>NC_092424.1:9176178-9482567 GCF_036169615.1 Heliangelus exortis | reverse complement strand
TTCATTCCCTTATATGTATTAAGCCACCACAATTCCCCCAAATGCAGTGGCAAATTCTGAAATCCACTGACAGGTAATTAAAAAAGAGAAGATGAATATGGATTTTAGGATATAAATACCAGTGTATGATGGAAGTGTTAATGACTACACTAAGTCCTCAGAAATAAAATATTTCTAAGCACTGTGATTCTGCTCAGTATTTTCAGTATGCCAAACTGGCATAATCCTTGGCATAAGCCATTTGGTTTTAGGAATTGATTTTGATCCATCATGATAAACATGGCAAAAATGCTCTTCCTTTTTGAAATAATGGCTAGGCAGACATGCTTTCTGCTACACTTCCTCATCTACAGAAGTACTAAATTTAGAGACAATGAATAATTGAGTTAATGATGCTGATGAATATTACACATAATAGATATTTCTCAGGAGCTCTGAAATATGTCCACTTGATTTACAGAAACATCACCACTTCTGTGTAAGTCTCAGAGTATGTGAGAGGGCATCTTTGATAATAATGCATTCTGTGCATGCACCATTTGCTAGGATTTCACTTTCTTTCTATCAAGTGTATGAACTGCTTGCCATTTACTTTCTCATCACAGGGAGCCAAACATTCCCATTTTGGGCTTCAAGCAGAGGAAGGACAGTGTGTCCCAGTTAGCCCAGTGACCACCTTCCAGCAAAAAGAACATTTCAGAAAATCTTAAGCTTAAAGAAAGCAGCACAGTACACAGCTAGGAAGGCTCTTCCTTGAATATAGGGGACAGGCACAAAGCAGCACAGATGACAGTGGTACAGTTCTACCTGGAGAGGCAGGAGATTGAGAGATGGGAGCTGGCTGTGAAAGTCTCCTGTGTGTATGTGACCTGGCAGCAAGTATCTGGGGCTCTGCAGGACTGAGCCCATGAAGAAGGATGCACTCCATATCCCAAGGGCACTAGGTCTGCATCCAGCACAAAATTGCAGGGACAATTCCCATAGCTCTGAGGAGCTGAACTGAATTCATGGGGCTCTGTAGAGAAGAGAGAGTCTAAATAGAACCAAAATGTAACAAGTTACTGAAATTATTACAAAGAAAAATAAAGCCAGAGAAATTGTATTGTTTGAGGGGTTTTGTTTAGATGCTTTTTTCTTTGAGAGAGAAAAAGATCTGACATGTCTGTAATACTTACTTGGAATGAGAGTTCATATTAGGGAAAAGCTGTGGAATAGTCAAGAAAGTGACATTCATACAGGACCTCTTTTTCCTTCCAAAAAATCCCACAGCATGCAAGAAGGTCTTCTAGAAAACCCAGTGACAAGGCCAATAGAATGAACAAAATTTGTTATTACAAGTTGTAGAGTATTAAAAGAAAATAAAACTAAATACACAATATTTCTGTCATGTTTGGGGTTTTTAAAACCTTGTTTTCCTAGATAACCACTAGAAAATCTATCAGGTTTTTTTGTGGGTCATTTTTCCTCTGGGACTTGGGGCTTGGGATACCAAAAGATGCCAATAATATGATGGTGCAGGTGAAAGAAGAGTTGCATTTAAGGGCAACTGTAGATTGATGCATATTGGGCGTATGTTAAATAATGCTCTAATTTTTTCATAGGCAACAGGATGGTAGCACAAGTGTGTGTGAGAGAGGAATTTTTGTGAATGGGCTTAATACAAATGAAGAAGAAACTTAATTCAACAAAATAATTCTGTATATGTATACATATTAAAGTGCTAATTTTGAAAATTTCTTTCAGAAACACAAAGGATGTTCCTTCCCATATACTGTTTTCCAGATAAAGACACAAACAGAACATTTTGGTGCAGACCCTCACCCTGCACCTCATCTGAGGTGCAGACCCTCATCCTTTTGATGTCAATGTGAATTTTGCCATGGCTTCAGTATTGGAGTGTTGATAAGGCAAAGGCTATAGCTGACATGCCTGAAGTGTCATATCCACTCACTCACAACTCTCATTTATTTCCATGCTAGCTGAGTTGAGCAGGGCTTGCACCTCTCAGGTACATCTGTGACTATGGACAGACTGAGTCAGGGACCAAAAGCTGCCAAAATAGGCTTTGTGAAGGTGTACATCAAAACCAGGCAAAGATAAATTTTATCAGTCATAGTCTCATAAAAGAAAGACAGAACAAATCACTGATTTTTGACTGATAAGCATGGGAGCCCTTAGCCAGAGGACAATTTTTCCAGCAAGTTATTAGCACCAGAAAAAATTATTAGGATAAAAGTGCCTCATTATCCATAGCTCTTACCAGTAAGTACAAAGTTAAAAATACATGAATGAAACAAGTGATGGGGGCTGGATACAATGGAAAAGGTATTTACTTCACAGTAATGTTACCTCTCCTCTCTCATACACTGCAGGGCCTACAGGATGGGAAAATTACTGTGTCCTCCAGCAAATGAGATAGTACAGAAGAACATATAAGCAAATGTCACTTATTACTAGAAATAATTTTTGTGTTATCTGGGAATGTTGGGTTTCTCTTTGAGTGGCCTTACTCTGGTAACAAGAAAAGACAGTTAACATTTATTCATATGTTGTACTGATTAGGAAATATCTCTACAAACACAAGTTACTTAGAAACAGCAAGTCTGAAATAGGAGAAAACACCAAGAGAAAAACAAGCTGTAAATACATTTCAAAAGTGTGTTTGTTTTTTTCATTTTTCTTTTCTTGACTAGCACCATCTGTACACAATAAAGTATGAACATAAATGTTTGGATAATAAAGATTTGCAAGGCACTTAAACAGTTTTTTCTGGATAGGTTTCCTTTTAATGAACCTCTCAGTGGAAGTCCTACAACCACCTTTCCTCCTCCCTCAGCTAAAGCAGGGAAAGAAGTGTCTTCTGCCAGCAGTTCTTATTTACAGACATGTCCTTAACAGTTCCTCAAAGTGCTCTGTTAGGCTAAGAGAATCAACAACCTTATATCTCCACTTTTCATGCTCGTCCTGTTTTTTTTAATACTACTTTTCTGTATAGTAAAGCAAATTTCTCATACACACAGTTGAAACTTGACTCCAACCTTCATCCTCATTCTGTTGTCTTTGGGATGCTATTCAGAAGGGAAAAGGAGGATGGCAGAGATGAGCATTGAAATTCTCTTGAGGTTCGTTTTTTATCGGCGTCTGGAGGTGATGTCAAAACAGGTGATCATCATGAGATGGGCCTTGCAGAAGTTGACACGGTTTTCCAAACGCTCAGTCACACATTCCAGGGCCTCCAGGTATTCCAGAGAATCCAGCTCAAATACCTGCTCCAGATCAACTGTGGGAAAGAAAAAACACAAGTAGGAAAAGCAGATAAAACCCAGTGCTGGTTGGTGGGAGAGAAGAAGCAAATTCAAGTCTTCGGACCCATCAGTACTTTGGAATGCTGAGCACATACTTAAAATCATCCCTATTTGGGACAGATATATGGGATGTACTGACTCTCACACATTCAGCTGAACAGAAAGAGATTCAAATAGGTGCTGTGCCTTGGAAGGACAAGTCCTTTGATAAATTCGGAGTCAGAAACCAACCTTTGACCTCCTTGCTCCTCATACCTCTCCCTGTTCCATCTGATTCTCACTAGACCACTCGAGTGGCAAGGGAAGGCACACACATCAAGCACTCTGCTGTAGGTGCCCAGATGCTGCCAGAGACCACCTGGCAGTGGCTTCTGTGGAATCTAAGTGTGAGCTGCACTGTCTGAGCCAGCACTTCCCATTCAATCTAGTTCCTGAGGTCTGTGCTGCCCTTGAGACTTCCTGCATTTACCACAGTGGAATCACAAGCAAAGACATCAAACAGTAAGTGGATGGCAATCCATGGCAAGTTCTCTGCTCCCTTTAAATCCACCCCTTTTGCCTCTCCTCCTTAACAGTGTTTCTAAAGAATATACTGTGGTTGTTCTGCAGGATATACAAATCTACTGTTAACTTATGGCAGCTGTCAAAAGAAGAGTTAGGATGCTTTAAGAGAATGCACCAGTAGACCTCTTTTTGCCATCTGCAATTATCCTAAATAAACTGAAACTCCTTTTTTATCTAGAATTCTTTGATACAAACTCATCTGCCTGCTAATAGCAAAAATTTTAGCACAATTACTGCAGTACTCTTTATCTTTTTTCCTTTGAGGTGTTGAGGTCCTTCTTCATTTGAATGGGAATGCCTTTTAAGATTTCTGGACTTAATAAATCTATAATTATAAAAAACAGGCCAAATTTCTTTTTCATGTAAGCCCACTGTTGCCAAGGGACAAGTTTTCTCCACAGTATTATTTTGTGGTAGAAGAGAAGGTTTATAATATTGCTCATATATCTGAGGGAGCTGAGGAAAAAAAAAAAAAATAAAAAAAATCTCATTTTCGGGAGCTGCAGATTGAAATGCTTGAACGTTAATCTACCAATGGCAATACTCACCACTGCAAAGCCCTTCACCACTTCAACATTCAATTCTTGGGCAAAAAGAATTGTTCAGTTCCACTGTTGACATTTAATAATTAGAAGGGCTAAATCTAGAAACACAGTCAATCTAAAACTTGCCCCTAGGTCAGATGTCAGGGTATTCTAGTTTACAAACACAGTAGCTCACATCTCATTCTCAGAAAACATTTATGCTCTCTTCTGCCTCTTCAGTGAAATAAACAAAAAGGACATATATGAGTCCAGGCAATAAAGCAATGGCCTTACATTCACTAAGCCATTTATTAGGATCCAGCATCAGGTACTGCTTGGTCACCTCCAGTTCTCTCATTAACCATTCGTATTTGGCCTTGACCTCAGCAATTCTCTGTTGGCGATGCTCCAGGATTTTCAGCTTGGCATTGAAACATATCACCTCCTGCCAGTCAGGAAAATGGAACAGGAAAGAAGCAGGTGAAGAGAAGAAATTCCCAGATTCATTCAGTCAAATCATTTTCCAATCAGTAAGACTGACAATGAGATGTTTACTCTGGAAGCATAAGAATCGCTGCATGAAAATCATCTATCATCTGTTTCATTTTTATTGCTTTTCCTTGGTTTTGATGTGAGTGTTGGAGATTTTGCAATGGAAGTTAATAATAAACCATAATAATTAATAACAGGCAGAATCTTGAAATCAGATTAACTGAAGCAAAACATTTCTGGTTTTTGTCACCAGAAGTTTGACTACAAAAAAACCCCAAAGCTCTTGAGAGAAGGAAATCTATTGTTCGCTGTATTAAAATCCTAAATACATCTCTGCTTGGCACATAAGAAAGGCAGTAGTTGTGTTATAAAATAGGAGAATTGGTAGCAATATCAAATTTAAAACATCCTTAAACAAAAGTAATATACCATGAAAAGCTCTAGCAATTCACAATCATTAACAAAGGTGTACTTTCTGTAAAAATAGGGGCACATGGCAGAGTGTTGGAGACACTCTTCTTGTGTTTCCAGCCTGTCCTTACGTGACTTCTGAAGAGCAGCAGCCATCAAGATATGCAGTAAGTGCATATGCTGAGGGCTGTGCTACTCTTTCTGGAGCATTCCCATTACCATAACTTGCCTCCTCCAAGCCTCTCTGAAGGTCTCAACACTACCCTGCCTTCTGCTCTGTAAACAAATGTGTGGATGCTAGATGGATGAAGTGAAGGGGTAACCCCACCCCAACAAGTAATGCATTTCTCCATATGAAATCTTAACAGAGACCATCACAAACAGCCTAACCAAGTGACAGAGCCTAGGAAGAAAAAGTGTCCTAAAATTATCTATACCAACAGTTACAGCTGGTGTTATTCTACTAACTTCAGATGCTCTTCCCAATCATGTCTCTCAAGAGCTGATCATTACAGTTCCCTGATCTTGTTGTAAATATGGAGGCCTGAAGCTAGCAGGAACAACTTTGTTAGAGAAGATATTAGCTGTCTTAAAAACAATATCATAAAAGCACTTGAGACACCTTTTCCTCTTTGGAAGACAGGTGTAACAAGGTGCTGAAGCACAGAAACAACCAAGACTATAAGCAAGGCTCAAAAATACCCAAGACCAATGTCTGTTAGTTGCTATGGAAGAAGGTATATATTAGGTCGTAACTGCTCTCAAATGAGATAACAGGTTTTGCTGCCTGTTGCATTAGCTGTATACAATACTACACACTTCTGACTGCATGATCTAAATTCCTCATACACTCTCCAGGAGGAGGGAGACAGATTACCTGGATTGCACTCACCTTGCTGTCCCCACCTCGTCGCCGCTGGAGTCTCTCCACATCATCTATCTCATAGACTTTGATCTCAAAGGGCTCCCCCAGCCCCCTCTGCCCACTTCTCAGGGGCCCATCCACCCAGCGGACCCCAGGGCTGTTTGCAGGCTTCCTTGCTGGGGAAGCAGCATCAAGGGATAAAGCTGGAATAAGCCTCCGTCTCTGGGAACCTGCAAATGCAGAAATTGCCACGTTGTGTTAGCACAGGGACTGCCTCTCCTTTCTGCTCCATCTGCCATGATGTTTACCAACTATGGATTTTCACAGTTGCTTACAAACAGAAGGAAATAGAGCAAAACCATAGGGAAGCCATGGAAGGTGGGATTAGCTGCAGCTCTGATGTGCTGTACCCACTCACCACTAGTCACATCCTCACATGCTCTTTGGTGCCTGTCTCCAGAATTTAATCCTTAGTGGGCATATATACCATGCAAGGTATAAATATATACGTTGTGCCTGCTTCTCTTTGCTTATGTCTCAGTGTGTACGGGTATGCTGAGGAAGGACCAGAGCAGCAGGTTGGACCTGGTCTAGCTTTGCTGGTACTGGCTCTTGTAGCCTAAGGACAAGGATTAGCCAGCCTGTGCACAGACCAACTCCAGGCAAGGGGTGTTTTCTGTTGTTTTTTTTTTTTAATCAGAACACAAAAAGCATTTTGATATCCCAATTCCCCTATTATGTTGGAGGTGAGTGCCAGTGTGCTACCACCTAGTCTTTTGCAGAACACCACTGTAGCCTGACCAGAGCAGTAAAAATACTAGAGAGGACAAAATGCCTGCAGTAAGTACACCTGATCCCAGTGGTTGCTCCCAGAGTCACATCAGCCTTCTCTCTGTTCAGTGGAATAGTCTTCTGAAACATTTCCCACTTGTGTGCCTACTGCAGCACTGGTGATGGGCAAGACAGCAGCAAGAATGACAGCCTGGCAGAAGGGGTAATCACGGGGGCTGCTGCAACACCAGTGCTCATGCACACCTGCCCTGCCTCCTTAGAATGGATGGGAGCACTCTAATAGCTAAAGATTTACTCTGGTTGAGAAAGCCTATGCCATATGGAAAGCATCTGCCATACGAGTTGCCAAGTCAGGGCCTGAGGTAAAGCAAGGGAGAAAAAGAATGTCATTGGGCTGATGGAAGCAGTAAGGAAGTTGAGCATGTGGTTTCTTGGGAGAAAGAACAGACATGCACAAAAAAAAAAAAAGCAACTGGTTAAATATCCTTGCTTGGTTCAGTACAATCAGAGCAGTGGCTGGGTTTAAAAAAAAAAAAAAGCTTTGCAGCTAACAACTCCTGCAAGGGGTCTCCTCGAGGAGACAGGAGGAATAGAAGGGATGGGAGAAACCAAAACCAAAATCCGGAGGCAGCAAGTTTGAATGAAACTATTAAATGACTCTCTTGGCTGCAAGAACAAAACTGATGCCAGCAGGGAAGGGATGCAGAATAATCATGCAGATTTTATTTTAAAAACAAGATAAAATCATTTAGAGGAATTTCCAGCACTACATTTATTGAAACATTAATGTAAATAGCTTCAACATGTTTGCCAACTTGATGCTTCAGTGAAGCCTAAAAAAAAATACCAACCCAAAATCTCAAAACTATCTATTGATTCCCAAGTTTCTGGATTTGCAGTAACAAAGCACTGTCTAGTTTCATTCATGGGAGTCTGTTTCTTTGCTGACTTTGCGAGCTATCCCATCTTACCCCACTGATTTCTGAGTGCAGCTTTCTGTGCTAGAAACCAGCAGTAAGTAACCAGTAAGTACCAGTTACTGTTAACCTGTAAGTGCTAGTTCCAAAACGGATGAGAATGGTTTATCTTGCTGTCCATCTGGAGAGCCTAGACTACAGAGCTTTTATTTATGCAAGTAAAGGAGAGCAAAGCCAAGGTGGATAGACAAGGGGCTCTACAGGTCCCCTTTTTACCAAACAGCCTGAGATGTGGAGTGCTCATCCAATGACACCTATCATATTTCTATTTACTACTCAAACTGCAGTCCAGAAGAAACAAAGCCTTCCATATACCAGCAAGTAGGAGCTATTTTAGACCAGTGGTACCAGTCAGTGGAAGTCAGCGTCAGCATTCACTTACTTTGAATGCATTTCAGTTAATGCCAAGAATCAGATCTCAGAAGCAAGACCTGACCCATTACCATAGCTAAAAGGGGACAACAAGGAGGCAGGCACAGTTTGGGAAGACCCCAACAAACTGCAATGCTAAGGGTGACTTTTGGCAGTGATGCTTGAGAAAGGCAACCAAATGTAGAGAGCAGCTGTGTACTTAATGCAAGGTGGAGAAAAGCTGGTGGACTTCTGCATGCAGGGAGAGATCCTACAATGGGGTCAGCCTTTCCTGGGAAATGAGCCTTCTACTTGCTTAGATGTGAAGAGCACTGGAGACCCTCAATACCAAAAGGATTTCTGTACTATATACTTCTAAAAATATTTTTTAGGCTTTCAGCCATGGTGTCTCACAGGGGCAGTCTTTAAAATCTTGTTTGAGGATAAAAGCAATCTATTTCCTATCTTTGCTGTTCATCAGCTTTTAGAGCCAGCAACACTTACAAGCATCAGACCTGACCTCCTGTGTAACGCAGCTGAGGGCTGCTAATTGTTGCTCAGCACTGATGGTCACATCTCCTTTCATGCTATGCCTACAGATTAGCTGCAGCACTTCAGGAAAGCAGCTGAGCAGACTGGTAATTCCTTCTGTCCAGCTCACCCATTCTTTCTTTTTTTCTTTCTTTTTTTTGGTTGTTTTTTTGTTTGTTTGTTTTTTTGTTATTTTGTTTTTTTTTGTTTTTTTTGTTTTTTTTTGTTTTCCCACTGTGGGTGTTAACACCACCTACTTGTGTAACGGGGCACTTCTAAACCATTCCCATTGGAAAAACTTTGTTATACATAGCTAGAACCTATGTCTGTCAGATTCTGGGAATGCAGGTGGATGCTTCTGATTCACATTATCACAAGAACAGTGCCAGGCTCTTATATGGAGCAAAGTAAAACAGGTGTCACCTGGCCCACAGATGATGGTAAAGGTTTTTTGCACTTGGTCCCCATTCATGCCCATTTGGCCCAAGGAGAAACAGAAGCCTGTGGTCTAGAAGGAGGGCTCCAACCTGAGACTCCAGCTAACAGAGCTTCCCCTTCAGTGGAGAGGCAGCAGTGAGAAGAGCAGTGGCAGCAGAGATGCCCACATGAGCTCATTATGTTTTTCCAGCCACAGCTTGAGCCTGGACAGCCCATGGGTGATCACAACAAAAAGAGAGGCTGCAGGGCCATGCTGGACAGAGCCCTGAGGTGGGATGACTCCCCAGCATCTGCCTGGAGGCTCCTTTGGGATGTAAGGAGCTGCCACTCAGGTCTCTCAGCAGGAATGTCTGTGTGAGGCAGAGAAGAAAGAGAAAGAGGGATGACTTTATTTGAGCCTTGAATGCTGACTTTGGATGATTTATCTGTGGTTTAGAGTGCTTTGGGGAGAAAGGAAATGAAAGATCTGCATCTTTGCAGTAACACAAAACCGAATCTAGTTTACTCTAAACATGCACTGATTAATAGGCTGCTTATTAGCCCAGGAACAGAAAATAATGGTGTTTTTTGACAGAAGGCTCCTGTCACTGACCTCCATTTAGCCTGTTTTTTTTCTGATTTCACCTTAATGAGATCAGTAAGGAGATACAGCTAAAGCAGAGCTTCAGGGTGAGTGTGACAAAGCAGCTGACAGCTTCCTCATCTGTATCAACATGCAGCCACAATTAAATTGTTAACATTAATACTCTTACAGTTCGATAGAAAATACTAATTTGAAGTCTCAAATTTTTTGGGATAACTTGATGGAGCTAGGATCTCATAAATTTTGACTGTAAGACAAATAAAATGCTTTGTAGGAACTGCAGTGCACCCCTGCTCTATTTCCCTGCACGTCTTACAAGGACAGTGGGCAGCTGGGAAGCTCTGCAAGAGCAGCTCTTGGCAGGTCCCTCCTGTCTCTACTCCACAGGCTGGGACTTTGGGAGCATGCTCCCTGCCCATCACTTTGGCAAACTGGCTGACCTTCCAGCCATGTAAATAGGATTAATTCCTCCATTTAAAAAAAAGAAATGCATACCAAAAATTGATCTGAAAGAAAATCTGTAAGCTGAAGCCAGGATAAAATAACAAGACTTTCATTTATGACCATGCAGCATGTAACAACATGCTATTTCTTAAATGTCTTGGAGGATATGTTTTTCACTTAGTTTGAATTTCTCCACACTCATAGCAACCCCTCTTGAGCCCAGCTTGAGTATAAATAACAAGACTATGAAATAGACCTGAAAATGCACAGAATAGAAGATTTGCTTTCGCAATAGATCTGTTGCTTGACCTTGAGCTTGCTGTAGGTGAAGATTTGGCCAGGCTAAAATTTGAGATAAAGGGAGTAACACAGATGCAAACGTGTGCAGTGTGAGAGCAGATCTGACTGAAGAGTGGCAGTGGAACTACAAGATACTTCACCAAAGATAAAGCCAGAGAAGCCTTAAGGTATTAGAAACACAGACAAAGCCAACTAGGTATGTAAGGGTAACCTTAAGGATAAGAAGACTCACTGACCTCTGCACAATTGCCTAACTGCCCAGGGATGTGTGGTCAGAAGAGTTGACCAGGGAAGAAACTCTAAGAGATCTGGTTTTGCTAAAGTACTGTGTATTTTGGTGTGTTCCCTCTAGACTGTTTTCCAAGCACACATTCCAGAATGAGCATCTTTTCTGTGTAAAAGGCAAACACAAAAACTATAAAAGCAAAATTTCCATGAAAAGAAGCATGCTTCAAAGCAGGATACAACTGAATGAGATGCAAATCAACTGCTGTCCTAGAAATTTCAAGGTGTTTCAAACAGAAAATGAAACTGTAACTTGATGTATCATGCTTTTGGAAGCTAATAGTGCATGCTCAAAGCAGGATATGGAGACAAAGCTATATCCCACTGCATTTAATGTTATGGAAAGAAAAAATGCCTTTCTGTACAGAATGTACAGAACCTGTTGTTAGGCATTTTGGTTTTTTTTCTCACTAGACAGTCCATCCAATTCAAGGTGTTTAGAAAAAAAAAATCCTGGCTAAGTAAAGCAGTAGCCCTGAGCTTCACCGTTTCTTCCATGGCTTCATTTCCAACAAATAATGTGCTTCCAGTAGCAAAAGTATCAACCTCAAATGTAGCATTAAACTGTTTGCTTACTTGCAAAGATTATCTGTCCTGGTCCCCCTGCTGCTCTTCACTGTCTGACAACAGGGTTCCTGCTTTGTCTGAGTTGAAAACACAACGCTGACTTCTCCTCCCATTCCCATTTCCTAATGGGATCTGCCCTCATGGGCAATTGTCCATGACTGAATCAACTCCTCCCCACTCCTCTGACCTCTTTTCTCCTAAGTTTATTTTATAGTGCACTGTCCACAGTGCAGAGCACACAGCTATTCACTCCTTGGATTTCCCTACAGTTTGCACAGTTTCTCCACCAATTACCACAGACATCAACTATGCTTTCAAGTAGAATTTCCCTCTGATTATGTGTAGACATCACCAGAAGTATTCGGGATGCTCATCTTGAGGTCGGTACTTCAAACACCAAACAACAACATTTGTTGCCAGAAAATCTAAACATCATTCACTCACCCTAGCAACTCAAGAGTACACAGGAAAGACCTTGTTGCACGTGAATACCTGGAATAGGGAACACTGACAGGA
The DNA here is from genome assembly GCF_036169615.1 of Heliangelus exortis. Lineage (NCBI taxonomy): Eukaryota > Metazoa > Chordata > Aves > Apodiformes > Trochilidae > Heliangelus > Heliangelus exortis. The sequence continues at coordinate 9,470,622 of NC_092424.1, read as the reverse complement.
TCAACCAATACGATTAAAATCTTCTATGTCCCCCTCACTATAAAACAATTCAAGCCATAGTCTGTGTTGACTTCTACACAATCCTGCTGTTATGAATCGATAAGAAGCAGAAGGACATTTGAGACTAGAAATCAGTGCTTGCTGTCCATAGGAATAAAGCAACAATAAAGCTTATAACTTGTCCATACCTACAATAGATACACTAGTTTTGTATAGTATAAGGAGCATGCTGAGGTACAGTCTACTCATCATTTTTTTCTACCCACACTGCCAAAACCAGATCAAGAAGCAGACCTCCTGCAGCATAGCAGGTTGGAATCTGGGAGATGCTTCAGGGAAGATATGCATCAGGAAGGGTGAGTTTTCAGGATTCATGAACCCTAGAAAAAAATGACCTGAGTCTCTTCTAAATATTTATCTCACTTCAGACTGGATTTGGGTTTAACATGTATTTGACAGCGCTGGGGCACTATTTAAGGAGCTGGTTATTGTTACTACAGCACAGCACTTAATAAGTTCACCAGTTGCTTGGGCAGTGAAGGCAGAAGCTGGAGGGGGAAGAGGCTCTGGAGCCAGAGCATTAACTCCCAATAGGACAGTGGTGGTGGAGGCATTCCAGTGAGTTAATTCTGTGGCAGTGTCAGGAGCAGGTTTTATTTACACCCAGTCTAATGGTGTACGACTCAGTCATGCATGTTCCATGGAGCCTTCACTGGGCACAATAGCCTGCTGCCATTTCCTCTATTAAATCATTCCTATGTTCATGTGGCTGAAAGCTCAGTACTGGCATGCAGTAGTCAAGCGTGTAAAAAATGATTACTGTGGTCCCTTTCAACACAGATTTGCTGCATGAAATGGCCTGGCTTTGACCTGGGAAAATCAATGCTGTTGTTTTAATGAACAACAACAAAAAAGCTGGAGCTGAAACCCACACTTCCCCTCCCTCTGATGCCCCCATGGCTGTCCAGACAGCAGTCACATGCATACAGTGGTCACCTGCATGCAAGCGACTTTTTCCTGCCTAATTCTAAACATCCTTTGTCATGGTAAAAGTATAGTGCAGGATATCAATTAGCTACCATCACTTGTAAGCATGTGAAAGTAAGAAACTATGGAGATGCCCTAAGGCTTTGTGATATAAAGGCCAATTTTCAGCTCTCCACACTGTGCCTTAGGCAGACAAAACAAGAACCAAATTCCTTTTCACTTGGATGCAACAAGAAAAGCTCAGACTCTTCTTGTTGGTGTTTTGTTTCATCATTTTAATTTTGGCCACGGTTCAAAATGTGATGCATTGCAACACTGGTTGGAGACAGACTTTCATAATTTACAGCCTGCAGATTCAGCCCCTGGCTTTTTCTGCTGCTTTCATAGGCAAGGCTAAGTGCTTCCAGAGAGTAAGTATGTTCAAACAGTTTTCTGGGCTTTCCAGGAACCTTTAAATATCCATCTTACAACCACCCCACCAGTGTAACCCAGCACACATAACTAAGAGAGAAAAACAGATTTTAATTCTAGATAATTATTGTCATGTTTTAACAGTCTGGCTTTTTATTAAAGTGTTTAAAATCATGTAGCAATTTGCTCTGCTTTGGTGGTGAAACAGTACTGAGAAAGAGCCGCAAGGAGTCATGAAACTTCACTGCAAAAGCCATAAAATGCTGCAGCAGGAATCTTTAATTATCTATAGGCAGGTACCCTGTGCAGTGGTTATAAAACGTGCACACATACACATACGTGCAAAGCAGTCTTATTCTGTACTGACAGGAGCAGGATCCTGTAAATGCTGAAATACACAACTCTAATTCAGGGCTCAGGATGAAACTTTAAAAAGTCAGTGTTTGGAAATCCTGATTATCCCCCAGCCTTGTCCAGACTGGGCTTCACTATCAATAACATCCCTTAGGTTTTTGTTTTCTGATGGTCATTGATAGTCAATGTTCAGGAGGCTGAATTGGCCCAGATCAACCCAGCTTGAAAGCACTTTGCATGTAATGACTTTCCCTCCTAACCCTCATGTCTTTAGCTGTCCTCTTCCTCCCCACAGTGGTCACATCTTCTATGCCCAAGTCCTTGGTCTTTGGCCCTATGAACAGCTCCATAAATGCCAGCACACTTGCTGCCTCCCCCAAGCCTGCTTGGGCCACAGAGCACTGCTCTGAATGGGGCACCTCCTGCACTTGCTTCACCCTAATGGCACCAGCCCCAGCACCAGTAAAGCTCCAGGCTCAGATTCAGATCCAAAAAACCCCGACTAGAAAAATCAAAGGAGACACACTCCTCAGCAGAGGTCCATCCCAACTTGGCAGAGCACTGCAAGACAGAATGCAGCTCTTACGTCTACTTGATGTCACATGGGATAAGGACTCCATTAGGCACACAATCCTATTCCCATGGGGAACAGGAAAGGAAACAGCCGCAGGAAGATCTCTGGCTTCCATGAAAACCTCATCTCAGAGACTCTACCATTCTGCTCTCTCCAGAGGGAGCAGGCATTTCGAAATGTCTTACAGGCATTTCGAAAAGGACCAAGGGAAAGAAACCTGTAAATAACACCTGCAAGAAAGGGGGAGTAAAAGGCAGAAACAAGACATTTGGGCACATTCCATGGGAATGTAAGTGGGCCCTGGCTTTTCTGGGTAAATGTCATTAGAGACTGGCTCTCACTTTGGTGTTAGCTCACAGCAGGCAAGACCTAGAGCTAGCACCAAAGCTCTAGCTCTGAAATGATCAAGTCATGCTTTGCCTTGAGATTTTAGAGTAGGGCCTATGTACATCCAAACTAAATTGGAGAAAAGTTGCTAACTACCAAAGCAGAAGAGCAGAAAGCTGGTTGGTAACACTTCTGATCTAAAGTCTCTGCTGTTATTTTTTTCATACCACCATTATCTAGTTTCATGAGTTGGTAACCAGGGAACACAGAAATTACACGAGTTGCCTGCGGTGATACAGCAAACCAGCAGCACAACAGAGAATAAAGCATAGATCTTGCAAATCCTCATCTGACACCTTGCCTGTCTCCCTCTTATACCTGCTGTATTTTCAGGATACAAATATGGTTTTGGCAAAATAGAGCTCAACCTGAATGCATGTCCTGATCACACACAGGAGTACATATTATAGAAGTACCTTTGTCACTGCCTTGCCATGATGCAGCACTGGGTTCTTGCACTTCAGATTTCTAAGGAATTCCAAAATAATACATAACTGTACAAACTATGCCCGAGCACTTCAGTGCCCTGCTCAGGACAGCATGCTTACCCATGAGAAGAGACTGGAGCCAGAAATGTGGCTGAGATGCCAACTGTTCCTCAGAGAGTAAAAGCTGAGGAAGTGAGCAAAGAAATCAGAGAAAACATAGTTGCACAGATACTTGTGGGAGGGCCTGCCACAAAAAGAGAATAACAAACGAAACCCCCCTCTCCACTGCTCAGCAAGAGCCGGGGATTATGTGCAGCCAAGACAGTTGAGGTTGAGGTTAGAAGTCAAGGGTACCTGTAATTTAACTCTGGCTCTGGCTCTTACTTAGCTGTGGGCATTAAGCAAGTCAGTAGAACTCTCTGCCTTCTTTTCTCCACCTGTAAAATGGGGTCTGGAATAACACTTCCACCACAGCATGGGTTAAAGAGCAGCTGTACAAAGCTTTGAAATGTACAGCCATAGATCAGGGCTAAATAGCCCTGGTTCTGCCAGAAGCAGTCACTTTGGGGCAGTATTTGCTGACACGATGTTTTAGGGCATGATGTTAAATGCTGGGAAGATGAAAATGTTTAATAAACAGATGGGTTAGTGCCAAGGGAAAGGCTTACATGCTTCATGATAGAAATACATGATTTTTCAACAGGTACCAGAATGCAAGAGGCAGATATTCTTTTCATTAAGGTTACATAATTTTGTACAAACAATACTGGGATGTCTGTGAACTGAACAGGCACCCAGGCAGAGCCCAGAATTTAACCTAAGGATAATACTGATGGATATGAACTACCTTTATCTTTCAAAAGCTGTCAGTGTAGGTCTGATGCTTCATGTATGACATCCAGGGCAGAAGCACCTACACATACAAGTAATGCACTTAAAACCACTGAAAGATGAGATCTTAATCACTAGAAAAAAATTATGTCTCTCCAATGTGTCAGAACTTCAAAAGTAATTGTGAGATCTGACAGGGCTGCTCATGATTCTCTTGAAGACTCTTCATAGATTCTCTTACTGGGATGTGGGCTGATTCATGTTGATCATGTCTGACAGATAGCATTTCTGTTAATAATAATCATAAATAAAATGGACAAGGTTGCCTGACCTGAAATGAGCATATCTATGGTGCCATATCCATTACAGCACAGCAGATCTGTGACCACAAATCATGGAAGGTCCAATGCTCTTGATGCTATGTATTAAAATACTATCTGTCTTATAAAAGCTATCTTTTTCATTAAAAAGTGCTCCTTAGGAGAAAAGATTCACACTAGAACAGAGCGATAGAAAGGAGGTATTATAGAGGATGAAAGAGTGCAAATCTTTGTATTTTTTGTTTATCATGTAATAAAAATACATTTGTGAACAACTCTATTCTCCCTGATACCTCAGCTTCTCCTTCATGTTCTCCTGCATTGAAGTCATAATCCTGGTTTAATGCCATCATAAATCTGCTGACATGTGAAAAATTATACTATTACTGAACACATCAAAACAGAGTTATGATTTCACTGCTGCAGGACTAAATGCAAACAGGAGCTGCATTATAAGAAAGTGAAGCATTATTAGTTTCGGGGGAGTGGTTGGATGCTAGATGTAGAAGGTTGTAAAGATTTATTTTTTTTAAATTTTGCATATAACCCCTGGCTGTACACACACACAAATACAAATCATTCAAAACAATAAAGGAATTACTTGCTGACATAGGGAATCATTCTCAAAAGCAAAGTATCAGAGGTGATATTCTCAGAATCTCTCCATGTCAGGTAACAGGTTGAATTAAGAGAGAAGCTTTGCAAATTACTTTGAGGGAAGCCAATGCACCAGGCTACACCAAGCTCACTGGGCAGGCAACTTCTAGGGACCCAGATGCTCCATTGAAATTCCTCTCCCACAAAGATTCAGTTAGAGCAATAGGTAGGAATCTGCAGTGTTGCTGACTAGGGAGAGAAGAACAAAAGCAACCTCAAACCTCAGTCTCAAACAGTCCTCTCTTAACTCCCTTCTCATGTCCACCTACCCAATGTTCAGTCTGTAGAGGGGTTACTGAAAGCCAAATCTGTGAGCCAAAATATAATTCTGGTATAAAGTACAACACAGAACTCAAAGTCTTCTGTAACTAAAACACAAAGGCACTTTTTTCCTTGGTCATATCTCTAACCTTGTCCAGCCTCCAATGTGTCACCAAAGAAGAGAGAAGTGAAATGAAACAAACGTATTTATGAGTATCAGAAAAACAAATCCTGGTTTCCCACTGAGTTAGGTTTTGGATGAACTCTGGAACCTAAAGAATCTTTAGGTTGTGCCCGAAGCTTTTCTCAAAGTAGTTTTTTTAAGTATCTGCCCTGGGGAAAGGGGGGATGTTCTTGAATGTCTAATAAGGAAAATCTACATTGCAGTTTCCTCTCTGTCCCCTCATCTGCAGAGGTACTTGTTCTCACAGAACTAATTTCTGCATTTAAATGTCCTGTGGACAGTCTGTATTATATGGGCAGCTTTCCCATAACTTACTGAGTGCACCCTCAGCAAATTTGCCAATGACACCAAGCAGTTGATTCCCTGGAGTGAAGGGAGGACATACACAAGAACTTCAACAGACTTGAGAGATGAGCCTGTGCCAACCTCATGAAATTCAATAAGGCCAAGTGCAAGGTCCTGCACCTAGGTTGGGGCAATTCCAAGGACAATTGCAGGTTGAACAGAGAATGGATTGAGAACAGCCTTGAGGAAAAGGACTTGGGGGTGTTGGCAGATGAGAAGCCCAACATGAGCTGGCAAAGTGCACTTGCAGCCCAGGAAGCCAACCACATCCTGGGCTGCATCAAAAGAAGTGTGTCCAGAAGGTCAAAGGAGGTGACTCTCCCCCTCTGCTCTGCTCTTGTGAGACCTCAACTAGAGCACTGTGTCCAGTTCTAAAGCCCAGACACAGGAAAGACATGGAGCTCTTTGAGTGAGCCCAGAGGAGAGCCACAAAGATGATCAGAGAGCTGGAGCATCTCTCCCATGAAGACAGGCTGAGAGAGTTGTGGTTGTTCAGCCTGGAGAAGAGAAGACTCTGGGTAGATCTTAGAGCAGCCTTCCTGTACCTGAAGGGGTCCTACAGGAAAGTCAGGGAGGGACATTTTATAAGGACACTAGAGATAGGACAAGGAGTCTTGGTTTCAAACTATAAAAGGAATAAATTCTATAGTGTGAGGGTGGTGGGATACTGGAACAGGTTGCCCAGAGAAGTTGTGGATGCCACATTCCTAAAAGTGTTCAAGGTCAGGTTGGATGGGTCCTGGAGCAACCTAGGTTAGCAGGAAGTGTTCCTGTCCATGCATGGGGGTTGAAGCGAGTTGATCTTTAAGGTCCCTTCTAACCCAAACCATCCAATGATTCCATGAAACCATCCAGTTGTCAGTATAAACCTACAAATACCATTTGTGGTGAACAGTTTTGTTTTTCTATTTCACAGTATACAAATCATCCTTCATTTTCTTGCAAATTACCATTAAAGGTTTATATTTGAAAGGAGCTATAGGACGAACAGCTCCTCAGAAAGAGGAAAATTACCACATAAACTGAAGGAATGGGGAAGAGGCTTTCTCACTAGTATGTAAAGTTAACTTCAGAAAGGCTATTTCATCACTTGGCCTGTGCTTGCACTCAGAAAAGTCATCACTTTCAGATGCATCCTCTGATCAGGTACAATCAGCCAGGCACTTACAGATATGGTTTTAACAGTGGTATCTATTGTATGTACATCTGTGCTGCACATGTTCTTCCTACTACAACAGTCAAGGGCATAAAGAAAGGGAGAGTTAGGCATTACTCAGTTCATTCACTGCAAGTGAATCCCAGAGGTTAGTATCTCAGAAAGTGGAATATCTGGTAAATTAGCAACTATATGAGAATAACATATTTTGGACAGGCAGTGCTATTGCAGGATAAGTAGCCACTAATATTTCACACACCTGTGCACCCTAGTTTCAATGCCAATATGCATATTTTTAAGACTAACAGTTACATTTCAACACCTCAAAAAGGCATCTTTCAGGAATCAAATCAGAAGAGTATTTGAATAAATAAATACTTGAGTGTGGCTCTCATTGGCATTACTGACCAGTTTTAGGGATAAATGATCTTCTGTTCAAGTGAAGTAAATCTAGGTGAAATGTCTGAGGGGTAGACTCCCCTGCAAAGTCAGTATAACCGCAGGATTCATGTGTGTTGTGAAAGAAGAAACTCAGAGCCTGGGACACCTACACTGGCCTCACTTCACTGCTGAAAGATAGAGCTGGTCTTAGCTCACCTTTGGGGCTGGCCACTCCAGTGTGAACCAGTTAGCTGCTTTGGGCTGTGTACCCTCTTTAACCCCGGTGCAAGCTTACCTGCATTTGATCTTTTCTTTGGATTTTTGAGGCTTCGGCACCTGCCACTGGCAGAGCTACTGTTCTCACTCATTGAGTCTTGTGCTGAGGAGGCGCTTCCCGTTGCCTCACTGTCCCTCATCATGCTCTCGTAGCCGCTGCTCCCCCCGCTGTGGTAGAAGAGGGCTGTTTTCCCCATGGCAGGGGGCAGCTCCCCACTCAGGACGCTGCTGTTGTCGCTCCCGTGACCGCTGCTGCAGCGGTGAGGCTTCCGAGGAGGGGTGATCTTGCTGTAAGGGGAGGGCAGGATGTGAACCGCTGGCTTCTCATCTCCAGGAAGGCCCCCGCGTTCATCTGCCTCGGAGCTTCCCCGCGGCTGTAAGCCTCTGGCACCGGCGCTGCCTTGGAGCAGCTCTGAAATCCTCCCGTTCACAGCCCGAAGGGGCAATTTGGAAGCAAGGCTGGAGCCCCGGTTTCTGCTGAGGGACTGAGTTGACCAGGACATGTTCTTCCCACTTGGAGGCAAACTGGAGCTCTGCCCTACAGACTGAGGCAGGGACTTGGTCGAGAAGCTGAGTGTTTTGGTGGCAGAAGCAGACAGGCTGCGGGCCTTGGGACTTGCCAGCAGGAGCTTGCTGACTGCAGAGATTTTGGACTGGCTGGCCTTGGGGGAGGCACCTGCGGACTGGGAGAGGCCCGAGTTGGTGGGTGAGGACATGACACTGCGACTGAAGCTCCTCCCGGCCCTAGGCATGGTGGTGTCTTTGCCAGGGTTCATTTTGGAGCTCACAGAGGACAGGCTTTCCGCTCTTTCCAGTGACAAACACTCATAGTGGCTCCCTGTGGACCTCCCAAGGGAGTTAGTTCTGCTGGCAAGCTGCTCCAGTTTGGCACTGAAGAGCTTGCTGCTGCTGTTATTGCTGCTGCTGTCAATGGCAAGGCCCTTCTGTTTGGCATTCAGCTCCTCAGGGAAGCTGGCCAGGAAGGACCCGGGCTGGCTGGAGGGACTGCTCGTGGTGCTGCTGGCTGCACTGTGCTGGGGGCTGGCTCTGTTCTTCTGATCCAAGCTTGACTTTCTCACTGGTGGCAGGGGAGGGGTCCCTTTGGGACGAGTGAGGACACAGTGTTTGGGAGAGACCATTTTCTTGTCAAGGCTCGCCTTAGAAAACTGGAGGAGAACAGGAGGGCTGACCCCACTGCTGTCAGTGGCAGTAGGATGGAGGTGAGTGTCAGGCTCCTCCAGCTTGCTTGCCCTTGGGAGCCCTCGAGGGAGGCTGCCATTCTTCAAGTTGTCACTGGAATGAACAGGGCTTTGAGTTGCGGAGCCAGACGCTACCACCTCACACCCATCCACAATCCTCTTTAGACTGTCAGATCCTGGAGAGATAGAGGTGTCCCCACTGCTGCTGCTGCTGCTAAACCTGTCAGCTGAGGACTGCTTTGTGCTGTGCTCAGGCTTGGCTGATACTGTGGCTGTGTCGGGCTTTGTCCCATCACCGCTCCCAGAGCTGTCCTTCTTTACATCTTCTTCTCTCTTCAGCCAAGGGTCTTCAAATTTGATATCCTTCTTAGCACTGGGTTCTTTCCCGTCATGGGGATGAGGAACCTTTGGGTCTGCAGTTACTGCCGGTACAGCCTCATCAGTGTCTTGTGCTTTGAAGGGATTAACAGCAATACATGGATACACGGTAATGTTTGTCTTCATTGGGATGTAGCCTTCACAGCTGCTGAGATTTGCAGTATTTTTGATCGTGACAGTAGTTTTCCCTAGAGCTGATATTTTACAGCCTTTGATGGGTGGCACTTTGCTGAATGCTTCCTCTCCCATTTCTGACAGTATAAGCATGTTGTCAGGCACTGGCTTCTGTTTCTCACTTACACAAATCATGCTGGCACTTTGTATGGTGCTCGCAAACTCAGAAACAGGGGGTTCTGCCATTGCTTCCCCATGCCCATAGCATGCCTGGGCTATGAAGCTGTGGCATGACTGTTCACCATCACTTCCTGTGCTCATTTCACTCAGCCACGAGCTGATGGATGAGCGCCTGCTGCCATCATCCTGGGATTTGTCATCCAGGCCCAGCTTCGGAAGTGGAAGAAACTGTGTGATGCTGACCTCTGACACAGGAGCTGCACTGGAGTAACATTCAAGATCTTCAGATATGCTGCTGATAATACTGACTGGCCTAGACCCAGAGGCCAAAGCCTGCACAGAGCAGTCACTGTTGAAACTGATGATACTGGTTGGGCGCCCATTGTCAAGGACCCCACTAATGGTCAGCTCTTCTACAAGGGTGAACACCAGCTCATCCTCTCCATTCAACTCTAATGGCTGTTGCACAGTAACCATGGTGGTGCTTAAAATCTCCTTCTTGGATTCTGGAGAAATGTTTTGCTGTCTATCTTCATCAAGAACAGCCTCTTCAGAACCCCCGTTACTGGAGGACACTGACTTCTTAATGATCTGAGGGCTCATGCCTACAGGTGGGGTCCGGATTTCTGGCTGCGATAAGGATTCACTAGACATCATCCCAGTATCCTTACTCAGAGGAGCTGGTGGAGGAGTGGAGCTGGGCAGAACTCCTTTCTGGGTATAGACCTTGCACCTCTGGGAAGGAGAAGTTGGTGGTTTGTACTCAGATGTCTTTGAGAGACTCGCAATGCCCAGCCGGGGCGAACCCATTGGTCGAGGTTTGCCTTCCACAAATCCACAGGTGTTGAGACCTTCTTTGCTGCTCTGCAAGCTGGTGCTGTGTGCTAACTGAGAAGAGCTAAGCTCTTTACTAGAGCTGCCCGTTACACTCCTGGGAGAAGAAGGAGTTGAAACATTAGTAAGAGCTCCAGAGGGAACAGGGGAGTGATTTCTCTTAGTTTTGCTGGGTGTTGCAATTATATTTTCCTTGGCTTCTCTATCATGATGCTGACATTCTGGCATCGTATCTTCCTTATCTGACTCTGGTAAGTGGCTAAGCTCTGCCAGCTGGCTTGAGATGGAGCACTTAGACATCTGGTCTGAACTAAATTGAGCAGGCATCTCTTCAAAGGGAAATTTGTCGGTCTCTTCACTGCCATCTATGCAGTCCAGCCTCTCCTGGAGCTCTGCAAAGGTGTTGCACTTCAGGCAGTCTCTCTCAGATGTGCTGGGCCCTGATTCACTAACTTCTTCCAGCCTGCCCTCATTTTTGGTCTTTTGCAGAGCAGGAACTATGGGAACAAAGTCAGGGGGACCTTCATTATCTGTCAGTTCCTTATCAGAAAGGGCAGTGCCATTGGGGCCAACGTAAATCACCGTGTCGCATGACTGCTCACTGCTGGATGAATAATCAGGATCATTAGATAAATGTAAAATAGGGAAGTCTGGGTCAACAGTGTTCCTAGAATGGAAGGGTCTCAGCTGGGTTGGCCTCCGCATCCTGCCCTCCTCACAGGAGCTCTCTCCTCCAGAAGAACTTGATGTGTACTGCAATAGAGAGAGAGCATGACATTTAGCATTGCAAACAGCCCCTGGCTCCTTACACCAAAAGGTCACAGTCATAACTAAACTGGGAAATCTCTAAACTAAGGCACAGAGCACTGATGCTTCTCATCCACTCACCTACAGCAAATACACATCATTGTTCAATGAAGAACCCAGTGGCCCAGCTCAAAATCAAAAACAAAACAAAAACAAAACAAAACAAAAGTACTGAATGAACAGAATAGAATCCTTCCCTTAATTGAGCCTCACCAAAGAAATCAAAGATTTGCTGATTTTTTGTGTGTGTGTATGTGAAGAGGAACAAAAAAACCCATTACACAAATAAGGCACAGAAAATAACAGCAATCCCCTTTTGGTCATACTGCCGGTGTGTAGAATTGTATCAATGTGCACTCAGAAGTCCCTGGAGACACACTGCTGTGATGGTCTATGGACTGAATCCCTTTACTTGTCTCTCCAAATGGACAAAAAAGGTTTTGTCAATCCAAAGGCTGTCAGTTTAAATGTTAAGCTGAAAATTCACTCCTTGAGCCCAGTTCACACAGCTGTCCAGAAGAAACCAAGGCTCTAAAACATGAAAGTGGATACAGGCCATCCTCACTCTACATCTTGGGAAATGTATCACCTGTATTTAGAAGCAGCAGGAATAAAAGGGCCACCAATACTGGCAATGGACACACTGCTTTGCATTTATTTTGCTTCTGCTCTCTCTAAGAAGCAAAGAGAATCTCATATTTCATTAATCCAAATTTCTTTTAACTTTACAGCTGTTTGATTCTTTATTATTTCATTAGCATTAAAAGCATAACAAAAAATAAATGCTCTCTGACAGCAATATTCATTAAGTGAGGCCAGCCTGCAAACCTGCAACAGTGGTTGTGTTTGAACTCCTCTGCCTGTGAAGCTGAAACATTTACCCCCTCCAGTCTCTGCTATGAGCTCTAAGCCACTTGCTGAGGACAGGGCCCGTACAACCCACGCACTCTGATTACTGATTTTGTCACATTTGCTAAGGCCCCCTCAAGGTCCTTCTTCCTCCCTCCTCCACTATTACAATAAGGGAGTTATACATTATCTTACCTTAGTTTTCTTTTTCTTCATCCTGAGGACCCTTGATGCAATCTGGATGGTGGACAGTGTCTCGGCGTAGTTCCCCGCGGCGGCTGAAATGTGAGCTATCATTGTGGTGCGGCAGTTCATGTTCCCCAAGGACTCCCGGAGCAACATGGTGAGCTTGCTGTCTCTGCAAAATAAAATGAATTAAGGCTACATTAGCGAGCAATGTTTCACTTTGACCATCATGATGTGGCTTGAGTCTCATCAGGATTTTTTTTCTCCTCGTTTTAATGGAATTCTAATTAGTTTCCTTCCTCAGGTTTGTACTGTGTTAAGTCTGCAGCTGAGCACGCTGAAAGACCCTTGACTACAACTTAAACTTCTTTCCTACGCCCAGTTCCCCCTCTGTCTTCTTCTGGCTCAGTCCATCTGCATGGTTACCACTTCCAGTACAGAGATAAACACCAGCATTGGAGATCAGTAGTTAAGGAGCTGCTGCAGCAAACATCAAGCTGCTGCCTTTTCCCAGTGTACAAGCAAACTGCCCCAGTTCTGGAGGACAAGAGAGTAGTGGATTAGATTAGGGGACCCACATTTTTTGTTTCCTTTTAGGGCACTGGGTAATGCAATAATAACAGTACTAGTTAAATCACTGAAATTAATTTGAATTGTGCTTGTGAAATACAAAACAATCAAGCCTTAAGACTTTGCACAATTGTTTTTTTCATATTAGATCTTTTCTTCCAATGAGGTGGAAATCAGATTTTCTGTTCATGCCATTTACTCTATTGTTCAGCATAAGATAGCTTTTGAAATGCTGATGCCTTATGATGGGGCTGTCTGTGACTGGATGAAGAGTATGAATTTTAATAGCATAATAACACATATATAACAGTTCCATGCTGGTCATTCAATCCTGTAGTCAGAAATGCACAATAAAAAATTTTAAAACAGCTTTCACAACACGGTGTAAAGGTCAACCAGATGGTCAGATGGGAAATGGCATCCTCTTGAAGAGAGCCTCTCCTAAAGTTTGTGGATGATAGCTACACATGGCTGAAAGCAAAGACAGCAAGAGCTTTATATCTATCTATTGCTAAAGGAATTGCCTTTACTGTTGTAATGACAACAGTCCCAGTGGCTGTGGATCAGATTTTGGGGGCTCACTGTTTATTATCTGCTCATGGCTAAAGGTTCATGTGTACCCTTGGTTAGCCACTTAATATTTCCAGCTGACAGAAATTCTGCATAAAGCTGCAACTACTAGGAACTGAAGCTATGCTTACTGGACAGGACTAACAGACAAACATCAAAATTCTTTTTACTTTTTGATTCAGTAAACAACAGGATTTGGAATGCTAAGCCTGGGAAGCTCATAAATTGTGCTTCTCCTAAGATTTCCAGTACTTGTGATCTCAGCTAGGCTAGCTAGGAAGTAAAACATTTTTGCTTTCAGGATTTCTGCTTCCATCTGCTCCAGACACATTGAAGACAATCTGGTGGCTTTGAGAAGCAGACGAACATCCATAAAGACTACACTGAGGCAGCCTCACTCATTTCACTTGTGACCTAAGGCTGCTTTGAACCCACAGATCCAGAGTTAATAGGCTCCCGTATGCCAGGTTAGTGGCCCTCCTTTCCATCAAGAAATAATTAAGATGTCAAATTTTGTGCATCAGTTACTGCCACTCGAATGCAGAGTTACATAGAAATTATTAACATCTGCACAGAAATCAATAACAAGCCTTTCATTTGCTAGTGCTTCTATCATAGCAAAACACGAGATGACGGGAAAGGGCAAAAAGAATATATTCTGAACATGTCAGTCCCCTGAGAATACAAAACCCATGCAGCCAGCATCAGCACAGTGCAATGTGGCTCTCCTACAGGTCTATGCATTATGAATATAAAATAATCTGTGCCATCTGCCTTGTGCTGAAATATACACTTGTAAGAAGAATGACGACACAGAGGAAATACCTATTCTATAAATCAAATGATTCTGTGACATATATCAGATAGGAACTGAAGGGCAGATTTATTTAGCATTAAAGCCTTAAACATAGCAGCAAAAACACCCGGCTAGGACCAATTACTGATTTTTGTTTGCTTATTCAGCACAGCCTACATCTTGACCATCAACTTCACTTTGCACCCAAACAAAATAAGTAGCCTTATGGCATTGTTGTACACTGAAAAATAAAGAGGAAGAAATTTGCTAAGCACATTTTTTTGTAAATTGTGCACATTTTCATATGAGAAGGTCACCCGTTCAGGGTTCACTGATCTCTCACAATAGCACCTACTAACTTCTCAAATAAAGAAGGAAAATCAAGGAGAACGTAGTAACACAAAAATGTGGGGCTTAATTTTTAACTAACCCTATAATCAACTGATGAAAATTTTCGTAAAGTATTTTGGATGTCTCACTGGAATTTGCTTGACAGTCTGAGACACAAAGTAGATGCTTTGTTCTTTTGAATGCTGACGTGGCATTTCTGCCTGTGAAAAAATGAAAGGCTCTGAATTGTTTCATTAGGTGATTCATGAGCTGGTATTTCTAAAAGTCAAATTTCCTGTGAAAGCAGAAGTTTTACAAATAGAAGGTCTAAAATTCCACCCTGGAAGAGCTTTGAGAAGAATGACATTTGTTGACCTTTTGGATGCACAAACTGAACTGAGACACAGGGCATTTTGAAGATGCTCAAAGAAAAACTCCAGCTCCTGGGTACATGTTGCTTCCTCTTATTAAGCAGAGGCTGGTTTGCAGGAGGTCCCAGGTTCCTCACAGCACCAGAGTGAAATGCACCAGTGTCTTTGTAGGAAACAGGAGATGTTCAGGATTGCTAATGGTCCATTTCTGTTCTGCTCCAAGAGCAATAAAGTGATATGCCAGAGCAGCATGATGAGCCCATTGCATACACTGCTCTTCATTTTAAATGCATTTCTATCCTATCCACTGATGTTTTGATAGTTCAGGAAATCCAGCATAGCATGTCATGAATATCGGGATAGACAATGAAGGGGGGGCCAGGCTACCAAACTCAAGACTCCAGAGTCAGTTTATTAGGAAGCCAGTTCTGCAGCCTTTTCCATACTTAAAAGTTACTTCATTTTTCTAACTGCATCATTTGATCAAACAAAACCCATTGGCATTACCTATAAACCTTTTCTTGCCTAGCTCCTTTGATCATCAGGGTTACAGCAAAATTCTACTAAGTACTATTGATACATCCCACACATGTAAAACCCCAAAATAAAGTATGCAAAGCTCTAGCTCTGGAAAATTCCAGAGGCAGAAGCCCTAGAGGGAGGAAACTAAACTCAGATGTCCCTAGGCAGTATGTCAGCAGGTACAGTACAGAGTATCCAGAAAAGAAGAACTTTGCAGATTGCCAGACAAAAATCCCTAGTTTGTTCCTTGGAGTTCCTTCAGATGGAGAGGAGTTTTCTCCATTCATCCCTTACCTCTTCCATACTTCCACCCTCTCGTGCTACAGCAGCTTCTGGAGGACTCACAGTGTTATTTCTTGAGTCTCTCAACAGAAGCCAGTAAGGAACCCTAGCAGGTATAAAAATTCCCCAGACAAGAGGTGTGCCAGTGCTACAGTGAGCAGAGTGTTCTCTATTCCTTCTCTTCCCAAACTTCACCATGTAAACTGTCATCAGTGTAAATTAAGCATTTAATTTCTCAGTAAGAAGGAAAAATATACATCTATATGCTCCTTAAAAGAAGCATATCTCTTTTTTTTGTCCTTCTTCATGAATGATAAAATATACTTAGATTCAAACAACGCAATCTTTCCTTAGAAGAATGAAGATCATAACACTTTTCCTAGGGCACTCCCTAAATGCCTATATACATTAAGTCAAAGGTTTTCATGTCATGGCTGGATATTATTTTTCCACTAGACCCCTGCCTCAGTCACTGCACAGGATAAACAATGCTCACTGAACAAGAAGTTATTTAATCCTTGCCCTTTAATGTGCAGACTTGTGCCTTATCTACTGTTAGACTATCCAAACTCAGCTCTGAATCCAGAATGACTGATTTCTTCAAAGGACCTATTTTTTTCCCTGTGGAGCTCAGCAGTGCAGCATCTGATTAATGCCTCTGAGGTGAGGTATATAATCCCCTGACAATACCTGCAGCACTAAAGACTCTGCTAAGTATAGGTGTTTGGTGTGAAGCTCTGATCTTTCAGAGTACTGAACGTTATATTGCCTTTTATTTTCAAAGAGCAGCTAATTTCTCTTGCAGAGAAAGTAGAGCAGCTGACTCTCAATCTGGGCACCCAGAAAACCAGGAACATACAATTAATACATCACCTAAAATTTTAAAGAATGCATTGGTAAAATCAGATCCAAAGGTAATCCCAGCTCCCTTCAGAATACTTCTCTTCCACAGCCCTTGGTAGCATTTTAAATAGAGGGGAAAAGAATACCATTCATTATATGGGAGAGGTGATCACATAACTGTTTCACAAAATGAAGGAATACTAGAGAGGAAGATAGAACTTAAGTCTTGGAATAATGATTTTTTTCTGTGGATTTAATCAATCCTATTATACACTTTGTTTTGTTCTGTTTTTTTCACCTTGATAACAAATATTCATTTTATTTTGCCCTTCCTCACACCTTACAGCTATGAGGATTTTGGCTATTCCATGACAAGAACAGCACCATCAGGAATAGAAGTAATAACGTTCCACAAGGGTAACAATAGAATATTATAACTATGCTTTAGGATGTGCAAGGGTGTGTGTTTGTACTCTCTGTTAATCATATACCTTAGTGGCTTCCCAGGCACTTGGCCAGAAGGAGAAAGTTGTCAGCACCCTCAAGGTGCTATTGTTACAGGATCAGATGATGTATGCCCTCAGGTGTCTTGTAATCTAATTATTTAAAGAGGTATGTTCAAGGAAAAGTCTCAGTAACTATGGCATTTCTTTTTGATCAGGAATTCTTAACTCAGCCCCTTTGTGCTGATGCACAGCTTCATTCACAGTAATAAATGCTTGCATAACAAGGAAACCACATAACTGCTCCATTTAGTTTTGGCTCTTCTTGCGTGGAAATAATCTCTACAGAGGACAGTTTATAGCTTAAAAGGCACAAACCCAAGACTGGATGTTACAGGTGTGTAACAGCTGAGTTTGTGATGAATCAGTATAGTTTGCTTAGCTATGTCTTTCCTTTCTGTTAATAATTTTAAGGGAGAGAGGAAATGGGAACAATGTGTGTAGGCACAGGCCAGGTGGAATGATAAAGCTCTCAGTGGTTCAGCCATGTAAGCCTGGCTTTGTTAGAAAATGAAGAAAGGCAGTTGAAGAAAGATGGGTAACTTGTTGGATCTTTAACCTTGGGAATCCTTCACGTGGTGAAATGAGGCAGTAGGGAAATAATGAACTTGTTCCAAGTGGAAGCTGACTAGTCTTAAATAAAAAATTAAGCAAAGTGGAAGTGGAAATCTCCATTGCCACTGCAGTTACCTTGTATAAGGTAACTGGATCAAGCCAGAAAGTTGTGCTCTGTGCACAGGGGAAGAGGGAGCCAGCTGAAAGGACTATACTGAGGGAATACTGTGCTCAGATTCATGTACTAGGGAAATTACAACCACATCTGCAAGGGATGTGACACTGCAGCAGTCAAGAGCAGGAAAGAAAGAGGGTGCTGCAGTCAAGTATGGGGTAACAGAGACTTATATTCAAATTGTAGTATTACAAAATGCATATAAAATGTAGGGAAATTCCCCTTACAATTCTCATCTTTTAAGAGCGTAACTAAAAATTTCATATTGCACAAACTCTTGTGCCAGTGACAATACATGAGCATGTGGCAGACACACAAAATAACACTTTTGTTTCTTTTCACCAAAGACAGCAAATAAATTCAATGACAGGAAAGATTCACAGTAGCTGCAGCTACTCTTGACTCCTTGAAACAGACTGTCCCTCTCACCATAAAACGGGCTCCTTCAAGAGGAAATTTTGTATAAAAGTTGCTCCCAAAGCTAACAAAACTTAAATAGTCTACAAAACAGCCCAGGTGTACCCTGTTATCACAAAATGACATAAAAGTGCCCACTCGTTGGAGGTCCTGCTGGGTGGTCTCAGCCATTCAAGTTTATTCACAGTAGAACATTCAATAAAGCAGTTGCTATCACACAACAGAGCCACTTTTCCCAGTGCATTAAAGAGTGCATGGTTTCTGACACTGCCAGCCCATGTCTGAGCTGTGCAATGCTACAGTGGCCCTGGAGAAGCACAGAGATGGCTCCTCCATCTGCTCATTTCTGTCTTGCACCACCAGTGGAGCCAAAGCAGCACAAGATACATTTAAATAATTCAACAAACAAGAGGAAAAGTTCCTCACAGTCTTTGCCCCAGTTACATGAATTTTTGTGGTTTGATTAAGGTGCACTTCACACTTAGTATCAAACTGAACACATAAACTCCTATTTACTGGTCATGGTGTTACTCAAATAAGAGCTTAGAGATCCAGGAGGACTTTCAAGTCACAGCAAGTGTTGGGGTAGAAGGGAGGAGGAGGTGTTTGGGAGGGCAGTTCTGCTGGAGACCAGTGATGGGTTTCAGAAAGAGGGCTGCACTGAAAATGGACAAAATGATCCCTCTACCTCCTGTACTCCAACTCCCAGCCCAAAGCCAAACATCGTTCACAATCAACCATTAAAAACACACAAACAAAGCTCAAAGATACTAAAAAAGGAAAAGGATCCTACTGGTCTGTCTCATTACAGTGACAGTTCCTAATAAATTCTAGCTGAAAAACAGAAGCTCAATTAATCCAGGCAGCTAATTAGGCTCAGCAACTCTATGTTGTAGCTAAAACCAGATTCTCTTAAATCTGCCACTGGTTAAGAAAACGTGCACAATAAGTAAGACATTTACAGGAGAAAAAAAATGCCACAGTTTAAATCAATAGTGATCCAGATTTTAAATAATTTAAAGACTCTCCATGTGGCCAGGCTCTGTGCTAACTTTTACCAAGGTACACTCACCTGCCCTCTCTTCAGGTCCTTCCGTGTTTAGCTCCCTTACTTGGAAGGATTAAAGCAACCACAAGTTTGGCTCAGCTTGTCTCTAAGGTCTTTGGTTGCTTTATATGAGAAGGCAGCAATCATATCTATTATGGAATAGCATCTGGAGCAGCTTAGAAGCCCCCCTGCCTCTCCTTCAGGCTTTCTGCACCCTGGCAGCACAGCGGGAGTGCTGGGAAGGGAAGGGGTAAGTGGCTGGCCAGAGCCTGTGCCTACAGAGCAGAGATAAGGGGAAACACATGACAAAGCAGCTTGAAGAAACACCCCCTGACAATTTGCTGAGGACACTTTCTGGAAACCACCTTCACACCAGCCCCTCTGATGGTTAATATTGGCATGAGCAAAACAAAAAAACTCAGCAAGGGCATTTCCAACACCCTTCCATCAACATGAAGAGCTCAGCTCCTATTGCTCGGCATTTTTGCTCGCAGTGCTGCTGCTCCCAGCTCCCACCAGCTTCCCTGGGTCAAGCAGCAGGCTGATTAGAGTGATGTTTTCCAGTCAGCACTCAAGAGGCTAAAGAAAAGGTTGTTTTTCAGAATATCTCAGCTCCCTGCAGCTCAGTTGCTCCCAGTGTCATTGGCTGAGGTCATACGTGCTGAGGAGCCGCAATTGGTGACAGCCTCTGCAGTGAGGGCAGGAGAGCAGCCACCTCAGCTCCCCTTTCAGAGCAAACCTGCAGCTGTCTAACCAGACTGGCATGGCTCTTGCATTACCCACACCCCAGATGACCATTTTGGCTGCTCCCCTGTGAATACACCATGGTGATTTGGAGGGAGGACAGAAAAGCTGCTTGCTGCCATAGTGAGCTCTCCTGTGCTGCCTGGCAGGAGGCAGCCTGCCCAGCAGCACTCCTGAGCCCAGCAGTGAGCAACAGCACTTTGCCCTTTGCTTGCAAGGACTGTTCTGTTTTACATGTACTGAGAGTGGAATACCAGGGTTATTTCCTCAAATGAAAATTAACTTCAAATGTCTGTAATTGATCCATGAATATTCATGATCTTTTGGGAGGATTTCATAATTACTTCATTCTGGTTAGGCTCATTTGATCTGCAGTAGCGACAGCAGTAGTTTACACTCCTTCATCAAGATGCCAACAATTTGGCAGAATGACCTTCCCAGTTTCCTGTACTGGAGAGCAGCTCTAGTTATCCTAATTGCAATCCTAAATTGAGTGGTACCTGAAAATAAATTAACTGCTGTTTAGTCTTAGAAAGCACTCCACTTGGCACTGTTCTGAGCATAAATAGATGACATCTCCATGAAACTGGGAAGGTCATTCAGCAAAATACATATTTTGAAGTAAGGTTTTATATATCGACCTCCCAGAGCTTTCAGCTCACAGCATTATACGAGAGGGCAGTGAAAGTGCACACCCTCCTGTGCATAAAGGAACAAAAAAAAAAAGGAAAAAGAAGGTAGATTTTGGCAGTCATTTATATTATGAAAATTATGGAATTCATCTGTGCTGCTCACTAGTTGTATTCTGTGAGAAAGTTAGGCTTAAGATTTCACATTTCCTATGCACCTGTGCACAAGTTTGCCTCATCAACTCCATTATTAAACTTCTAGTCTGTTGGCCAACTTGAAGAAGCTTTGAGAAAATAACCTAAAAATCCTCCAAGAAGTAAGCCTATGTAAATACTGTGAGAACTGATGGCTGGGTCACTGGAGAGAAACCTTATTCATGTTTCCACAGAAACAAGACTGAAACTTCTTAAACTCTGGTCTTGAACACACCAGAGAAAACACACAGATGAGAGAAATTTCCTACCACAGGGGAACTTTTAGCCAGCATTTATACCCCTTTTGGATGTCAAAATTATGAAATTTTTAGAAAAAATTGTTTTTTTAATGCTGATGCCCTCAGAACGGTTCATTTATATCAACACACTAAAAAATATGCACTCATATGAAAGTGGATACTGACTATAAGCTGTCAAAACACAAAGTAAAGCAGTGAAAATATTAAACTAACAGCATTAAAGCAAAATGAACAGTCAGAAGCTTCAAGTCATGCTTCCATCTCTGGTAATCAATTTATTATATTTTAAGGTTCCTCTTCACATAATGCTCCCAAACCACTTCACAGAGAAGCAGAAACTGCTAAATGCTGCTAAAAGAAGCAATCCCTATCTAATGGCAAGGTAGATGGATTTTGCAGCTGCCAAGTGACTGCTAACCTAGGATGGGAATCAAGCAGATGAAGCAAGTTTTGAACTTGGGGACTTCTTTGTGTGGCATCTCCTGTTTATCAGCTGGGGCCTCATCTGCTCAGCTTCAAAACATCCATATATTAAAAAAAACTGGTATTTAGGAACATGTACATGTACAGCTAATACATACAGATCCTAGACAATGTGAATGGTCCTCCCAAACATCTGGGTAATTAATAAAGTGGCTAAGTATGGACTTAGCTATCTTAACTTCACCCATTCTTTCTCTTCTGAGAAGAGCAAGAAAGTTGAGCTTCTCCTTTAAACCTATCTTTAAAAAGCAAGGTGGAAAAAACTAGAAAGATGGTTTCACTTAACAGACTTCATTTGCTTGTTTCAGGGTCAAAATAAGTTACTTAGACACCTGCAACAATGTTTGCAGAATGTGATCAAGAGGCCTGCAAGTCTTTGGCCTCTATAGTCATACTGATAACCTATAGGGATGGGCTCAGCTTTTTAGGAACTGTAGAGACCAAAAACTCCTTTCACACAAAACTGAATGGCCATCAGACAGCAACAACTCTAACCTGCATATGAACTGAGCTACTTGCAGGATGGACGGATTTAAAGATGTGATAATGTTATCCTGTGTGGTAGTTGAAGACTGTAGAGGAAAAAATCTCTACCAGTATCTGGTTTTGGTGATGTCTGAAAGCAAGCTGAGATTTTTATGAACTGAAACCCATGGCACTTTGTTCCAAACCCAGCTGTCACTCAAATCTACAGAAAGGCTTCCATAAGCTTCAGCAGGGCCTGAATTTCGCCTTTACAGACTTAATGACTGAGGACATGCAATACTGAATAGAATAGTCCCTTCTTAAGACATATATATGGCAATTAATTTAAACCATGGGCAGTTTTATGATGACACTTTTGGTAGCATAGGGCCAAATCTAGCAGCTGCTGCAGGACAATGGGAATTTTGACATCTATAAACAAAGGCACAAGAATACTGAATGTTTGGTTCTTCTAATTCTCTCACACTCCATCATACATTATTTTCAGAGGACTCCAATTAAAACGTGAGGAACCCCAGTATCCATGGAAATACTATGTATTGCAAGCAAAAGTAGCCAAATCAACACATAATGGTTTTCAGTGTATAGATTTTACTACTTAAACCATTTGGAGATAGGCTGTATCAAAGAGATTTCTCCCCATCTATGCAGCAATTTTAAATATTAACAATCCACAAGCTCTTTTTATGTTATCTGAAATTTCACTCCTCCTTTAAATGGATTCTTCTATTTATTTAGCCCCCTACAATTAAACAAGCTCCCCAGTAGGAGCTTGTATCTCCAACACTTCAGAGATTTTAATAGTCTGTGACAGCAAAGAATCCTTTTTGAACTTCGTACTAGTTTAGTAATTGTAACACAGGTTGCAATTTTATCTGAGGGAACTAGAGCATGCTTTAGAATTCTGTAAGTATCTCTGATGCCTGGAAAATCAACTGCAAATTCAAGTATTTCCATGTTACATAACTGCCTCTCCACAAGGCTGGTAATCAGACCAGACCTCAGTGTGCCAGAAAGAAATACATAACTACTTTGTTCATATGTACTTAGTTTTAAATAATAAAGAGATATCTATTAAAGAGCTAACTGTGCAAAATCCCAGAAACATTAAAACAACATTTCAAAGACAAGCTGAGCCAGTCTTTCATAAAAAAGCTCCCTTCAACTGCCTTCAAAATCCTCAAACTGGATTCACTTACAATGGGCTGGGAAGGTTCCCCTTCACTTTACAAAGCCACTGCTGAAGCTCAGAAATTCCTGCAGCTGGAAAGAGTTGAGGCTGCAAGCATATTTTGATATTTTAGTCTCACACTCTTCTCTTGGCATCTGCTGTTGAATTTAGACAGATACAGGATGCTAGAAGGACATTTGGCCTGAATCACTATGGCCATTCTTAATGCTAGGTTATAGGAGTTTATGGGTTAGAGTGCTCGGCAGCCTCCTTCCTGAATTCCCTCTGCATGCCTGCTGGACTCCTGTAAAGATGGGGATAAACATTCCTCAGCACCCAATCAACACAGTTCTGGTTGATATGTCAGGAGCCACAAGAAGAGCCAAGAGAAGACAGTCATTCTGCTAAGGAGAGTGGATGGGCAACCACCACAGGAGAAGGAGCAGAAAGAAATCATAGAATCATAGAATGGTTCGAGTTGAAAAGGACCGTAAAGATCATCTAGTTCTAACCCCCTACATGGGCAGGGACACCTCCCACTAGAACAGGTTGCTCAAAGTCCCATCCAGCCTCTTCTGGAACACTTCCAGGGATGGGACATCCACAACTTCCTGGGGCAACCTGTTCCAGTGCCTTACACTCAAGAATTTCATCCAAATATCTAACCTAAATCTACCTTCTTTGAATTTAAGCTTATTACCTCTCATCCTATTGCTTCTCCTAAGCCTCACTGTGTGGCTGTCTCATAAGCCTTCATTAACTGATGGAGCTTACAACTCCTTGTCTTCTCCAGCCTAACCAATAATTTCCCAGGGGACACCAAGGTCCAGACAAATGATATTTACCACTGTTCTTTCACCCAGACATTCATTCATTAGATACCACGTCTGCACAAAACAGAGGGAGAGGGTTGAATCCAGAGAGTTGTATCCAATGTAACCTCATTTTGGTAGGAGAGTGGAATTTAAATGCAGACAGCTGTTCCAGATTTCCCTATCTTAGAAACAGTAAAGGTATTTCAAGGTTCAAACTGCAAGAAAGCAATACCTGTTGTCTTGATTTACTCTGAAGTGAGTTTTAACTCAGGCTTCCAAGATTTATTCCTTTAACACTCAAACGCTAATACTGAATTTTTGTTGTAGTGGGAAAGTCTTGACATCTCAGTGTTAAATTCTGCAGCTATTGAAGTAAGAAAAATCGATCATTTACTTAATTCAGGCCATCTAGCAGTGAACTCATTTAAGTTCCTCTCTTTTCCCTAACCCTCCTCCTGCATATACAGTGCTGAGCAAATCATTTAAAGAGGGGTTTGTCTGCTGACTGCATGAATTTTACTCAGCAGGAAAATGTATTCATCTAATTGCATTTCAAATGGTGAGGATCTGAATAAATGAACAACTTGTTCCATGAATAGAGGAATTCATGAAGACTACCTTCCTATATGCTTGTGTCCTATGTACCTCCATTTCTTACACTTCTGCTGTCCCCCTACCTTGCCACCTCCCACCTAACTCATCTCCTCCCTCTTGGCTTGTGAGTGCTGCCTGGCTGGTTGGTATCTGCTGGCTTCACACCTTCATGGCCCAGCCTGCTTCTGCCCTGATCTCCCGGTCTCAGGATTCTTAAAATCAGACCTCAGATATCTGAAGACCTAAGCTAGTGTTAAATCTGATTGGAAATGGTCAATTAAAAGGCCAATTAAAAACGTATTTGGGTGGCTAGCAATGAGATGGTATGATCACGTGTGCTTCAGCTTCTCGGGAGGTGGCTAAATCTCTCTTGGAGCTCACATGTCAGAGCCAGTCCTGCTCACAGAGCTTGTCAGGCTTCACAGTTTTGAAACACAACATTGTGCAGGGCAGTCATCCCACCACCAGTTACTGAGGACAAACAGGACATTTACCATATTAGCATCAGAAGAGTGATTAAAGCCACCTAATTATGGCTGTGCAATGACAAAAATCTCAGCTCACAGATGTCAGGTTAGCCAGATGTCAGGTTATCCAGGCTTTTAAGCCTTTCATGTCCTGTGGCTTGGATTATTCCTGCTTAATAATTTTGCAGATCCATGTTATGATTTTATGTCC
This sequence comes from Heliangelus exortis, assembly GCF_036169615.1. Taxonomy (NCBI): domain Eukaryota; kingdom Metazoa; phylum Chordata; class Aves; order Apodiformes; family Trochilidae; genus Heliangelus; species Heliangelus exortis. The sequence continues at coordinate 9,445,486 of NC_092424.1, read as the reverse complement.
AATTAATTCAGGAGGGGGGGGAGGGGCAGCTGTTCTCAAATTACCATGGAATGAATACAATCAATAACAAATGGGCTGTTAGGAGAGTTCAAGTAATTATTGCATTGTTGATATTTTCCAGTGGTTCAGGATTAGCTGTTTTTTCTGTTATATAAGACATACTAAACACATAGCAAATCATGTAAAGGTCCTGTTCTGTTTCCAAAGCTGCTACTGTTCCAGTTTCAAAAAAAAGTCATAGTGATCCAAAAGAGACCAAAAAAGTTTTGAGAAGCCATGAATCTTCCCTCAGCACAGAGCAAACTTACATATAGTGTAGCTAAGAGGTGGGTTTGACCCAAGTATTTTTAATTAACTCTTAACTTGTCATATATAAAGAGAAGCTTTCTTTTAATTTCAGTGTTTTTGCTGTAGTGGAATTCCACAAAACACCAATTAGCTATCAAATGCTGACAACTTGCACTTATCTCTGATTAGGGCTGGATATAAACTATAAACCTAGCACATTACCATAGTGCAACAGCTCATTACCAGTCTAGCTTTCCTCGCTAATCTTTTCTACTAATTTTTATTTAGGGACCTTCTGGCTATCTCATCTGAAAATTATATGCTAATGATGTGAGCAGAATTGAGAGCCTTAAATGGTAACATGGGAGAAAAAATAATTCCATTTGATCTCTTTATGTCATGATAGATGCCATTTAATCAATTAGCACAGCAGAACATACCATTCCATTTCAGACTTAGCAAATATAAAAGAAAACAGAAAAGGGTGAGAGTTTTACACATTTCTAGACATTCTCCACCATACAGAAGAGCATCATACATAGCTTCAGAGAATGTTTAGGAGCACAGTCACTCAGACAACAGCTGAGAAAGTATTTCCTACAGGTCTCCCACAAGTCTGTTTTAGGGGATTGCCAAGGATGTGAATGCTGCTAGTAGGGGGCACATGTCAGAGACAGTGTCACAGCACTGTGCCCTGCATCCTGTGGAGATTTCAGGCAGCAGGGTGGCTCAACAGGCATCCTGGGGTGCCTGCTACCACTTAAGCCTCCAGAAGGTTTGACACTGGGTGTTGGGCCCCTGGAATACCCCAGAATCATTAATGTGGCTTCTGAATCTATCTGCCCTCTTCTGCCCCACCTGGTTAAGGTTATTAAAGTAACTTGAGAAACCGCAGCCAGAATTCAGGATATGAATAACCATGGACTAAAGATACTGCAGCAGTGATAACGAGTGCTTCACGGTAATTTGCCAAAACTATATAATAAAAATAACTTATGAAATATACTGGAGATAAAGAAGGGAAAGAACAGGATGTTTCATAATGTTACCACTTATTTATGACTGGAAAGGATTAAAGATGGTAAAACATAGGTAGGAAGAGGTAGGAAAATGTAACTGATCCACATTCTGTAAAACTTGTGTAAATTAAGGGCATCGGAGGATATAAAAGTTCCATATTTAGTAATTAATATAAACAAATTGAAAGCAATTTGAGAAATATTTAGATATTTGAGAAATATTTGAGAAGCAGCACAAGATCACATTTAGGGGCTACAACTTTTCCTGTAGTCCAACTGTGCTGGCATTCCTTTCTGAAGACTGAAATATTCAACCCATAATACCAACTTTATCTCCTGTGTTTACTGGCTTTCCCCTCTGAATTACTAAAAAATAGAGATGGTCAAAATGCACATTAATGCCTTGAAAAACAAATAATGTCTCCCAGTCTGCCACTCAAGCATGTCTATTGCTCGTCTATACTTTTGCAATTCAAAATCTGGATAATGGCAGAGCACAGGATGCTGAGCAAGTTCTCAACACTCATCTAGCCCTGACACAAGACAGTAGCTGCATAGCCTTTGATCTGCAAGAAGCTGCAGCTTTTTCCAAAATATGGTGACTGAGAATTTTTCTTCCTGTTATGGGTGAAAGGAGCAAGAATCCCCCCGGGCTCCCCTTCTTGGAACATGCACAGGAAAAGGAGTGAAGAGTAAAGACTTGTTGCTCTCTACCCATCTTTCTAGATCTCTCAAATGAATGTTCTCTCCTTAAATATGTAAAGTTTTGTAGATTTAATTGCAAGAAATGTTTCAATATGAACACAGTCAGACCACAGGAAGGAAAAAGCACCATGTATATTCCTGTTATATATTATGAGATTAACCAAGGAGAACTTACTTAATATTCAGGTATTGCAAAATGCAGTGTAAGGTCACATGGGCAGCATATAATTTATAATGTCAGTACAAAATACTTAACTTTGTATTTAAGACAATTAAAAACTGGTAATTTTTATTATTTATCTTTTGGCACAATAGAATTGTACTTCCAAATTGTGCTGTCTTAAAAAGGAACTTTTATGAAACTCCAGGTACTGGCATAATTAATGGATAAAACACAGAGAAGAATACAGAATTCATTAGGTTTAAAATGGATTACAGATTATATATTAGTTGGAAACACCTGGATTTTTATATTTCTGAGGGATGAACTAAGGTGAAGCAACACACTAGTAATACCATGAAGCATAAAGTCATTTGGTTTATATCTATATGGATATGAACACAAAATTATTAAGTTATTTTTGTTCTGAATTTATGGTTAGTTTCAATGGAGAGATAATATAGATGCTTTATGCATAATAGATGTGTAATTGTTAGCCAAAATGACATTCACATACCAACACTATTACCACTGGAGTCGAATATTACCTTACTCTAATTTCACACAGAGCCTGCAGCATTCTTTATTCATAACCCAAAACTTAATGTCCCCTCTTGAAAAAATGTGCTGGTTTTTTGCTACTCTCTTGAGTTATCTATCATTTTCTGGTCTTCAGTGAGAGGGATTCTTTAAGCAATAGCAGAGCTTGCACTCTGATTAGGCATTTGAACAGTTATTATTGTCAAGCTGAGATTCCTTAAAAAGATCCATAGAGAAGCACCACTGATAGACAGAAGCTGTGGCCAGTGGAATTAAAACTGTGTTTTTAAGGATTATACTATCTTTGTGTAGGTGTGATATAATTGTGTTATCAGAGAAATTTAAAATCTTATGTATTAAACAATGTAAATTCTTCCCTAATTAAATAAGCCAATTTGTAAAGGAGGCCTTACTGTGGTACTTGTTTCCAACAGCCAGATTACTGTAAAATATACACACTTAGGTACTTGTACCTCTTTGTTTTCATTGTCTTTTTTCTCTTTGAGAAAAGATTTTTGCTAGAAAAATTTAAGGAAAACTATGAATTTTCTGGGGAGGATGAAAAAAAAATTTCAATTTTCAGAGTATGATTGTGATACCAGTAGAGACCAGGGGAGTTATGCTACAGCACCACAGTAGCATCACTTCCCTGCTGTGACCCTGTGGGAAGAGAGCTGACAGCCTCTGGGAGTGTGTACAGTACAGAGACCCAAAACACCACATTCAGATTCAAAGAATCAAGGTCATCAAGTGCAACCATCAGTCCTACACCACTGTAACTACTAAATCCTCTCCCAAAGTGTGATTCAAAGCAGCCAGAGCCTTCTCCCAATCAACACCCTCATTACCATGGGACTCACTGCACTGAGCCTGAAGGGAATGGACATGCAAAGGACATGAAGGACTTCCCCAGTTTTGTAACCTACTTGATATTTTTGTCTGACACACACATAAATGATTTGAGGCAAAGGATTGCAGAGGACTGCAATCAAGAACAGCTCAAAAACCACAAAACCGACTGATTATGATGCCATTACACAGCACATAGCCATTCAAAATTACAGAAGTCACCTAACAAGAGAAAAGAAAATCTGTTACCAGAGTAATGGGGTTATTTTATATCCTGTATGATGCAAAGACCTTAAAGATTACCGAAGTAATTTTTTTTTTTTTTAACACACTGCACAGTTAGCAGCTCAATCCCTGGCTGAAAAAAAAAACACAGGAGCATTTCACAAATCTCACTGGAATATCATATGGCAGGATGCTAACAGATTCTCTTTTGGAGACATGTATTTTCAGAGTCAAATCTTACTCAGCTTTGGTCCTCCAGCAGATCAGAGATCTTTCAAATCACTGTAATCTACTGCAGCTGCAGGAGTTACCCTCAGTTCCCTTTGACATGAGAACAGAAGAATCCTCCACCAGCCCAGCAATGTCTGCACATGAGAGATGAGCAGTGCTCAGGAGGTGCAAGCTGGCATGGTCAGACTGAGTACAGAACTCCAAGAGAACTCTATGAAAAAGGGCAGTTATCTCTCTAACACCATAGCACTGAAAAGATTTTTTTCTTGTTATTATGCAGTACATGCCAACTGGGTAGCAGATCTGCATGTAATTCCTGTCCTCTCACACAGCAGTGTAACTTCAAAGAACATCACGTGGAGCCTGTGAAAACTGTTTGCAAGAGAGAGGAAACACAGTCCAGGAGCACAAAAGATTCTGCTGCTCTGTTTATAGCTGGAGGCAGACATGAAAATTGTGTTCAATCCTTAAAAGGCTGCTCCAAGGAGATTCGTGTCCCACTCACATAGATACGAGGTTCTCCTAACAGCTCACCTTGTAAGTGGCTCCTCTCTTTTGTCCCCTGACTGTCTCTGAATAGAGTGGCACAGGATGAGCTGCCCAAAGGGACTGGCACACGCCACATGGGAATTATGTGAGGCCTCTGCCCTCGGGAACCCCCATGGGAGGCAGGCAGGGCACCTGGCAGAGCTGCAGGCTGCACTACAGAGAGGGCAGCAGAAGAAACTGATCAGTGAGAGTCCTGATTGTTCTGTGAGTGTAAATCATTGTCTAATTCATTGTCGGTTCTTTTCCAAGCCCTCAAAACCCATTAGGTCTATGACAGCTGACAGCTTTCTCTTTTTGTCCTAGAGACTAAAGACTGTATCCCCATAGTTCCCAGCACCCAAAACAGCCACAACCATCATCCTACTCTCTGCTCTTCAGAATGAGCTGTGCTGAAGGGAGGCAGAAAGGCTGATATTCCTGATACTATGGACATACGTTCTGTCATTGATTTTCAAGCTGAGCCAAGCATTATTTCTGCCCAAGAGCACGAGCTAAGAAAAAGGGAGAGGAACAATTTAGTAACTCACTCCAGTCCTCAAAAATAAACTACTGGAAAATAAGTTTAAATAAGGGAGATAAAACTGTTTTGCTTATGGGGTGATGAGAAAAAATACAGCTAAAAGAGTTGCTGTCTGAAATGAATTTTACTGAGTCTTGTCACATATTGCTAGAAAGCATGTCAACAGATAGCATTTATAAACAAATAGATCTTTAAAAGTTAAAGTAAGAAGTTTACTGTGCAGCAGGAGAAATAATTTTAATATTTCAGAAGATAGTTCTAACCAGCCTGCTTAATTCTAAGTTGATGCACATTTTAAAAAATTCACTTCACATCTGTTCATTGTATACAGGCCTGGAGGCAAACACCAGCCAGAAGACTTTGATCATTCACCAGAAGCTAGCTGGTAAGTAAAGAAAACAAGAATATTACCTTCATTTCTTTCCTCTCAAACATGTTATGAAAATAAGAACTTCAATAAAAGTTTGTATGGAAAAAAACATCTTGCAGTTGCAGTACCATTCAAGTGCTCTTGAAGCAATAGGATAAACTGGGTTAAATATTTATATTTACAATGTAAATATTTATCACTTGCAATGATATGATTCTCCTCAAAGCTTCCAGGGTCACCCCATTGAGAAGGTGGTGTTAAATACAGTCCAAGAAAACAAAGAGTCTGGAGAAAAAATGTTCCGCTATTTACCCAGAAAATATAACCCAAGCTTTTGTTTATTTTCAAGTTAATGTCACAAATAGCAATTTATATACATTGAAGAGGAAAATCAAATAGTTCTGTTTGGGACACTTCAGTAGTCACAAATCCCTATTTATCGGGCAAGTTCCTGAATAGCCTCTGTGAGCTCCAAATTCATGGTCACAGACCCATTAGCAACCACCAATAGATGATTATACAGATCCAGTTTTCACAGTCACCAGTTCCATCAATCACATCCCTTGGAATCCCAAACAAACTCAACACTAGGTAACACTTAACCACCTAGTGCCTCTTTCAACAAATAAGCTGTTAATCATCAAATACTGAACATGAACTACAGTATACAATATCCCTTGGCAAGGATTTGAGGATTATCTCATCTAATTAGATATAAGCATGTTTTCTGATCTGTGGGCTTAAGCTAAAGCCCAATAAAAAGATTTCCGTTGACTTACACCGAGTCTTGGATCAAGCATCAAGAGAACTCAATTTTGCAATTCAAAGAGAAAGACACCTTAAAAAAAGTGTAAAGAAAACTGGTTAACTGAGTTAAATAATCTCATGCAGCAACAGTCTATGCATCCCATATTCTTACTATGGTAGAGTCTTGAAAAAGACACCACTGAAATCTTCTGGATTTCTTTGATACCACGCAAACCATCCAGCTGGCTGCTGGTTTTCAGACTCCTAAAAGCAAAGGAGATTCCTGTAGACACACTAGATCATGATTTTATTTTAATTTGTAACTGCCTGTCATGTGCAAACATTTTCCAAGTTCAGATATTGAAAATTGTTAAAGATTTGTCCTCAGAACTCTGCACTGGAAGTGCATAAGCCTAGCCTCTAACAAATCTGGAATATTTTTATTATATAACTGTTAGTTAATGTTTGCTAGTTACATGTTAATTTTACTTTTAAAGCATTCCACCAATGAAGCTCCTGGGAAGTTATTCCATTGACTGAGAGGAATTACTGCTAGCATGTTTTTAAGTTTATATTCCTCTGTCTCATTAGTTGAGGATGAGAAATCATTCTGCCACTTTTGTCTCAACAGAAACAATTCTCTCCTCCTGTGTGTATTCATATCTTTGAAATACTAAAGAGTAGTTGTCATCTCCTCTCTGAGGTCTCCTTTTCCCTGCAAGCTATGAAGCTTTATTTCTGTCACGGTGTTCTTCCAGGTGAGGAAACCATTCATCTCAGACCATTCATTATTCTTCTACCTTCTCTTTTAAATTCCCAGCAGTCTGTGGCCTCTTCTTACCAATAAGATGCCCAGCTTTGATGAAGGGGCTACATAGTGGCACTATGCAAAGAAAAGCTATTTTCCTTGACTGTCTGCAGTGGGATGTCTCTGCTCTCTTGTCCTGAGTCACACTGGCTTTGTGCAGAGAAATAAAGAAAAAAGGCAGAGGTTCCCAATACTTCCTGCACCTCTGCTTTTACCAGCACTGTTGGGCCCCACACCAGGGGAAGAAAAATCCAGACTGATGCAAACACCGACCCACCACTGACCAATGCAGAAGTTATGTGAACAATTAGGAAAGCATGACCCCTACAAATAATGGGCCCAGATGTCACCCACCCCAGGGTGTTGTGAGAGCTGGCTGATGTCATTGTGAGGCCACTCTTTATAATCTTCAAGAAGTTGTGGATATTGGGAAAAGTCCCAGATGAGCAGAAGAAGGCTAACGTCACTCCCATCTACAAGAAGGGCTCAAAGGAGGACCCAAGTAATTACAGGCACATCATCCAGTCCCTGGGAAAATTATACAATGAATCCTCCTGAGGTGCCTGCACAAGTTAAATGAAGCACACGACTGGTAAAAGCCAACACAGAATCACCAGGGGCAAATCATGCTTGGCAAATCTGATCCCTTTCTCTGACAATGCAACCTGCCTGGTGGATGTGGGGTGAGTGGTGCACATTGTCTACCTGGACTTCTCCATGGCTTTCAATACCATCCCTCCACGGCCCCCTCCTAGAGAAACCGACACATTATGATCTAGAAAAGAGGTCTGTGCAGTGGTTGAAGAGCTGGCTGACAGGTCACACCCAGAGGGTGGTGGTAAATGGCCTGCAGACAGGCTGGAGATGATGCTGAGAGGGGCCACAAAGATGACTGAAGGGCTGGGACACCTGCTGTGTGGGGAAAGGCTGGGAGAACTGGGCTTGTTCATCCTTGAGAAAAGAAGGTTTAGGGAAGATCTTATTGTCATGTTCAGTAATTAAAGAGAGAAGTCTCCAAGAAGATGGAGACTCCCTTTTTACAAGAAGTCACATGGAAAAGAGGAGGGCTAATGGGTGCAAGTTACTCCTGGGGAGATCCCAACTGGTCTTTCACTGTGAGAACACTAGGACACTGGAATAATCTTCCCAGGGAAGTGGTGCATTCCCCAGAACACTGGACACTTAAGATGTTGTGGAATGTTAGAGAGGTTTGGAGAATGTTGGAGAATATTCCTGAATATTCTCGAAGAGATAGGAGGTACGACCCCTTTACTATGCCCAACCCCATGTTTGGGGGGCCAATTAGATCGGCCCATACTCCGGTGCTACCTGCACCAGGGATTCGCTGTGCTACAGGTAAACACACCGGGTGTCCAATAAAAAGTTATGTTGGTGGCTGGGGTGTGGTCACGGAAGCACTATATAAGCGAAAGTTGCTGCGCAATAAACCAGAAGTTCGTTTATCAACCATATTGGTTGCACGCATTTTCTTTGCCGCTCCCGCATAAGATTCAGCTGAACAGGGTGCTGGGCCAACTCATCTAAACCATGTTCCTATCAAATGATCCTTGAAGTCCCTTCCAGCCTGCCATTCTGTCATCCTATGATCAGTAGAGAAACTGATCATATCCATATGCAACTATTCTAGAATCTGAAGATAATGAAAAATACAAAGTAAAGCTAACGAATATTACTACACATTTCTAGATAATTTGCTGCATTGCATAAAGGCTAGTTATTCCAATATGACTATTTAAAAATTGTTCAATTATACATGAAATGCATTATCACCACATTTCAATGAGATAAAATGTATTAAAGTTCAATTGAGCCTGAACCAACGGTGGAACAGGTGAGAGAAAACTGCTGGATACCCTAACCCAAGGTTCTAAATGACATTTTAATGAATTAAGTACAGAGTCATTTGTATATGGAATCACTGCAGTGGCCTATTTGGGTTCCACTCAAGTTATATTTCAGCAATAACTGCACACTACTGGATTGATTGTTCATTACCAGTCATGTCTGTGCTGGCCCAGTACCAAAGTAGTGCCCTTCCATGTTGCAGCTATCTGTTGCTGATAGGCATGGCTATTTGAATGCAATTAGTAATTGCTATTAAATCTAACTATAAAACACATGCACTTCCCTTCTCATTTCATTTTGCTTGTTAGAGTCTCTGTGAGGGAGTAACTCATTGCATGGTTCAGAGAGCATTAAAAGAAGTAGCTTATACAGCCTGATTCTTCACTTGAACACCTGTGCAGAATGAAGCCACATCAGCTGAGGTCTGTTGTAAAATGGGTACAGCAGAGGATGAGGCTCAGTGAATGCAACAAACTCACTCCCATACACTACATGTGTAGGCAAACACCTCTGCTCCAGCAATTATCACATTGCCAGTCTGGCAGGGCTGAGTTGAAAACCCAAAGCTGGGGAATAGCAGCTCTGCTGAACCTTTCCTTGAGGATTTTGTATCCTACCTCTCATTCACCTGATGATGAAAAACAGTACTCTAAGATGTGTGCAGATAAATCACAAATCTGCACTATCAGCTTGTACAAGCTGTCCTACAATAAACTGTGTTGTTGATGAACACTACAGCAGTGATTGCTGGAGCATGCAAAATCCATTATCCTCATGCTCCTGAGCTGTAGGTTAATTTACTCTAATAAAATGCAGTGTTTTCCCACAGGCACAGACTGGGCATTCCTGATTCCAACTATTTATGCAGTTCCACAGAAAGAAGAAAATTGTCAGAAATTCAACTTAGTAAAACTGTCAGCTACAGAGAAACCCCCAAAATCAAAGGAATTTCCAGATGCTCCATGTCCTCATTATATCCGTGCTGAGTGTTTCAGTGCTCACCTCCTGCTGGCAACAGCACTGCCATTCCATGTTGCCAAAGCACTCTGGCAAGTGTCAAAGAACATGCACCCAAGGCCAGGTCCTCAGCTGGTATAACATGGCATTGCTCCAGTGGCTTCAGTGTCTGTTAGCCAAGGCTCTGGTCCATAGGACCTGCTGCCAACATCATGGAAAAACTGTTTTGTTCCTCAGCAGCTCATGGTTTTGATAGCTAATTAGGAACTATTTCACATTCAACAAAATCTCTATTGATTGCTCTCCTACAATTGGATCATTCAGGGGGATTTCTTGAGCTTAGTCCTCTTTTTGATTGGGCTCATTTCTTTTCCTCTTTATTTCCCAGTTCTTCTGTGTGGATTGCTGTCTCCTCTACATCTGATCTCAATGTCTCTTGGAGCTCTCCCATTCATTTTGGGTGATTTCCCAGTTCAGCGTTTCTGTTTCAGCTGTCACTCATTCTCATTTCTACTCTTTATTCTCCCCTCATCTGCTCTTATGTTTCCACAAGTAAAACAGAAAACAGTTCTTCACCCCCTTCTAATATATTAAACATTAAAGTAACACAGAAAGAATGAAGGTTCCAAAGACAGCACCAGATTATTTCTGAAGGCTCTTTGTTGCCTTTGCACCATGTTCTCACTGAGGACAAGCAAAAGCAAGGAACAGCAGACCAGTAGCTGCAGCAGTGGAAAGCAAAAGTGATTGGAATCTGCCAAATAAAACCCAGTATTTTAGGTTTAGGCACTTATGAAGTAACCAATAAACATATTACTCATTGAGCATATAGTTTAATTTTGGCGTTAGCTTCTTAGGCCTAATAAGTAGGTATGGCTGTATGAATCCTACAAAACTAAGATTTAGTAACAACTCATAAACAAGGATTAAATTTTCACTTCTAATGCTAGTTACTGTACAAGAGTCTTCCTGGCAATAACAACTTCAACAAGTGACAGCCATTAAATAGCATTTCACATGTATGGAATATTTTTTTAATTTATTGGTTGTTACTATGAATTCCTTCACCAACAACTGCTCCAATTGCACTGCAGAAAATCCCTGTCAGGATAGCACCAGGGCAGCCATCCCCCCTCTGAGCATTATTAGGAGCAACTACTGACCAGAATAATCCCAGAGACAGATGCACAGCAGCAGGTGGACTCTAAGCCCTGTCAGTGTCTTCCTCTGTAAAAAAACCACACTGAGGATGATGGTGTGAGTACTGGTTTTATAGTGCTGCAATTCTACTGATGAGAATAGAGTTACGATGGATTTTTGCAGGGAAGAAAAATAATATAGCAGTATTAGCAGAACTACAAGTGTTTCCTTACTCTAAAGGGCTTCCCCTTTCAATCACATTTTCTTCACATCAGTTTAACTATTGGTTTATTACTACACCTTCACTTTCACCCAGTTGACATCTGTATGAGAATCCCCAATATATATTCATCATTTTTTTAGTATACTGGTTTTTTTGAGGTAAAGCAATTGCAGAGACAAAAACACAGTTTGAAAGTAGAACAGCCATGCTATTGATCAATCAATCAATCAATCAATCAGTTCCAGGTGATGTTTTCAATTTTCTTGAAATTTACTCTGAAGTGGTTCTTAGATTTCCTTATCTCTTCCTGAAAAGTTTACACTGATATTTCTTCTGAGAAAAATAATCTAATTCATGTGACAAATGCAAAGGAATGAGATACAGGCAAAATATACTCAGGATCCCAGTTCTCTTCACACTGCTTTTTTACACAGATGAAACACCTGCAGATAGATAAACCTATTTAAACAAGAAAAGAATCTGAATTACTGGAACCATCCAAACCTGATTTTTCTTTTTTTTTAAACGCAAATAGAAAATACCTGACAGTATATTCTTTATACTCATCTTTATATCACAAACACTTTTATCTTCACATAAAAGCAATAATAGTCAACTCTTGATAAAAAACCATCAGATTTTGCACCCTATAATGACAGCCTATGTGATTCCTTTATTCTAAAAACAAGTGAAAAAAATAGGGCAACAGGCTTTTAGCAACAGTTAAAATGTAAGAAGTAGTTTTTGCTGAATAACCTTTACAAAGTCCTAATTGCACTTTTTTCCAGCTCAGCTTTATAAATGTGAATAAATAAATAAATACATTTCCAAAGGTCAGGCAGAAAGAATGGATTAGCCTGTGGTGTAACCATCAGCTTAGACCTTAAAACATGGTGGCTCTGCCACTAAACCTCATGTGCCACTTTGCACAAGTCGCTTAACATCCTTTTATTTTCTAAAGATAGGATGGAAAAAACAATACCAGCATGTAAGATCTGGGAGGAACTGCAGCCCTGTGATGGAGAAGCAGAAGTGCTAGGAATAAAATTCATGCTTTTGACTCATATACATCTATTTCCCAGACAAGACTTTCTCCTTAGATAAGCATGTAGTTTGAATTTCAGGATGCCTTCAGAAACACTAACACATTGGGATAGCACATTAAAAGAGAAGCCTATTAAATAAAACAAGCAACAATTTCTGAAAGAGATATTCATACAGCCTTGCACTTTTCTAAACAGTTTTCTTATATTCTCACAGTCATTAAAATGTATAAAAATGATTATTTCCAAAACAGCATTACCACGAATTATCACACTCCTGTTGCTTAGCAACTGCAGTAATTTTTGAATAGTGAGCTATATAACCAGTATCTGGAGTTTGTGCAAATGGGTATTCATCTGAGGCTTTAAAACACATTCAACTAGGAAATCAGAGGCAGATAATCCAGCACTAATGTAAAGCTGAAACACTTCTGAAAAAATAAAATGGCAGTAACAATTACTGCAGCTTAGAAAAACCCTCCTCCTGTAGCAGATCTGAGCCCTGTCAAACTTGGTCAGGGTTGGAGTTGCTCTTCCTTAGGGTTGCCAGTGCTTCTTTCCAATTTTTGTTAAGATATTAGACATTCCTGCAAAGATAATTCTTGCCCAGTCTTCTGAGGGAATTGCTCATAACTCAGGAGCAATAGAAAGTGGAGACATGAAATGTCAGTGTACTTATGTCAAATTTAAAATTCTATTCTTATGCAACACACTGAGCTGGGAGAACTCCTTGCCTCATACCACTACAGAGTGATGTGCTTAGTGAGGTCTGGGCACTAGTAGTGACAAAGAGATAACCCACTAAAACATTAGAGAGAGATTATAAGTACGTGTATGAAAGATAGAAATGCCCAGAAATCACATCCTAAGCACTTATTATCTGCATGTCATTGCCCACTATAGGAACTTCTTGCTCATTCCTCAGACCCTTGTGAAATTTAATTTGATTGCTGGACAAGATCCCAAACCATATCAACCTGTACTGTTTGATGTCTGATAATTTCTGCATTGGTTCCTTACATGTTTAACAGAAAAATTCCTGCTAAAGCTCGTGTCAGTCTGTGTTACTATTCTCAAAATGGGACTTGTTCCTAAGGGAGAAAGATTCCAACTTACTTACTTGTAAGGCTTAGTCTTATAGGTTAAAAAAAAAAAAAAAAAAAAAGAAAAAAAAAAATTCTGCACACCAGCATATGGTTTTTATTGAGACTGCAGGCAGAGGGGCAAATACACCCCTGGCATAAACACACAGCCCACAGAAGGCAATGCAGCAGCATCTGCTTATACCAGCTATGAGTCTGAACAAACTTTTCCCTAAAACTAACACGTGTGGAGACAAGCCTGGAGGGAGCTTAAGAGACTGCAGCTTCTCAGAGTTTAGAGAACTACAACTCTGCAGGATGAGAAAACCTGATGCCTATGATGCTGTGAGCTTCTGGGCTCCCAGGAAGCCATGCAGTGTCTAATGACAGGCTGCCATAGAATACTTAATGGATGTTTAATCACTCAGATAAAGAAAATATGCACCATTTTGTCTGCTCCTCTATGAAAATTTCCCGAGACCACACACACACACAATGCACAGTGCTGTTGTGTGAGAATTCTGTTGTTTTAGTCCCCCTCATTAAAGGCAGTTATCAAAGTTTTAATTGTATCCTTAAGCTTGAAAGAGAGCACCCCTGAAGACAGGGCAATGAGCTCAGCTCTGTAGTCTGGTCATTGCTGTAAACAAGAGGTGCTACTGAACACAGAATCACACCATGCACAGCTGCTTCTGTAGTGCAGCGCACACACACAGACACAGACACACACAGACACAGACACACACAGACACAGACACACACAGACACACACACACACACACAGACACACACACACACACACACACACACACAGACACACATGCTGCCTGCCTCTCTTATCCACCAGGAGCAGCACACACCTGTACTGCCCAGCCATGGAGCAGCGAATGTTTGTGCTCACTCAGCCACTGAAACTCTTATTTCCATTGCTCATGAATAGATCACATTCAAGAAAAAATGTTCTCTGCACTCTTCTCAGCAAGAAGTAGGCAAAACGTGCTCCAAAATATTCCAGTATGTTTCTCAAACAGCATTTTAAAAGTTTGTCTTATGAGCTTGCTAGTGCAGCAAATAGAAAACACGTTTGGTAATGCCTTGCTCCCAGTCAGCTATTGCCAGGAAAGACAGCTGCTGTGTTTGGTAACTGTTCCTTAAGTTCTAGCCTAGGGAGAACTATTAACATCATTTTTTTCTATTCCTACAAGTTGGTATTCCCTTTAATCCATAAAATCCAGCAGGGAGGAAGACAGGTTTTGATAAGCATAGTTTGAGCTACATTTTACAAAGTGAAAAGTTCAAGCTATTTTCATACTACAACTATATAAATTATTTTATGTTTATATGTACAAATTTGGTTGGTCCTTAGCAGAATTCCAGTCTGACTGAGATCCAGAAGTAGGAATTTTAGCAAAAAGCATATTTTAAGACCAGACTGCCAAAAAATTTTGGAAAGAAATGTCAGAAGAAAAATAAAATTATAACCAAACTAATTTCACCTTTATTTTCCAAGCCAAAAGAAGTAACATTTTTCAATATCTTGAATGAACACGAGAAAATAATCATGTTTGCAACCTTTAAAATTATTTTTAAAATGTATGTACTTAAATACATTTTGTGAATCACTTGGTTCAGTTTTCATGTCATTCTGTTGTTCCTAATTCCAGATCTCCTATACACATGCTTCATGAATGGTGACATTCATTTTCAGCTTGATTACAAGATGGTAATGTAAGCCATTTTTCTGATGCTGGTTGCTACTCCCTAGGCTTTAGGCCAGAGAAAAGCAGCAACATCAAAAAAGTCAGAAGCTTCTCAACAGGAAGGCTGCATGACTGCCTTGGTTGGGTAATGAACCCAAAACTCCTTTCAGAACTGCACATGTGACAAATGGAGTGAGACAAAGATGAAGTGAAATTACTGCATTAGGTGATCAATTCCTCTGCAGCAGCAAAGGCCACTTGTCTAGGGGGACAAATAGAACCTACTTCTTCTTGCTTCTTTTGAAAAGCTGACATTGAGATTCAAACCACACAAAAATAAAATGCAAAGTAACCTTGGATCACAGAAAGAATCTCATGACAAATATGCAGGCTATTTTCAAGCAACTAAATTCGACATAAAGAACAGCAAAATCATTTTCACTACACTGATGCAACATTTTTCTCTGTAGAAAAAATATAAAACTGGCTTTTGAATGATGTGAAACATTAAAAAAACCTTTGATCGGTCCTAGAAAATAAAATCCTTATGTGCTGAACTTTGAGCCTTCAGATCTTTAAGACACAAGTCAAATTTCAGCAGACTTCTTCCTTTGGACCCTGAATGTGAAATACAGTGCATCTACCAAGTGTAAGGTTAGAGCAGGTGTCACTGGACTTTAGGCAGGTTTTTGCCATACCTCAGGAGGGCTGCACAGTCCCCAGCAGACCGTTTCCCCCCTTTCCCCAAGTTCTGCCCCAAGCCTAGACAAGCAATCTGTTCACAGGCATCGTCTCATTAGGTATAACATAGAACATCACTTACTTGTATGGGATGTGCTTGCTTCCATTGACAAGGGCAAGGATGACATTGCCCAGTGCTGACAGGGAGAGACAGAGGCCAGAGCTCCCCTCCCGGTTTTTGCCGAGGGCTTTCACACAGCTGCCCAGGTCAATGAGGTGCAAGCGGCTGCGACCTCCAGACACTGCCATAAACAGAGAGAGCAAACAGTTAGGATGGGCCTCCAAAAGCAGCTTCCCAGGAAAGCAAATGGCTTGGGAAAAGGAAACAATCCAGAAACCTTTCCTAAATCACGTTAGCAGCAACAAACCCTAGGGGTCCTGTTAACTCCCTGCCAGCCTTTATTGCTGTGTATTCCTATCAGCTCCTGACTCTCCTAAAAATTGCCAAGGCTTTCAGTCCACACCTGCTCCTGCAGGTTTAGCTCTCTGAGTTAATTCCCACAGATTTAGCTCTGGGAATCACCACTGTGCTGGCTTAGTTTTTTTCAAAATACATTTCTATTAACCTGTACCTGAGTTGGCTGTTTCTTTCTCATTAGTGTTCCTCTGTCTGGAAAACGACAGGCATTTTGCTGCTTAGTGAGCAGTGGTCCTGTGGTAGCTTCTCTTGCCTTTGCCACCTTGAATACCAGATCTGCAGAAGAACCTGTGATGTGTGAACATCCCCTCTGTGGGATGCTGAGTTGAGCTGTAAGTCTAATGTAAGGCTTTTACATTATCATTTGGCCTAAGAAAAGGTTTGACTTGCCATGTGTAATGGACTGTGGACAAGCTGGTTTGAAAATAATATTTCAAAAAGATAGTTAATTTCTCTATCAACAATTGTTAAAATAAAAGAACAACTTATTTTAAGTCCTGTTAGTGCTTCAGCAAAAATGGACTTAAATGTATTAAATTATACTGTAATATTGATTAAGTCACACTAAGAAAATGCTAAAACAGAAATGCTAAAAACCAGAAATTTCATACTAAAACCATTAATGAAGAATAAATGTCTGGTAAAAATTGGTATTGGTGCCTAGACATTCAAAACACTGCATCAGTCCCCAAACAATAGGAAAACCCATTAAACATGGCCATGGGAGCTGCACCACTGTGCTCTCAATAGTAGGAAGTCATAGAATCATAGAATAGGCTGGGTTGGAAGGGACCTCAGAGATCATCGAGTCCAACCCTTGAACAACTACCGCCACAGTCACTAGACCATGGCACTGAGTGCCATATCGAGACGCTTTTTAAATGTCTCCAGGGACGAAGAGTCCACCACCTCCCCAGGCAGCCCGTTCCAATGTCTGATCACCCTTTCCGTGAAAAAATTCTTTCTAATATCCAATCTGAACTTCCCCCAGCACAATTTAAGACCATGCCCTCTTGTCTTACTGAGAGTTGCCTGGGAAAAGAGACCAACCCCCGCCTGGCTCCATCCTCCTTTCAGGGAGTTGTAGAGAGCAATGAGGTCTCCCCTGAGCCTCCTCTTCTTCAGGCTGAACAGCCCCAGCTCCCTCAGCCTCTCCTCATAGGATCTGTGTTCGAGTCCCTTCACCAGCTTGGTTGCCCTCCTTTGGACCTGTTCGAGGACCTCAATATCCTTCTTGAACTGAGGGGCCCAGAACTGAACACAGTACTCAAGGTGTGGCCTTACCAGGGCTGAGTACAGGGGCAGAATCACCTCCTTGGACCTGCTGGTGACGCTGTTTCTGATACATGCCAGGATGCCATTGGCCTTCTTGGCCACCTGGGCACACTGCTGGCTCATGTTCAGCTTCCTGTCAATCCAGACTCCCAGGTCCCTTTCTGCCTGGCTGCTCTCCAAAGTGGAGGGATTCTTCTCATGGGGAAGCACCCCCACACACTATGGGATCCTACACTTGCTGCAGAAAGTCAGGCTTCCCTGGGGAACTGTCTGGAGAGCTGCATCTTCAGCTCCTCTGAACTGCTCATGGAGAACATTTGAGTCCCTTAAGAGTCCTTAGAACTCTTACACTTAACAGACCCCAAGTCCTCTAAGACTGCTACCCTCAGAAGGCTGGAATTCGTTTTTGTGAGTATTCTGCAATGATTTTGCCAAGAAAAACAAAGACACATGTCAAGTTGCAACAGACAATGACCACAGGTGACTTGACTGAATTATATATAATAAATATTTCTGTTGCTAAGGTTACTGGATATCAGGGGGCAAAAAAATGAAAGAAATCCCTGCCCTTCAAAACCTCAGTCATATTGTTTCCATACATATTCCTATTAGACAGGCTGAGCTAATCCAGAACAAGATAAACTATTGGATCTTTTCTTATTATTTAATTTACAAGTCAAAGTAAGACTTTTTTTTAGGATGGCAGATCCACCTGCTTGATCTGAAAATTAAGTTATTTGTTAGACAAATTCTGCACTAATGTGTCTGGCAACTACACACAGAGGAAAGAAAAGAAGTGGAACATCCTAACACTTCTTTTTTTTTTTTCCCTGTGGCCACGGAGACTTTGCAAAGCTGACAGCTGAAAAATGAATGTGCCAGTTCTGCCACTATGCCATTAATTTCAATGGTGCTAAGCCTGCTTCATGACATGCCTGGTAATGAATCTAGCAAGAACGCAAGTACAGTACCAATAAGTTATTCTAGCAGTATTTTTTTTACCAAAATCATATGCTAGCTACCTTTTAGCCACTTACCCTTTAGAAACTGGTTTGTGGTTTTGATGTGGTTTTTTTCCTTCCTATCCTCTCCAGTCCTGTTACTGGAATCTATATACCTCCACTATCTTCACATTGTTTTCTGAGAAGTCCTTCATTTCAGCAGGAGACAGTGATAATCACTAGGCGCCCTTTCTGAGCAGCTGGAATTCCCCCCTCGTTCAATTATCAGCAAGATCTGACCCTGCCTGGCTTGTGAGGCCACTCAGATATGGAAACTTGAAGACAGGAGGTGGTATGGCCTTGACACAAATGTATACAACTAAAGAGAGAGTGCTAAGCAATTTTGTATTACAATCCACTAGAATGGTGTCTTCTTTCTCTAAATTAGTCATGATAGCCACAGAAAAATGTTCCCCTTTTATTCATTGCATTTGAAAACAGTAGAAAAGGACTGTGCGTGCATGTATTTGCATGCAATAAAAAGCACCAAGCATAAATAATTGTTATAATAATTCCTCCAAATCAGTCATTTTTGCTCCTGTGAACCAGTCCATATGAGCATTCACAGTCTGCCTTTCCACTGCAGGCTGGTTAATTAACAAACCTTTAGTTAACTGAGATTTCTGCCCGCCAATCCCACAGTGGTTATTACTTAAACACATGCACACTGCATTCCCATTTAGAGCAACTTTCTGTATTTTTCTCTTGTTGTAAGTACAGTTGATGTAGATGCTATGCTTTAAATATTAGACATGAATACTACAGTGCTGTTCACTCACTGCACATCATAGTTTGCAATCTATTCCTTATTACAAATAACCTTTTCAGAGCCAGGAGCTGAAATGTATGCTATTTCTGCAGAACTGCTTAAGCCTACAATTTTAAAGAAGCAGGGGACTCTGGTGTCTTTCAAACAAATATTTTCCCCCTGTAAAAAAATCACTATTAAAAAAAAATAGTAATTAATGCAAAGGTTTTCTCTTTGGTTAGGGTGGTCCTTAAGTTATACAAATCTTTTCTCACTGAAACTTCCTAAATAAAAAAACCTACGCTTTGTATATCTCCAGTTATAAACAATTTGGAAGACTTGAGGATAAGTATAATAGAAGAATATAAGTGGTGCAAGTCAAGTGAAATTTTTGAAAATTATAGAAACATACGTAGACATGGAAGCACCTTTTGCTCATTTATAACTGGGAGGGGGAAATTAAGACATAAGCCCGTGAAACCATTGATGGCAAAGAGAGGGAGTAAGCTAATCTGAAAATGCCAGAGCCTTTACAAAGAACCATAAGGGTCTTTTGTGCACAGGTAGTTGGGCCAGCAACTAAAATACCATGGATCTCCAAATAAAGGCACAGTTTAGACATTGCCAGCATCAGCTTCCACACACACTGCCCTATTTAGGTGCCCAAGAGGAACAGCTAATGTAACAGTGGCAAGGAATTCCCGTCACCACAATACTGTAATCCATGACCTCAACACTATCAGTAAAGACAATGCTAAAAGCCAATTCGAAGAGCCCTTTTTAAATTTTTTTAGATACAGAGGCCCACACAGTCCTGAGAACAACAGAATGGCCCAAGTGATGGGAATAATCCCTAAGGGGCCTTTTATGGGCTTTGGTGGGTCTTTACCAGGCAGGTGCATGGTCTGCTGGTATGAGTGACCCCGCCTCGTGATGAAGGGAGATGTCTGCCAATTTTCACCACTGAAGTAGTGTGCTTAGAGGCCTTCTGAAAGCCCCTTTCCAGACAGGCTTGAGGGAGACAGAAGGGAGGGAAGGGACAGCTTACTTCCACCTTTGCCGCTCTTCTCCATGCGGTACTGGTAGATGTGCAGAGTGAAGAGCATGTGGGAGTTGCGGTGATCCTCCTCGTCACAGTCCCGCTGGCTGCTGCGCCGTGAGGCAATGGCGGCATCGAGGAAGAAGGCCGCCTTCTCAGCCGTGGGGGCACGGAGCTCGCTCTGATTCTGAAGCTGCAGGAAACACAAGGGAGAAATAACCCAGAAACTCCCACAAGACTCAGCGCTGCCAGACAACTCCCCGCAGCCAACGCGCTCTGTGGAGAGACATTTGGCAGCCCCAGGATTGAAGCCAGGCTTTTGAGTCTTCTCACTTAGGGTGCCTCTGGTGGCAGGTGTTGCACAGAAACCCCAGTGACTGGAAATCATCTTAAGGGCTGGACAGAGGCTGGACAGAGAAATTTGTTCCCTCACTTTCCCAGAATTTCAAGCTATTTATGCTTATTAATTATTTTCATTATTTTTACTCATTTCTCCCCCCCCCTCCTCCAGCCCCCTGCATCACTGGTAGTGACAGTCACTGTGTTCTTCTGATAGTTAGATGTCAAAAAAAAAATTATGGAAGACATATCAATCCCATACTCAACAGTTGGTGGAGACTGGCAGGGGCAGGGCTACATGTTACCCTTCAGAAATGTTCAGAAGGGAAAAGTCCACAGATGCACCTGGGAAACAGCAAGATGGAAGCTTGTGTTCAGCTCCGCACCATGTGAGGAGCAGCACAAAAGAGAAACCTTTTTCTTTCCCGTTCATACCACAGGTTTATGCACCTGCTCACGAGTCAGGGCAATCCATTAAATGGAACGAGGCAGGTAATGTACATACATTCACATCTGCTGGACCTCAGTCCCAGTCACCAGCCTGCTCTTATCTCTCCAAAGTGATAGACAGCGTGGGAGGGCAGATATTATTAACCCCCCCATAACTTTAGGAATGCATGCATGTTTCATGTCACCTCAGATTAGTTTGTCTGTGGAAGGGACGTGTGACTGTGCAATCTGATGGCATTAGTTTAGGCAGTAGGCAGAGCTGGCCCAGAGCCCACAGAACAGACATGTTTCATCTGGTGTAAAAATAGTCATGAACTCCCATTCTCAGGGTGTGCTCCCCTGCTATGTAACACTGCTACAAGTTCAATTCTGCTAAAGAAGACAGTGCTCCTGTCTTCTCTTCATGACCATTAATCAGCCTGAGGAGGGATAAAGCTGAGGCTCTGCACGGGATGGGGTGACACAGCTGAAGGCAAAGTTCTCTCTTTAAAGAGGCAGGGGACGCAGGAAGGGGTTAAGAAGGCAAGCAGAAGGCAGGCCAGTCAGTAGGATGATCTCACTAATGTAAGCAACAAGAAAAGGTGCATGCTTGGAAAGGTCTAGTGACAGACAGTGTGACATATGGTGATTATTCATTTGCTGTACACAATTTCTGCATATCTGTATGGCTATTATGCAATATCCTCCCTTCATGTGAAGAGTTTGAGAATTCAGCTGTAGGACACATGACTCCAGAATGTCACTATATCTTGTAAAACACACATAGACAGTTAGGTTTTTTTCTTGCAATTCAATTCAGTATTTTACACTGCAGAGATATATAACTCGTGGAGCTCTCACAGAGCTACCTTTACTCCACTAACCTAAAATAATTCACATTGTATATGGCCTTTCTGTCTGTATCCATATGAAAATAAGCAACAATAATGCGATACTTATTATTGCTATTGTGTTTACATACCTTTGTATGTAAAGCCTTTAAGAAGAGGCTGGTTGTCACACAGCTAAGTAACATATGTAACATATATATGCTAATTGAGATCTTAACTGGCTCACCTATCACCCCAATGGGAACTGAGATATTTCCCATCTTATATTCACTGTTCTGCACCCATGACTTGATAGCAGAGGGTGAGATCTCTTCTGGTGCTGTAAGTATTTCATAAAGCACTAAAGACAGAAGCCAAGTGAGAATGAGAACCCTAAAAATCAAGATGCAGCTTTGTAGTCTTCAGGTAGAATGGAAAAGAATGCAAAATATGATTTAAATGTGCCCAAAGAGGTTAAACCATAAGGAGATAAACCACAAAATGTATTACTTCTTGTTAAAAAAATCTCACAATTCATTACTTTTGTAGATGTGAATCAGGATTTCTAGATGCTTGGAGCTTGAAATACGGTTTGTGACCTTGTAGGTCTGTTCTCTCCTGCCTCTATTCCCCATCCCTGGGTAGGTAGTGTGCCACAACTTCTGGATGGAAGCAGCCTTTGCCTTTAAAGTTGAAAAAATGTATTCAAGCTCCATTGTGCTGGTTTTCTACCTCTAAACTTACTTATACAAAAATCAGATTTACTACAAGGACAGCAAAATGAAAGAATAGGCCTTTTTTCCCCTCAGACCAAGAGGGGAGGAAAAACAGGACTGCTGAGACTTTCTATTGGTTACCCAGGACATACACAAGCCACTTACTCATTCCTGCTAAACCTCCAAACCTGAGAAGAGTTCAAGTTATTCTTGGCTTGCCCAGCTCAGGAATTTATTTCTTGGCAGCAATTAATAAGTAGCGATTACTGCTTCCTACAACATTGCTAATGCAAGGGCTATAAATAATGTAGTTTATAAAGAGTTAAACATCCATATTTATGGCCTTCAGCTGTTTGTGCAGTACTGTAAATATTTTAACTTGTTGCTTTACAAAAGAGAGATCACACTTTCTTTTTATTTTTATTTTTCTTTAAGAACAGAAGTGAATTTTTGTTTGCACTGAATGCTTTCACATTTTATTGCAAACACAAGCCCCTGCTCAACATCAGTTATACCCGAGGTACAAATATTTAGGCCAGGAGAGCAGATGGTCCTGCAGCTGCAGGTCATAATGTTCTTGCATGTTTTAAAGTAAACACTTTCAAGTCTATAAACGTCATGCTCTGAGTTGGTTTTGAATTTGAAACATCTCAATAGCCTAAAAGAAAATGAAAAACAATAAAAGTTGCATTGCTTTTTTCTATATAAAATGAATGATTCACCTGCATGCCACAAATGGGGTCTTCACAAAGGTAGACACCTGGGGACTGGCCATCTTGCAGGCTGCCTGTAGCCACTTCTGACAACAGGTCCCTCAGATTTTCTTCTTTCCCCCACACCTCCACTGCAGAAATTCGGACAGAGAAGCGGGCTCCTGTCTTTTCTTTGCGTTCATTAATCAACTTGAAGAGCCAGGAGATGGCACAAGGGATTATGCCAAGGTTTTGCATGGAATCATCCTTCCCAATCATAGTGTATGACTTCCCTGTCAGGAATGGGGAGCGGGTGGAGAAAAGACAACAACATCACTCCCAGGACATACAAAGCCTTCTGCCAAGAGAGATTATCCTGCACAGCCCCATGAAAACAGCTTCACTACAATAAGGACAGTCTGGAAGGGAGAAAGATGGGGAGACAGACAAATGGCACATGGAAAATGGAGAGCATTTAAAACCAACAGGTGACATTTTGAGCTGCTTTCAGAAATCATTACATGACATGCATTATACCATTCCCCAGGCAGGATACAGCAGGTGCTTACCACACAAAACTGCTGTATCTGAGTGAATAGTGGAGGAACTGAGCAGAGCAGAAGTGTTATGGTCTCTAAAAATCCCATTTTACTTTGAAGCACTTTGTTAGGCTTCATGCACTGGGGCTGGGATTGACATAAACCTGGTCCCAGGATCAAAAAAATATAACTTCATATAGAAAAAAAACCCAAACAAAAAAACCCAACCCCAAACAGGTATGCATGGTCATTTGCTGCATAAGTAGGTCCACAACAAAAAGTATTTTTTTGAGTCAACACCTTCTCCTCGTTTGCTTTTAATTATCTCTGCAATTATACCTCTGTCTTGTCTCTGCTGTAATAGTCTGCTGAAAGACATAGAGTAATATCTTATACTGCTTTTGGTGTCTCTACATATAATGCCCTTGGACAAGTTTTCTAAAGCTTCTAAATTTATAAGCCAAATGATAAATGTATACATCCTTCAGGAAAGTACTTGTCACTTCTTTGCCTTGTTTCATTTCTTATGATGAATCTATGTGGAAAAAGATCAGCAAATAAACTATTTCTATGCATGTGTCTGTGGTGTGTCCACAGTTGGTGGAATGGTGGTGGTGCCATTCATGAAACAACTAGAGAGACTCAACTTGTGCTCCTGCAAAGCCCTAGTTAGACTGCCTGATGCACATGTGGCACCAGTGAGACACAGTTTTCTGGTAGCTTTCTTTTCCATCTCATTTGCCATCTCTTGCTTGGTATGTCACAGGCTGTTAAATACCCAAGGGCTCATCCTAGCACTACTCCTGCCTAGCCCAGAAGGCCTTTTGGTGTGTTGGATCAGTGGACCTGCTCCATTTATTCTACCAGAACTGGCATTGCAGCACTCAATACTCTCCAGTTTTTCTTGTCTGTAATTTGGCATAATTATGGCCTGATATAGGTTGATCTTCACTTGAGAAATTGAATTATCCATTTAAGCTGTGTGTGTCTGTTTCTTTGATACAGTAAATAAGGCACACATATAATGCAACCCTCTTCATTAAAGGGACATTATTTTCAGAATACTATTAAGATAAGCATGGCAAAATATATAACAATGATTTTCCTTTTTATTGTATTTCCATTAATACCTGAAAGGAAGTAGATGCATTCTGCAAAGAGTTTTGATCCATTGGTTACAATCAGTTAAGCATTAGAATAGGATTTGTTGGAGACAGAATAGGAAGAAGTTACTAATAGTGAATAGTGTAATCAGGGAATAGAATATAAGTCAAATGATATGAGTGCCCAGTCAAAACACTTGAATGGTGCCCTCACAAACATTAAACACTTGAGTGGATACTCACAGCTTTTGCACATAGAATCATAGAATTGGCTGGGTTGGAAGGGACCTCAGAGATCATCAAGTCCAACCCTTGATCCACTACCGCTGCAATATATAGCTTAATATAAGTGGTATTTTGGCAAACAGTCTCCAATACCAAGCAGGTTTGTAAAACTGTAAGTCACTGTTCATTAAAAATTCACTGTGGGATCATTCAATAGCAATTGAAGACAGTGCTAAAAATTTCTATGGTACTCAAGGGATGGAATGAAGCAACATCTCAAAGTCAATTTCTGTTTCAAGGGGCATCTTGTCCAACATTGAGACAATATGCAAAATTAATAGATGTGTAAGTGAGAGGTGAAGGTGTATTACAAGGTCATGCACAGTGTATTAAACTTACTATGCAGAGAGAAATTAAAAGTTTGTTTTCCCTAGTATAATGTATTAGCAATCTTGGTTTTAAAATATTCACTTTGCTGCTTGAATAGGGAAGTTTAACAATACCAACCAAGCTTGGCATGGCCAAAGCAGAACACGCAGCCATCTGCCCCATTGACAACAGACTGGATCACCTCAGCCACAGTCCCAGCACATACTTCAGCCTGTCATAGGTATTAAAAAAAAAAAAAAAAAAAAAAAAAAAAAAAAAGACAACCGTTAACAATAATAAGGAAAATCAAATGAGTGTTTTCACTGGAAAATTATTACAGTGTCATCAATGCTCCAGATAGCATGTTGAAGTATTAAAAAATATAATGCTGTTTGTCTCATTCATCTGACCAACGCTGCTGGTGGGAGTGACATTGTGTAAGCACATGAAGTAGGATTTTTGCTCTGTGTCATGTAACTTTTTGCTGGAGCTTCAACATCCCTTGTGAGGCTAAACAAAATACATGTACCATAAAGGGATGTGGTTGGTTTGTTAGAACTGACTATTTCAGGAATTTTAAAAATACTTTCTTGATTTAAAAAAAAACAACAAAACAAGTATTGAGGAATTTTTACAGGCTGTATTATTTGCCCAATTATGGACTGAGTCCAATTTCACTAGAAAGTGGGTAAGGAATCTAAGGGGAACAAAGCCTCTTTGGTAATAGGTAGGTGACTTTTCTTAATTTTTCTCTTCATCATTATAAGACTTAACTTTTAGCAGAAGTAAGCTCCATCCTGAAGACTATAGGAGTATTTTAAGAAGCTGAAGACAAAAAGTTACCCTGGGCATTCTTAGATTCAAGGTTCAAATAGGCTGAATGGCTTACAGTGCTTTTGCAGCAACTGCCTATCAAGAGTGGCTGAAAAAAAAATCCAAATTTGGAGGTTTTTCTGTGACGCACTTCACAGTTGATGGTAAATGATGTAAATTCACCTAGTTCATGGGTATTCCTAGGCTATCTCTATAATAGTAAATAAAATGGGACAAGAAAGGGACTTTCCACAGGCCTGCCCTTGAACTGCATTCAGGAATTAGTGTAGATGTTAACTGCCAAGACCAAGTGATAAGATCATTAAGCTCTGTTTAGCTTATGAGTACAGAAACAGGCTTGCAGTAGTGTTTTCTAATTACACTTTGCAATGTTACTTCATATTTCTACTGTCCTCCTCCTGACATTTCAGTAACATAGTTCATCAAACCGAAGTTTGACAAAAATAAGAAATTTTAATATATACATATGAGTAAATATTTGTGGACCAAAATCTGCATCCTCTTGCAAACTGTATAAATAATCCTTAATGAACAGAGTTCTGATCAGAACACTGTAAACACAAAATAATAAAAATTTATAATCTACAATAACTTCCTGATATATTGAGGATTTCCCTCCTTGACACCATTTATTGCATGTATAATTTTAGGAGCAATTACTTACAATAAAGAATAAAGCATGCAATTATCCAGTTACAACTCAATAAACTGGTTTGGTTATTGATGACACTGGCAGACTGAATTCAGCCCAGGTCTAACTCCACCAAAGGCACCACTGTTGCAGCAGAAACTACTTTGGCTCTGGTGCATGTTGTTCAGATCACACGTTGCCTACCTGTGATGCATCCTGGGGAAAAACTGCATCAAAAGCAAACATCTTGGGTGGAACCTGGTTGCCCCTTTTCTGGAAAGCATTCTGACCTCCACAGGCCAGGGGGTCATACAGTGTGATTTGCTTCTTACGGGGGTCAACTTTTAAGAAAGAGCTGGACTCAGACGTGTCTCTGGCAAGCGTGGAAGAAATACGCACCATGACTTTGACCTGTCAACAAACACACAAAAAGATAACTGCATCTGGTTAGTCTGCTGGAGGCTCTAGACTGATGTGCTGAATGAACTTTCCTTTCATACTTGCTTGTTGTAGCTAGCATCTCAGTGAAAGTCAGTGGAGACAGATGAATCATTATAGGCAGAATTTGGCCTGAAATACACAATGAATAAAGACAGAACTCATCTCCATCTACTTCAACAGGCATGTTGTGTACTTCGAGTTGTGAGGTGCATGATGATGTTCTAGTGTCAATGTTACTCATGTAAAATGATGAGGTATTACCTCATCTTGGTTTACTCTCTAAATAAATTGAAAATCAACTGTACCCCAGTGGCCCAATTAAGAAAGCTGAAAAGTAACCTTGACTGCTAAGCTATCAGAACTGCTGCAGTTTCTATGAAGGAATTTGATCACTAAAAGCACAGAAAAGACATCTGTAATTTACACTTTTCTAATCCTAATCTGAATGCAAAAAGATATAGTGCTTCGTTTTAAGTGTCATCATCAAAGAGCTGTGAAAAAGCCCTGCTTTAGTGGTCAGATTCTGAAATTCTCGTCAAGGGAGTGAAACACAATAAGCAATAAAAGATTTGTTGAAACATGTTAGCTTGCAACTTATTAAATGGCTACAAAATAAGATGTTATTCCTAAAACAAAAATTCATGGGTTTAATGAGGTTATACTGCATCCAGTATACTGGATGCTGCCCAGTTTGTAAGCAATTTAGATGCCAACCTGGCTTTGCTTCCTTCCATAAATTTACCACCTGCAGACACAGGAGTTCCTGAACTTCACAGGGCAAACATCACTTCTCTGCCAGCTCTTGCCTCCAGCCACACCAAAGCAAACTGCCTTTCACACCAAACAGACAGAACTTTTATCTTAATGCTCCTTAACCATATGTCACTCGTATCAAACCCACTGATGGCTGGCATGAAAGTGACCACAAAGGGTCACCTTAGTCCCAGGTGGGAGCAGATCTGCACCAGATGATGAATGGCAGATGCACCCTGGGAGGAGGTTGTACCACAAGTCAAGGCTCCAGTTCCTGTTGGCCTCACTGAGAACAATACTCTTTGCAAGCAGATCTTATTTCATGCTGGCCTAAGCTCATGGCACATGGAAATAAATCAGCTGCTTTAAGAAGTAAAGCTTTGGGAAAACTCTTTTTAACACAACTCTTTTGAAGACAACAGAATGAGACCAGAGACTGAGATAATTCTGTATTTTTTTGATGTCTTTACATGTCTGTGAGTTGAAGTGGGAATCTGACTCCCATGGTTTTAATCTGGGAAAACTGGTTGTCATTAGATGGTGAAATTGTCACAAATCTGTGCACATAGTTTCCATTTTACACAATTAGTTGAAGTAAAGATGAAAAATACTGCTTGAGTGTGAACCAGTTCTCAGTTGAGCTGCTTATGAAACTTAACTTCTAACTGAAAAAAAAAACTACTTCCAGACTCGCCAAAGGC
Organism: Heliangelus exortis; assembly: GCF_036169615.1. NCBI lineage: Eukaryota > Metazoa > Chordata > Aves > Apodiformes > Trochilidae > Heliangelus > Heliangelus exortis. The sequence goes on along the minus strand of NC_092424.1, from coordinate 9,416,640 downwards.
ATTCTTCTAAACCCAACCCTAAGCAGAGCTGATTTCTACTGAGAACAAAGGCAGCCAACAGCCCTGGTCAGTCCACATGAACTGGGCAAGGTTTGAATATTTATTCTAGCCCTAGGTCTCCTCACAGCCCAGAAGGGCGGCACCGGTCAAGTCAGCAGGGAGGGGTGGGAGTACAACACTGTGAACTCAACTTTAGATTACTTTGGTCTTTTATACTCTGTCCCACATTTTTAAACAGATGCCAATATGTAGAGCATTAGACTGATCTGGAAACCAAAATAAATGGTATCCTTCAACTTCTACAAATAAAATACTTGCCCTGCTTTAGAAAACTATTGCCCTATAAGCTTATGTGTATTTTTTGTTGCTATGAATCCATGTCCTCCAGATCCTTGATCTTTGTGTGCAAGGTTAACTGAATACCCTAGGGCTGTTTCTTTGGATTTTGGAGAATGTATATTGCGTGAAATTGAACAACCCTTCATAAAAAGGCAGTCTATGAATTCTTTCTGGCCTCAAACTTTATGGACATTCAGTTTTAACTTCAGCAACACTGGTTTTATAACAGTATAATATTACTGGCTTGAGTCCTGATTTAAACATGTTCACACAAAATCAGATTAATACCTGTCACTTCTTAGTGAAGTAATACTGCAAATCCTCCTAACCTCCAACAGTTATAGTGACAGAAACTGAGACATCAGGTTTCTCTCTTCCTGGAGTAAAAGGCCAATTTAACTGAAGTCTTAAAAATTTACTAGCATCAGATAAACTGAATGAATCAGTACAAAAGAAGAGCTCAACTGAGCAGTCCCAGGAGCTGTCTAACAGCATACATTTACTGATCATTTGGCTCCTCAGCTCCAGCAAATATCAACATTTCTCAAGGAAATACTGCTATTGCCATGACCCTTTGTATTTCCTGTCCAATGGGGATTTTTGTTTTGAGACTTAGTCATTCATAGCATTAAAGAATCACTCAGGTTGGAAAAGATCCATAGGATCACTGAGTCCAGTGATTTACCTTGCACCACCAAGTCCACCACTAAACCATTTCCCTAAGATCCACATCTGTGTAAAATCATGCAATCATTGAGGTTGGAAAATATTGTATTCATGTGTGTTAGGGCACAGGAATATCATACTGATGACATGTGGGTATGCTGATAGATGTACCACTTTTTACTCAAGAGCTACTTTGATGGCAGCCAGCATGAAGAGTCTGTGCACTCAGGCTCAGCTTACCATGGGTAATTCCTCTCACCTCCACTAGACCATCCTGCAGGAGCTGTCTCCATCCAAGCTACTTGTCTGACCTCTTTGTAGACAAAAGATAAAAACAGGCAATTCTAGCACTTAATTCAAATGGTCTGTTTTATAGACCTGCAAATGAGTTGCACTCCATAAACACTTCTTGCTTTCTCTATACCATCACAGGCATCTTAAATAATTACCCAAGATGTAGATGCCTTCATTGTAGGCTGTCTAAAGTTGCTGGGGTTTTTTTTGCTGTAAGCATAACAGAAATGCTTTTCATGGCCAGTACAGTCCCTAGCCCAAATTCAGGAGCACACACAGATCTGTGTGACAGTGTTCAGCAAAAACCACATGCTAGAGAAAATAATGATGGGTGCATGAGTGTGCTGGACACTGAACACAAGCAGCAGCAATAGATTATTTGAACGTATCTGTTTATTTGTAGGTGCTACAGGATTCTTCCAGGCCAGTTTCACACCAGTACGCCTCAAATTTCTCCTGATTTACAATACATTAGCTAAGAAGATACTTGGATACTGGCTGTACAAAATGCATCCCTATATGGGACCTGTGACTACAGCAAAAACCCAACAAGCAGGCAAGATACAGGCAAATTTCAGCCCTGAGAAACACCTACTGGGATTCAGGATTACATACATAACTGTTGAACAATAAGCTAAGCACTCCAAAATGGATTTTAAAATATCTGAGCTAGATTCATCTCCTGAGAAAACAGGCAGTCTTGTGGTCAGGGAACTGGGCTGATATTGGGGATCCAGGACCCCTACTAATGGCTGTGCCTCAGGCACAGTATGATTGTGAACCAGAGTGACACAGTCTCTGTTTTACTCTCCACACCTGTACAATGGTCTGAGTTGCAGCTTACTTTACTGCAAGCATATGGATACATTCAGTCATTTCTAGGCTCAGAGGACTGGCAGATGCCATGAGGTAGGCACTCCATTATTAAACATGATTATGCACATAACCTAAACCCAAGAGTTGTGCAGAGCACTTCCCAACAGTGGTTATGACAAGAGTAAATCAACCAAGCTACAGCAGTAGAAATTATGGGAGACCATGGCCACCTCCTCCACCATTTCATAGTCCTTCATGCAATTTATAGCAGGGGGAGGCTCAGAGTCCGTGCTGGCCCCTGCAATCCATGCCTCAAGGGAGGCAGTGAGAGGACAGGAGAACGTAACTCAGCCAGCTGTGGGGATAGCACAGGAACTTAATGGGTTTTAAAGACTTCAGTTCAATTTGAGGAGCAGACAGGCTGAAGATCACAGTGCTGCTCTGGGGAAGGCAGAAATACACTATGGATAATTTGAAACTAACTGAACAGTGAAGTTTAAGAACTCTAATACTTTATGCTTGCAATTTATATTTAAATAAACTGTAAATTGAACTTCTTAAAAAGAAGCAAGCAGGTTTTCTGCTTCACTTCCTATGTGTCATTACTCCTTTAGTTGAATGCTACAGTTTCCCACTAATCTCTTGTAATTGAAGGGTTTAAGAGATACCACTTGTGATTATTGGGACCACTCAGTCTGCCAGAATTTTATTTGAATCCCAGTGATGAGGTCTTGGCAGTGCTCAGCCTTAGACACATCTCTGACTGTTTCTGCAGGGAATCATAAAAGCAGCCTCTTGAGACATGCACTGGTGGTGAAACAAACAACCTGGGTCTAGTTTTGATCGAATTTCACACTTTTGCAAATCTGGCTGAACTCAGCAAGAACTACTTTAACCTTAAGAATGGAAATAGAAAATAAAAGGTCACTTGATCTGCATCATTATTTTGTCTTTTCTAGGCTATAACTTCACCTCTTAATTCTGCTCATGCTGGAAGCATTTTTTAATGTTTTCTCCACTTAGTTCACAGGATTTCATTTGACAATTAATCAATCCAACAGGACTCCCATTTAATTCTCTGGATTTCAATTCCTGAGTTCCTGCCTACAAAGACTTGTTCTGTTCTTGAATGCATACTACAGTTATTAAATACCACAGCAATACCCCATTTGCAATGCCATAAATGAAAGCAGAATGAGAGCTGTGTTGTTTAGGTACCCCAAGAGAGTTTCTTTGTATTTTTGTCAATATATTTATTTTATGTATACAGATGTATGTATATTTTAATTATAAGCATACTATAAACATTCAATATGCATAAATTTTTCATAAATTTATCTCTAAATCATAATTACTGTCACTAAAAAGTTTCTTCACAGGTATCATTCAATGTCAAGGGAAGATACAGGGAAATTTCTATGATATCAGTATTCTTCTGTACTCTAAAAATAAGCACAGACCATTTAATCAGCTCTAATACAATTTGAGCTGTCTGAACCACATTCTTTTGCCTTCTTTTTTAGCTAGCACATACCTATAAACCCATCAACTATTTCTTGAAGAGGGAATTTGCTAATTGCCAGATTGTAGGATTTCCCCCAGCTGAACTGCATTTGTGACCTACCATGGACCTTTTGTTATGTTCTTCCTCTGTTCAGGAGGACAGAGATGCAGCACATTTTACAAAGCAGAACTGGTGCCATAATAGAAAAACAAACAAACAAACAAACACCAAAACAAACAGCAAACAAGCACCAAGCCCCAGCCCCTGCTACTCCTGTGCTCACAGGGGTCTGTCTGGAGGACAAGCAAGGAAAAGAGCAGAGAAGGTGGGAGAGGTAAACTGTGTCAAATCCATATCAGACACAAACAGAGGCTGGAATGAGGCAACAAACACGATTGGAGGCTGACGCTGGGGATATTATCACTTCCTTCTACTCTTGCCTGTAAGGTTTCATTTGGGGTTCATTTATCTAATTACTGCAGGGACAAGGCTAGACAGCTGTTGCTTTGGGCACTGTGCTTGCCTTTCTGATCTGCTTTTCTCATCAATCACTGGAGCAGCTTCTGCTGGATGTGTGCTGGGAGGTGGTGGGAGGCAGGAGCTGTGGTGCAGTCACAGGCGAGACAGGCCATGGGGCTATTGAACTGTATTAGCACTCCATCAATGTAATGGCAATCACTGGCTGCAGGAACAGCCTTATTGGAGGTTAATGAAGAGTGGGCTTTGTAATTCCTCACTGTTACAGTTGTAAATAATGGTGGCAGGCATGCGTTTTTTTGCTGTAGCAAACCACAGAATACTACAGCACAAGAAAAGCTGTGATATCACCAATGCTTTTGCACATACAGGCTTTTGCATGATGGATGTAAAGCTAGAAACTTTTCTACAGTGCCCAGAGAATACAGGAACAGCTTGTTCAGCATTCTGAAGGATCTTTCTTACAGATCATGATAAACATTTAACTGATCATGCTCAAATAAAATCTAGGAATCTAGGTGAAGATAAATCAGGATGGGTGGGAATGAGATAAATACAGAATTGTATGAGTAGACTTTGTTTTAATGGAAGTATCCTGGTCACATTTGGGGAAAAAAAACCCAAAAACAAACCAAACAACTAACAATACACAAACTAAACTGGTGAATTATGCCATTATAAACCGTTCAGGAAGCATGTATAAACAGACCTCATTCTCCTCTTTCTTCTTTCACAACGGGAACTCTTGAAGGTTCCTGTACATTACTTCAGCACAAATTAGAAAACACTGAGACCTGATCACTCACCTTCTTTGTGGAAATGGCTGTTACTGCTACTGCTGCTTTGGAAAAGCAGTGAAAATGACTGAATAAGCAGTACCATTAGGTCTCCTCTTTTTTAAGACTGTCTCTGAGTTTCTTTCTTGTGTAATTGCTAAAACTTTACTGGGTCATCAACTCCATCCTGTACAGCAGTTAAATTAATTGTAGCAATAATGGGAAGTAATATAAGTTTACAGTACTCAGACACCAATCACATTTTAAAAACTTGACCTTATTGGGATTGTATCCCCTTTCAGTTGGATGATGCAACTTCATTAGTAGATTCAGTAAAGTCTGGTGTGGAATCCATCCAGCTCACAGGGCATGGCTCAGTCACCTCAACTTGTTTGTGTCAGCAGCAGCTTTGAGTTTTGTCACTGCCATTTGGGATGGTCAGAAGACAGTGCTGAGCACTGACACTATCTGTAACCAGCATGTACATCAGCCCTGTCCCTCAGCTGTCACACTGCTACTTCAGCATTTACTAGATTACCATAAGGCTATGCAACTTTCTTCTGCTTAAAAAACAAACAAACAAACAAATAAACAAAAACCCCAAAAAACCCCAAAACAGGAAAAAAAGCCAAACAGAAGACATGAGGATCTTGTCATGGAAACAATCTCCAATTTTTCCCTAAGCCTCTGTAAATGCAACAAAAACATGTTCCTCATTTTCCTTTTGCTTCCTTCTGATATCTTTGACTGAAATCTGCATTTCAGACCTGCAGAGCTGGGACAGTCTGCCTGCTGCCCCAAACAGGAGAAGGATTTTTGTCAGTTTCTGAAACTCTCCACGTATTTGCAGATGAATCCACAAATGCATACCTAGATCTGTGAGGGACCAAAGCCAGCTGAACTCAAAGTCAGCAGGCAACTTATTTAAGCTTCAAAAATACTACTGCAAAAGTTTGCTCTGCTTCTGTCACTCTGATAAAAAATTACTATTCTATGCTGAGTAGCCATGAATTTCAAGAGCTCATTTTCTTGGCATCAGATCTCTTTATCTTTAAAATTCAAATACAGTTTGCTTCTCTTCAGTAACCTTTCAGAGTAGAGGGTCCCTTCTCCCCTTTTTTCTACTTAATAAAACTTTTCCAAAAGGGTCTCTAAATATAAAGTATCTGTCTACTAAATTAAACATAGCAAAAAACTGTTCCTTGCCACACAAAGTCCAGCATACTCCCCTGTAATTCTCATCCTCTGCTATGGTGTGTGTCACTGTGTGTCACAGTGTGCCCATATCCAATGGCCTGCCAAGACAGCCCTTTGCCCATGCTATTTTAAAACCTGTGCTAGGCATTATTTGGGAGAGCAGTCTCGTCCCTTGCCAGGGACTTTTTTTAGCAATGCAGAGTGAGGATGATTGAGTCTCAGTGCCCTGGAACATTTTCTGTTCCTGTTTAATTTACTTCATAGTCTGTGCTGGTTTCAGCTGGGATGGTTAATTTTCTTCATAGTAACTGGAGGTGAACAAGATTTTGAGAGGGGACACAGCCAGGACAATTTACCACAATAGACCAAAGGGATATTTGATATCATATAATGCCATGTTCAGCACGTAAAGCTGAAGGGAGAAAGAGGAAGGAGAGGACATTCAGAGAGATGGCTTTTATCTTCCCAAGTAACCATTCTGTCTGATGGACCCCTGCTTTGCTGGAGTTGGCTGAACACCTGCCTGCTGATGGGAAGCAGTGAATGAATTCCTTGTTTTGCTTTCCTTGTGCACACAGCTGTTGCTTTTTCTGGTAAACTGTCTTTATCTCAACCCAAAGGTTTTCACTTTTAGCCTTCTGATTATCTCCAGCATCCCACTTGGGGGGTGGTGGGAATGAATGAGAAGTTTTGTGAAGGTTACTGAGAAGTCTGTCAAGGTTAAACCACTCCATACTCCTAGCCATGCAGCCCTGCAGATCGTGGCCACGTTTTCCATCCTTTGAGTTAAATGCAAGAAACTCAGGTGGTGCAGTAGTGGCTTCCCAGGCATGGGATGTGCCATATGTTCCTCTATTCATATTTCAGTTTATCTTGGTATCTACAGATCCCACAATAACCAGCAAATATCTTTGCAGCACCATCAAAGCAAGCCACCAAAGTAATTCCTCTGCTCTTGGGACTGATGACAAGGCTGCCATCATTCTTGCTGCCTCACAGGGTTGCCATAAGCCCCAAGAGAGGGAGGAGTTGGCAGTGGCAAGTCACTTGGCCCTTTGTCATAGGCCATGCTCATGTATTGCTGCAGTGCAGAAAGACTGAAGAGAACTTTACTTCACTCATTCAAAGTTTCCTCTTAGAAATTTTCCCTTCCAGCAAAAATAACTGTACTGCCTCAGCTGCCACAGGACTGCTGTTCTTAGAAAGCAGCAGCAGTCTCAACAACAGCACTATCTCAAGCCCAGTCATTCACACTTATGTCTGCTATATTATTTCTAAGACCTCCAGTTTCCCCTTTTGTGAAGCTGTAAAAAGGTGCAGAGGACACAGCTCGGTAAGTTTGAGAGGGCAGCTCATGTCATCCCAAATTACAGAAAGGGTGGCACCGAGGGCTTGGCATTGGACTTTCTCAGGAGAAAAGAAACACCCAGATGAACAAGGCTCTTCCGATTTTCTGTCTAAGGAAACAAGAATTTCTATGGAAAGAATGCAGATAAAAGACAAAGTTTCCTTTACTCATGGCTTTAAGATGTCTTTTCAGTGCTGGAGAAACAAAGACTATAGATGCACAGATTATGTATAATCACAATTGTAAGCTTTTCCATTATTTATGAAGATGATCCCCATGACTACATACAAAAGAAGACTCCCCAGTCTGCACATAACAGTATATGAGTTAGTATGCAACAGTATCATGAGTAGAATGCAATCAGATAAGAAGGATTTGCATTATTTAGCCAAGTTGGAAGAAGTGACAAATTGCAGTTTAATACAGATAAGTGTGGAAAAAGATGTGTAAAGCTTTGGAGTGGCAGTTGGTAATGACAGACAGTAAAGAAAAGGGATGGTTCATAGTACAGACTAGGAAAAAGTTTTGAGAAATCTTGAGGAAGACAATGAATCTGAAACAAAACGAGGGACCACATTGCTAAAGAGAGTCCAGATGAATGGAAGGAGGTACAATTCCCATATTAGGTAGGCACTATAGGTGAGGTATCTATATGGGCTTGGGTTCTCACAGGAGAAATCCAGTCTCCAGAAGGGGAGTATGACCAACCTCTGGTGCCACATGTTGTATCAAACAATCAGTAGAGACTTCAAGGATTACAGCTCAATGGTTTAGTGAGAAATTTAATGCATTATAATGTCATTGAATTCAGCAATAATTACTTATTTATCTGCAAGTATGAGATGAGAATTTGATGTTAGTTGGGTCTTCCTACAACCAATAAAAGGAAGCTTGAAAAAGGAGATTACAAAACCTGGATACAAGCAACACTGTGATTTATATTTTTAGTGAACCTTTCACCTGAAGATCCTATGGGGCATTTGCAAAGGCTTATGACAGGATTAAGACGTATATTTACAATTATGCTCATTTGTCAACTGCATAAACAAGGCATAAGAACAACTGAATCATCTAAGATCCCAGGAAAGGCTTGCTCTACCTAAACAGACTACCTGAACTTTACTTGTCTGTTTCTTATCTCATAACTGTAGGCTGTAACATTTACAAGGGCATAAATCTGGTATTAAATTTACTTTTTCTTTCATGTTTCATCCTGTTTAACACTACCTACATGCTTCTATCTTTGGCAGTGGTACAGGGAGGCACAATAACTACAGAGCTTAAGCATCCTATCACTTTGAATTAAGGAGATCCATTTGTAATGCTATATATTATTTCTAACTAAAAATGCATTGTTGAGCTTTAACAGAAATATGTGGAACAGATTTTTCTAGTGCATGCATCTGAAACAAACCAGATTATTTATTATGTCTGAGACAAGAGAACATAAGACCAGACAAGATGCATCTAAGTGTTCACATAACTCCATAATGTTCCATCTCCAACACTGATGCCACCACTGTGGGGAGCTGCATGGCACCCCAGTGGACCCCTTCAAGCTGGGCTTTGCCAAAACCCTCATGGCTCACATGCCACTCACATCCTCCCAGGACACAAACTGGGAGAGAGCCACAGGCTCTGGTGAGCCAACTTGTGGCCTCAATCAAATCTACAGCCTGTGTGGGACATTACTGAGCTTGGGAATTTTCATAGTGCCATTTTTGGGATGGTGCCACTCTTTTTGGGGGTAGGCAGAGGAGTGCCCAGGAGGGTCTTTCCTGGCTACATACCAGACATGATGCTGCCTTTCCCAGCTCCTCCAGAACCTGTTGCTGCTTGTATTTATTTATTTATTTTTAAATGGCTCCTTCAGTCCTAACATTCAATTGCATCCTGAGCAGGGGTGAACTTAGTGTTGGCATTTTCAGTAGCCTTTAGCAGGTACTACAATTAGACTCTTATGCCTGACAGAAAGTCACACAAAGAGCAAATTTGTTCCTAAAAGCTCAGGACCAGCAAACACAGCCTCTGGTGGTGCAAAGATGCTCCTGCTCACTTGGAAAAATCCAAAAACATGTTAAGTTAAGTCTACGCTGCTGGTGCAAATGATCTCTGTGTTTTACTCAGTGATATTGGCATTCTGGGCATGCATCTGGCTCCAAGTACAGTGCAGCTCAGGTCCACTGCATCCTGTGCTCCCATGGAAAGAAACTCAGCTATGCAGGCAAGGAGGATGGTTTGGTATGTTTAGCACTGATCCTGGTCTGGCTGATCACAGAACCAAGATACTTTAACACTTCCCTGTGGTTTTTTTGTACTGAACATAACTAGCTAAGTGACAGAAGCACAATTATACCAAAACAAAAAGACAGAAACAAAACTAAACAGAAGCCTCCAGGGGAGAACTAAATAGAAACAATACTTCGAGAAATGAAACTTTCCTTGCATTGCAGGAAGCCACTAATTTCTTTTACCCTCAGCTGTTCTGTACAGCATAACATTGATACTGACCCTCTTCCTTGATGAAAGCAACTCTATAGCAGTCAGAAACAGACAGAAAAATGTGACCCCTACCACTAATGATTTCATCCACTGCTTGCTCCCTTGTTAAAATGCTGCAATAAACAACAACAGTGACAAGACCAGGTAACTAACTGATTGCCATAGAATGAATATCCAGTGCTTGTTAGTGCTCTCTGTGCATGCCCTCTGCTGTAATTCTGCAACCTTCATTCAGGCCAATTTCCATCGTCTTCAACCTCAGCTGCCATTTCCTGATTTTTGAGTGCTTAACCATGCAGCCTTCACATTCCTCCAGCACTGCTGTTTGTCAACGGAATGATTCATTATGTTGGATGTAGTTTAGGGACTGTGTAATTCTTTCTAGCAAGTAGCAGCCTTTAATGAATGGCACCTGATCAATAATGCAGAATTCAACATTTGAGAATAAATAAAAAGCCTTTTTTTTTGTGAGGGGTGTCTGTAGAAAATGTCAAAAACATTTATCAAGGGCCCGGGCTGATAGCCTGCAGCTGCTGTCCACAAGAACTGTTATAGTTATATATAGTGTTATACCCAACTTTGTTTCATCCTGCAAATGTGTTTTTCCTATTGAGTATAATTAGGGTTTTCCATGACCAAAACACAAAATAGCAACTTATTGCACATGAGTGCAAAGTATTACCAGAGCTTTTTAAAAAAAATGCCATAATAGTACTATGTCCCTGAGCTGCTAGTTATACAGGTATATTTTATCTTGGTTTGAGCTACACCTTTAAAACAGTCCCCATTGTAACTCTGAACAGGGTGAGCTGCTTCATACAAATGCAAAAATTCATTTCTATTTGGGTTTCAGAACCTTCAGATTACCAAAGCAATTGGACAAACATTACAAACCAAGAAAAAGGTAAGAACTTTACCTCTACTTTACTTCCTGATATCTAAGTGAAGCATGTACCAAATAAGAAAGTAGTTTTGAATGTTTTGAAAAGTTTCTGCATTCCTTAATAAATGATCTAACAGAAAAGCACCAGGCAACTCCAGCTCCTTTACTGATACTTTGCATCTGGCTGTAAGTAGAACAGCAACAGGTAAGCTATAATAAATATTGACAAAAAAAAAAAAAAAAAAGAAAAAAAAAAAGAGCAAGATGAGGAAAAAAGAAGTTTAATGAAGTTTGCTTTAGTCCTTCATGGCTTCAAAAACTTCACTGTAAGATCGAAAGTGAATTCTCCTTGCCAAATGCTAAGTAAGACTTTTGACATGTTATTTAAATAGATAAGAATCTCAATCTGGACTCTACATATCCATGCAAGACTCCATCCTATAGATATATTGCACCAATCACTGGGCTTGGGACTGAGTCAGCCATGCAAGCTTATTACTTTCTAAAGATCAAGTTCTTGATCATTTGGATCTGCTCAAGAAGGCTTCACCTTCACCTGACAATTTGATTTCTCTCTTTTCTAATGCAGTGATCTGGTGGTGGATAAAAACAAGCAGAGGACACCAATGAGGCCAGGAAGGCAACAATTCTATAGCTCCATCCTATGCTTCTCAGAGGTGGGCAACACAGCTGTCTGCTTCATCTCCTCTAAAAGCTTATGTTTCCAGTTTGATCACAATGATGTCCCCATGCACCAACAATGAGTGTCAGCATTCTCAAAACTGAGATCACTCACCTTGGTACCTTCAGTGGGTAACAATACCTGCAGAGACACTACAACTCTGTTGACATTACTGGAGATATCAATTTGATCCTAAATCCATTTCTTTAAACAGTCCTTTTCCACCCTCTGTGAAAATGTCTGTGGTAACACTGCTATTTTTCATGGGTGGAACTGCATGCCAGGCAGGTTTCACAAATGATTAAAGCAGCTGGCCTTCTCTTGAGCAATAAAGGGATCTTTCATTTTAAGATAAATTATCCTCCATGCTTGTCACTACCATAGCTTAGTATCAAGGAAAAATTATCTTTGATGGCTTGTAACAAACATTTTGTCACTCATTAAAAAATAGAGATTAATGGAGGAAAAAAAAAAAAAAAAAAAAAAAAAGGAGGGGCTTAAGAGGCATCCTCCAACAGTACATTAGAACATAGAACAAATAATCATGGTAAAAAAATTAAAAAGATAAATGGGAGAAGATCCCACAAAAAATTACACTTACAGAGTGATTTTTAATGTGGAGCAAAGAATGCAGCTTGATTAAATACTCAAACTTCAAATCTAAATGTAATGCTAAATGAGCACTGTGTGGTAGAGAAGGAGACAGCTGTACTGCCTGCCTGGCTGGGGAAGGATGGTTTTATACCACAAAACCTGAAAAAGGTATGTCCTGAAGTGGGACTGCTGCAGTACAGACTGATCATATGCATCAGTAAGAAACATGAGAGGCACAGAAAGCAAATGTGACCAGGATTGTGCCAGGGGCCAAATGAGAATCATGGCAACCACAATAATATTCAGATTTTTACTGGTGGAGCCAAAGCCCTAACTTGATTTTTCCTCACTTCTTTCAATACATAAAATCCTTCCAAATTGTTCCTGGAATTGACAGTACCACATTTAGGTGGAATGGACCACATATTTGTCCAGCTGGGAATCCTCACATCCACTCACAGGCATTGTGACAACTATTACAGTGAAAAATGAAAAAGCACATTTTTAGTTGCACTTCTAAAGTGGCCTATATCACTTGCTCTCCAGTTCTATAGATGGACAACTATATGTTAGCCCTTTCTTTTTTTAAGGACTGTCCTCACAGCAACTCATCTGTGAGGGCTACAAACCACACAGCTCTCTGCTTAATTTTTAAGAGCCAAGGATCTTTTGTTCTTATATAGCATCTTTGCTATACAAAGGAAAAATTGGGATATATATCTTATTTTGCACAGAGTGCATCTCAACTTCCAGCATATTTATATCTGGCTTTTGATTCCAATTCTTCAATAACATAAAGCCTAACAAATGGCATGGTTCATGCAGAACTGTGTCTATACCACTGCTCTTTGTATAGTAGTTAAATGCTGCACATCTCACTTGACTGCATTAACTACTATTCCAGTTCTAGTAAGGAGAATATTGAATATGAACTCCCCAAAGTAAAGGAAATCAATTCTGTTATTAATTTCTACCAATTTGTGTAGATGTTGCAAGAAATGTGGTCTCTGTCAAGATGCCTCAGGACATATCCTATTCACTGTGCAGCAAGACAACAGAACAGGGTACATTTTCAATGGACTGTCTCTCTCTGGATGTCCTTGCATAGTGTGGAATTCAGTAAACCTCTTAATATTATTTTAATTAAGCTGTTACAGTCCATCATGTCAAAACAAGAGAAAACTGATTATATGGAACTGCATTAGGAGACTTTACAAAGCCCTGATTAATGACCTGATATGTTGTAAAATGAATCCAAACTAAATTTATACCAAGGGCTTTTCTAAAATGTGAATTATTTACTTGACAGGTCATAATAACTCTTTCCAAACTATTCTGGTCTGTGGTTCAAATCTTCTCTGTACAGCTCACTGACATGGACACTAAGTCTAATTTACTATGCCTGTTACTGCATGAACATCCACAGCCTACAACCTCCTGTAAAAGGTACCTTGAAATATTGTAAATGACCAAATGGACAAAGGCAGGTGGAAACAAATGTCACAAATGTCTGTGACTTCCAGATAAAAATGACTCAGTATTCCTTCCACTTGCTCACCTTCTGCCATTAGTGAGAGGTACACCAGTGCCTGAATGTGGTACAGGTAACCTGTTTTATGCATCAGGTACCTCACCTCACCAGGGACTTCCATTGGAAAATCCTGGTTTGTTTGCTGCTACAGGATCCCATTATGGTCTATAGCCCTAAGACAGGAAAGCTAATTTCTAATACAGAAATTCCTAATTTCTATAACAGACCACATTTTGGCTGCTATACTAACATGAGCCCCAAGAAAACCACTTAAACCCAAAATTCTTATCTAGATATACTTTTATCACCTTTAATTACCTCTGAAAACTTCAGCTCAATGGATAGGAAACCTCAGACGCAGGCAAAGAAGGAATTCCTACATCTGCTATAGACTGTACAGATGCAGCTGGATCAAGCCACTCAGATTTGGCAGCTGACACCAGTGCAAATATCTACAAAATCCATTTAAACTTAGGCCACTCTCCCACAAAGGACAGGGGGGGAACTTAAAGCCAAACCTCTGCAACCTGATGCTTATTTCCCTGAAGTTCGAATTCCAAACTCAGATGAGCCAGTGTATTTTGCAAAATTACTTTTTTTTTTTTTTGCCCTTGGTAAGAGAAGGTCTCACACATACCTAAATTGAAAATTTGTATCTAGTTGAAGGTCTTTTGGCCACAATAAATGACAAATACATTTTAACTTTACATTTTTCAATTCATCTTCTCAGATCCAACACTCGGAATTTCTATTTTGTCAGAACAGAAACTGTGATATTTTAAAATACAATAATAATTTGTAATCAACCCCATCAGTTCTTAAATAATCTGATTAGATAAATATTGAGATCTAGCATGACAGACAGACAGACACTATGCTGAAGTATAGCTAGTGATACAACAAATTACATGAGATAATTATGTTGCTGCTTCAGAAGAACTGATCTACAAACTGAGCATGTATTAAACACTTAAGTACTGAAAGAATTCAGAAAATCTCAGGAAAAAAAATCATAATATTTTTAAACCTTTACATTAGAATTCATAATATTGAGGAAAATAAGGCTGAGCAAACTGATATCTATAAAGCTCACACAATTATATTTTTTGCAGAGATGATCTATGGTTTTTTATTCTCTCTAAAGATACACACTCAGAGCAAAGTCTTCATACATTCACCACATTTCTCCATTAATAAAACCAGTTCATTATCTTAATCTGATACAAGTTTAAAAAAAAAATGTCCCCAAAATCCAGGCTAAAGCCAACACAATGCATTTTTTGTGCAAAAACTTTGGAGTTTCTGTAGACATACATTGCATATTATCTTTAATCTACATATTCCAGAGAGTCTGCAAAGCAAGAATGCTTTTCACATATCAGCATAGAAAAGCATGTAGAAATCTGTATCATTTACCTATTTCAAAGAGATCTATAAGAATAAAAATGTAGAGAAGTGCTGTGAAGAAAACATTCTTGATTGAATTTGTTGTTGAAGACAAATGGCACAGTAGGTAAATGAACTGCTCTATCTCTAGACATCCAAGTTCACACTCCTGCTCAGACTTTGTGCAAAAAGGAGTTTGTAGTCCCAAAGGACTTGTCAATACTTGTGCACAGACAAGCCAAAATGTACAGGATGAAATCCTGGCCCACTGAGTTTATCTTTCAGACAGATTAAGTAATCAGAGGACCTCAGCTTGCTTAAATCAATTCAGCACTTAAAGATTAATGGGATCTTTTCAGGCTGAAAGGAAAAGGTTTCATTGGAAGAATGAAAAAAAGTAAGAAAGGAAGATCATAGTCAGGGTAAGCCAAAAAGTGAGTTCCTCACAACAGAGGAAATTAAGAACAGTAGTTAAATTATTTGGAAGGAGGAGGCTGGGGTTCATGGGTTGGTCTTAGCCTTCAGGTCTCCTCTGCCTCATCCATTATCTCTTTCTTCAGAAGAGAAAGAGAAGAGAAAGAGAAGGGCTGGCTGGAAACCATCACTGCCCCAAGGCCTGAATATCTCCCCCAGGGACTAAACACAGCCATTTACTTTAACTCTGATGATGTCCTTTGGGAAGAGAAGGAAACGTTTGGCATGGCCAAA
Organism: Heliangelus exortis; assembly: GCF_036169615.1. Taxonomy (NCBI): domain Eukaryota; kingdom Metazoa; phylum Chordata; class Aves; order Apodiformes; family Trochilidae; genus Heliangelus; species Heliangelus exortis. The sequence goes on along the minus strand of NC_092424.1, from coordinate 9,400,937 downwards.
CATTTGAAACACTTTGTGTTTCAGTATTGCCACTGATCTAATTCCCCCAAATGGGAACATCATCCCTGTGATGAGGTTCAGCTACCCTCTGTGCATCAGGAACTTTACAGTTGAAATACCAGAGACTAAAATAAGAGGAAGGTTTATAAAGAACTGGAAGATGAAGCTGGCTTTTCTAGTTCTACCATCCCCTGATAAATGTCTAAATAAAACATTCACTTTGCATTCTCACGCAGTGGAAGTAACTCTAGGAATGACAATCCCAAGCATTTACCTTCAATAAGTAGTAATCACTACTACATAACATACACTACTACACTACTACATAAGGTAAATAGTAGTAAAAACTACTACATTAAGGTAAATACTGTGACTGGAATAGGGGTTTTTTTAGTGTCTGGAAGATGGTGTGACGTTAACAGGATTTCTTCTACAGTTATGGTCCCAAAGGATGCTACAAATAATCAAACTGCCTACCACACTGTGTCACCTAATTGTCCACTGGTGTTAGGAAAGAATCCTTCCTCTCTCCTTTTCCCCAGCCAAAGCTGATACACTGTTTGCCACTTAACTTAAGATGTCCTTTACGTCACCAGTCCTTAGATAAAGGCAACAGGACACTGGACTGTGCAGAACACTGACCTAATCTTTGCCAAGTACACGTACTCATGTCCATAAGTCTGTATGGATCTGTCTGATGTCCTTGCATCAATAAGTGTGCTCAATGCCTTCAAGAGCAGGATTGCTTCTTCCCTCCATTCCATCATATATTCATATATAATTCAGTTCTCTGGCCCTTACTATTGTGACTCTTTAGGTGTATGCTAAAAATTATTTTGCCAGGTACTCTAGTATCTTGAGGGGGAAAGATCATCTCTGCCCTCAGCCTCTGACAATCAAGAACTCAGTCAGGCTAAATGCTACTCTCTCCTCATAAACACTATGAAAATAATTGTTTTAAAAGTAAGGCATTGCTCAACAAAGCTTCAAATTTCAAAATAACTCCTTAAATTACTGAGTGTAAGTGTTAAGTACTTCCAGAACTTGTGGGACCTCACCTTACAGTATCATTTAGGCACTAAGGGAAGGCATAAACGTGCAGAACCGTGGCTGCCTGGAATGAATGGCACTTTGGAAGCATACAAACATGCATCAAAAATGCTGCATGGGGTTTGTGGTATGTCTATTAATCCACAATAGACAGTCTGAAAAAATTTCTTGCAGCTCTCTATCAGCACTCTTTATTTCTCACCTGGAAAAGCTCTACTGCTGTTCCAGCCCTAAGCCTCTTCTGGCCAGAGATGGAAACCTGCCAAAGCATGAAGGAGTTCTGTGAATGAGGTGCACTGAGAGTCCTCTGGGACTACAAACTCCTTTTTACACAAGGTCTGAGCAAGGGTGTGAACCCAGATGTCTAGAGATAGACCATTGCATTAACTTACTGTACCATTTGTTTGCACTTGTAACAAACTCATGGTGTATTTCATGGGGAAGGCTGCACTTCTCTTCAACCACACAGTGACAAAAGAAACGCTATTAAAAAAAAACAAAACTAAAATGCAGTAAAAGAGAGTTCTTTGTGGAGCCATCTTTTGCACTGACAGAAGATGCATCCTTTTCCACTGGCACCGCAGGGAATAGTAATCAGATGTCAAGAGGGATTTTTCAAAAGCCTTCAGAGACTTAATTAGGCCGACATTGAAGCCAGTGATCAAATTCCTGTCACCTTCACAGGAGGTGAGGTGGGCCCTTGCTGTGCTTTGCTAAAGCTTCTGCTCTCTCACCCATGTGTTACAGCATAGCTCAGACTGTTTTCCTCTGGTCATTTGGACTTGGTCTGTAACCTCATCCTATATGTCATCTGTTTTTCCAGTCTGATTTAGAAGAGATCACTGAAACAAGACTGAACAAACTGATGGCAAAGATAAAAACAACAACTGCTACTAAAGATCAATTTTTCAGTGCATGATGGAAGAGAAACCTGTCACATTTGAGAGCTGTAAAGTTTTTTAAAATACTGCTCTAAAACATGGAGACTGCTGGTTGAACATTCCTAGTGTAAACACCTTTTTTGTGACAAAGCGATAAATACATTTATCCAGTAAATTCATTGCCATGAAATTAAAAAAGAATAGGGTGTGGATTTTTTTCAGTTTCAAATCCATGATAAATTCCTCTTGATTTTACTAGCTCTCTCACATTGTATTAACAGAACTTTATGAAGTGTTTGCCAGGCCAAAGGTTAATGTAATTACATAGACTTTTCTGGATCAGATCCATTTGTTACAGACTATTTCAGTGACGGCTTCTGTCTGTGCATGTATGTGTCTACAATAAAAATTATAAAATCAATGTTCTCTCCTCCGAGCTGTGAATTCCAATACCTTCTCAAAAGGTTCCAAACATGAAGAAATAGAGGTAAATTTTTAGTATGAGTTCATCTGAGATGATCATTTACACTGCAGAATCAGTGCGTATCAAAGAAATATTTTTCTCCCCAGTAAAGTCTTTAAAAATGTGTGTTTGTTAAGACAGATGTAACTTCCTTTTCTCTCCTCACTGTTTCTCCTTTCTCTGATTCCCAGCTGCTCAAACCATTATTGTTCTACAACAGAGCCAAATTCACAACTGCTGTGGAAGACTGGTTTATGCAGTGAAGGAATTAAATGCATGTTTAGGTAGTCAAGATAAAGCCCACATGGGTACAAAACAGCTCTTGAGGATGTAAAATATCTGTTGAGGGAGTCAAAACCAGATGTCTGGTTCTATTCATCATCTATTCCAGTGCATGAAACTCTATGTGCTGAGTCAGATACCAGCCCATCATGTGCATGGGATAGCTGCACGTCCATCCACATGGTGCAAGAGCCCCAGAGTCAGTCCATGAGACATTCACTGTCCGGCTGCATCTCTCCTCCTCCTTGATTCAACACACCAGGCACAGCCTGTTAGCACATCAGTCAGCAGGTCAGAAAGTGGGAAGGAGGCTTCCCCAGGCTTCAAAATTAGAAGATGCAGTTCAGGTTACAGGGGAACTTGAAATGAGATTCAGCTGAAGTCCCAGGCACATCACACAAGACTTGACAAGACTGATTACATCTGAAACCCTGTTAAAAACAGAGATGTTTGGCACATCTCTGGCACTGCAACCAGGTCAGGCTCTCCCTGCCTAGCTGTGGCTTCTCTCAAAGTGGGGAAAGTCTATAGAACTGCACATTAGGGGCAAGCCTGGTTTTCTGGGAAGAACACCAACCTTTGAAGGGTTCAGGCAATCATACACACTGAAAATCCGAACAAAGCCAAACACAAGCTACGTAAGAGTGGCCTTCTGGAGTTCTTGAGAAAGTATTAGCTATTAGATGCTAATAATTTCCCCAATATCAGCAAGAACTGAGGCTATCCATATTGATGGGCAGTTTTCTGCTTTGCTTCAAGAAAATTTCAGTGAAGCTATTCAGCCACTACCCTGCCTGCATTTTAGTAAAGTAACTTACTACTGCTTTCCCTGTTCAGCCTCTCCTCTTTGTCTCCACCTCTTCCCCTCCAACCCTTAATCATTTCACTGTAAATTTCATGACAAAAAGGGACAGAAGAGAGCAAAGGTGACATTACAAGAGAGTAAAGTGGTTACTGGTTGAAGAACATAATGGTATCCAGGAAGGGGTGAAAGTGAAGACATTGCCAAAGACTGTCTTCTACAGCTGTCACCTTTAATAACTTTCATCTTTTGTTTTAGGTTGGGGTTTGGTTTTTTGTCTTTTGTTTTTTTTTGTTAAAACATGAAAATGAAACCATTCAACTCAGATGGCTGCTGTCAGTCTGTCTGCCCATCAGCCAGGGAGAGCAATCTGTATTTCTCTGCAGCAGCATAACAAAAGTCACTGAGCTGCTGAATCCAATATTCGTGTAATATCCACATGTAAGGGAGTCCCAGGGCAGAGCAGTGTATCTGGGAAATTTGTATTCCCACTGGACAGCCCCAGATGGGATCACTGTGTCAAGAGCATGCCACGAGCAAAGGAAATGAGCTGTCAGTGTACACTTGCAGCTCAGAAAACCAACCATATCCTGGGTTGCATCAAGAGATGTGTGGCCAGCAGGTCAAGGGAAGTGATTCTCCCCCTCTGCTCTGCTCTTGTGAGACCCCAACTGGAGTACTGAGCCCTGTTCTGGAGCCCCTGTTACAAGAAAGACATGGATGTGCTGGAGTGTGTCCAGAGGAGGGCCACGAGGATGATCAGAGGGCTGGAACAGCTCTCCTATAAAGACAGACTGAGAGAGTTGGGGTTGTTCAGTCTGGAGAGGAGAAGGCTCCCAGGACACCTCATTGTAGCCTTCCAGTATCTGAAGGGAGACTACAAGAAAGCTGGTAAGGGGCTTTTTAGGATGTCAGGAGAAAAGGAAATGTACTAGAGGGAATGGATTCAAACTAGAGGAGGGTAGATTTAGATTGGATGTTAGGAAGAAGTTCTTCACCATAAGGGCGGTGAGACACTGGAACAGGTTGCCTAGAGAGGTCATAGAAGCCCCATCCCTGGAAGTTTTTAAGGTCTGGACAGGGCTCTGAGTAACATGATCTAGTGGGAGGTGTCTCTGCCCATGGCATCTAGTTGGGACTAGATGATCTTAAAGGTCCCTTCCAACCCTAAAAATTCTATGATTCTATGAAATGCTGCTGGAGCATACAGGTACTCCAAAAACCCTCAGGCAAAAGCAGTGGCTGCTGGCAGGGCCACTAAAGGACATGAAAGCAGTGGTTGAGGTCTTGCAACTGAGAGCAAAAGATGGCGCAAACCCATAAGGAAGGTCAGAAGCTGCCTAGGGCCCCTCTGATCCCTCACATCATTCCTGGAAGAAGCAGAGCACATGGAAGGCTGAGGATGTGCCACAGTACCTCCCATCAGCAGACTTTCCAGTCTAAGGAAGAGGAAGGAGCAATCTGTTCATCTTGTCTCTGATAATGTTCAAACCACTTCTCATCTGAGCCAAAAGGCACATGCATCCAGCTCCAGTGTCCCTGAGAAAACCCTGCACAAATGTCCCCAGGCATCACTCAGGTAATAGATTTTTGAAGTTTATTTGACTTTGTACTTCATAAAGCTAAAGAGTGTTTTCTGAGAATCCATAGCATACACAGAAGAGAAACTGAAATGTTCTAATTAAAGGCCTTCTCCCCTTATCAGAGAATATTGGATTAGTGCAAACCACATCAGAGGAAACCAGTTAATCCATGTTTGATTGATTTGCACACTGGGGAGGCTAAAAGATTTTAGCAGTCATTATTATTTACAGCAGCTATAACATCCTGTCAGTTTAATGACAGAAAATCCAGCATTAAGTTTTTGGCTGAATGATGAGAGTTTTCTTTTTAAAATATGTACACATTACTAATTATCTGACTACTAAACCAGTATTATAAATATACTTTGATTTGTGATGTTAACTTAAAAATATCCATGTCATACGAATTAACTGTACTGATAACCTCCAGGGAGTTGCAAATGGGAACATGATGTAAAAGCCATGGTAAGTCATTTCAGGAGTGCTTTAATTCCACATGACAACAGTTCTCTTGATGGAGGGGTGGGCTGGGGAAGGCCGGGATTTGCCTGGATTATTCTCTAGGATTACTAGCTTGCATCCCAACACAAAATCTACAGCTATGCTGAACAGAAAAGCATGAGAACTCTGTTATGTCCCACCACAAATGGTGGATAAGCCAGAGCAGCCTCTTCAGCTTTTGCATCACTTTCTAGGTGAACATCCTAAGAAACAACGAGTGTACCTCTAAACACACGCTTTGCTACAGTGAAAATGGACCATTCATTTATGGTCCCAAAGTTTCCACATTCCAAGTGGGTCATTTCTGGCCTTTTTCTCTTTGGCACACTGCTTAGACAAAGAAGTGTCTGTATGCTTCACTAACCCTCCTGTACTAAATCTATACTTGAAATTTCAAGCTAGGTGATATTTTTCCCCTTTTCTAAATGAAAGCCTTGTTCAACACATTGTTGATACAGGACTGAAGAGAGGTATATTATACCATAAGGGACCAGTCTACATACATCAAGACCCTTTTTTTTTTTTTTTTAATTAATGCAATCCATCCTTTGCTTCTCTGTGAACAAAACAAAAGGATTGAATTTACATGGAAGCGCCCAATAGAGATTTTTGTAAGGCAAAAGAAACCAGTGTGAGAGTTAAATATAATTCACAACATAGAAGTACTTCCTAAAGATACAATAACAATCATAGCACCAAGAGAAAAAAAATGAATTATGGGAGAAGTAGCAGCAGATCCTCACCTTAGCAGGCAACAGACAGAGGTCAGGAAAGGAAAGGGGAGCTGGTAGCTCCACTCTGGCCCACACAGAATGAGCATCAGCATTAGCTGAACAGGAAGAGAATGTGACGCTTCCATCCCTGATAAGTCTGTAAAAATGCTATTTCTAGTAAGCAATATCTCAAATATCAGCTACTACAGACATTTGGTATTTTAGTAATGGCATCTGAGCCAATTACTGTTCTTTTGTGGGCCTCTTTTCACATTGCCAGAGTGAAACCAAGTAATTCTCTACTTCTCCCACCTATGAGGAAAATTTTAGATGATGAATTATGTGCAAGTTCCTAAGATTTTAGGCACCAGATCTTTAGCAGATGTAAATAAGCACTGATCAGCAGCACTGCTCTCACAGAGCTCTACCCTGATCTACTTGATCATAGCCTTCTGCTGCAGCTCAGGAATCTTCTCCTTTGATAACACCCTAAGGCCAGCAGGACAGCTGGGGGAAGCTGGAGGGGAGAGGACACAGACTGGTGTAAGAAGACGACACAGATTCTGAAAAAGGGAGTCAAGGTGGAAAAGGTGGAAGGCAACCCTGAAATGAACATGTGAGGGTGAAAACGTGGCACTGAGAAAGACGACCTGGGTGGATCATATTCCAGGAATCAAAAACATGAGGCAAGGTGGGGCAAGCTGTAGTCAGGAGCTGTATGCTGCAGACTGAGAGTGGCATTGCAGTCCAGAAAACTAGACACAGCTAGAAAAAGGTCAGGCTGGAAAATTTTAACAACACAGTCATTAATGAACTGAAATTATATTATAGAACCTTTTGGATCTGTCCCCTATAGTAGTAATGATGCTCTGCCTTTTCATCTCACTGCAGACACTGTTTCTGCCAAGGAGCCTGTGAGAAATAGGAACAAGAATCCTCATCCTCATCACCATGAAATACATCAGAAGACACAGAGATCAGACCAGCACATCATAAACTATTTACTTGTGGTGCAGTTACTATAAAGTATGCAAGAAATCCAACAGGATACAATGTTTCTGGCTGCTACAGGGATAGGAAATACAAAAAGCAAGAAAACTAAAGGGCAAGGGGCTGCAGTTGGTGCAAATTTCTGTATCAGAAATGTCATGGAAGGAAGATAGTGCTCTATTTCACTTCATCAGGAGGTGACCACTTCTCTTGTTATCAGTAAAATAAGCAATCCTCAGTTTTGTTCTGTTCTGTTTTCATTTACTCAGAGCCTCCCAAACCTGTCGGTTCTGTGAAAACAAGCCTCCTAGCAAAATAATCAAAGAGGCCAAGGCAAAAGTAACACTTCTTACAGCAGCAGAAACAGCTATTGAAATCCAGCTCCGTAGCATTGCTGTACTGTGGGCTGGCAGCTTTCAGGAAAAGAAGCCTCTAGGTCTGGGATTTGTAAGCAATTTACCACACTTGTCATCCTTGCTGTATAAAAGTCTTTCCCAAAGGACATTGGTCTAACAAAATTATCCACTGCAAAGGCCAGCAGCATGCTCATCGTGTCCCAATCAAAGCTGCATAAAGAGGAAAGCCACCCATGCATGTCTATCCCTTGGACAATCAGCCTTCCTGACTGCAGACGCTCTTCTAAAAAGCTACTCCCTCAGAAGCACCTAATTTCTCAGTTGGAAATTATTTCTCTTTGTCTGTCAGAAGCACATTACAATGAATGTCCTCTGAGAATAATATTCAGGGAGTTAAAGCAGAATCAATGCAAATATATCAGAAGTGTCTTTGTAACCTCCCTATAACAAAAAAAAAAAAAAAAAAAGATACTGGGTATTTATGATGCCAGAAATCAAAAGACAAGATGAGCACAGTACAGTAGTCCTCATGAATCTCCATTTGCACTTCTGATACTGCTCCTGCCCATCTCCCTCACTTAGCCTGTATTCTCTCTGCAATTCATATTCTGTATTAACTAAAATTATTTTTAAAGACCTAAAAAAACTCAGTCAAAAGGAAGAATTATTTCCAAGGAACTCTTCATACTCACAATACCCTGCTTTAGTCTTTGAACTGTATTCTGTATCTGATTTATACTAAATCACACCACCTATTTTTAGGTTTTTTAGTAGGGTCTCATCTGTTTGTGCTCCCTCATAATGCAAAGGAAAGAAAAACCGAAATTACAGATCCAAAAATATAATCTTATGGTGAACATTACTGATAGAATAAAGCAATTTCAACAACAACATAAAGTGTTGCTTAATCTGTGACAGTGATTTATGTAACACCTTGTGTACTTTCTGTGAGTGCAAAGTTCTGAGCCAGGCAAGGTCTAAGAATTTCCAGTTCATTCTTATTTTCCTTCCTTCATTCTTTTGTGACATTTTTAACATCTACTCAAAAGAAATACTTCAAAGGGACCAGATCTGAACCATGATGACAAAGGCATGTCTAGATGGAGCTAGGAGTAACACGGGGTTTTTTTTCAGTCTGAACTTAAAGGAAGGTTCACTTCTTTCTCTGTCTTATCTCTAAGATCAGTAAAACAGACAAATTGGGTTCTTAATGGGGAAAAAAAGCACAAGCAAAAGCATTTTTACACTACAGGGTTGCAAAAGCCTTTACTTTCAAGTTCAACTAAATATCAGAAAATGGAAATTAATATCCCACAATATGAAGCTCTTCTTGTTAGTCTATAATCCTCCTCACTCTTCTTCCTCCTCCCCTGTACTTGTGAACTTGATGTGGTCTCTGGCAGCTATTTGTAAATTAAAAGGCACCACTGCATGACAGAGGTGTTTTTGTTTGACTTCTGCAAGCACAGGCTGGTATGTGAACTGAAAGCAGGATTGCTGGGACAGCCTGCCCAATGTGCAGAAATCAAGAGTTATTTTTGTGATTTTTTATTTTTTTTTTTTTTTTAATGCAGAAAAGTAAAAACTACAGAAGATGTCAAGTTGGCAATTTTGGAGAGCCAAATCTTTCTTAAACAGATTATGTATTGCATAAAATGTATCCCTATCAGTTTACCTATTAACATACCTCAGCTCTATGTGACTAGGGGCAAGAGGATTGTTTAGTGCCTGTGCCTGCTTAATCCTGGGCTCTCAGTCAAGACTGCTAATTCCCATACTGGTTTTCCTGATGTATGAGGCTATTCACTGAGAGACCACCAACAGCCTTCCCTCCACTGCTCTGACTCTCTAGCTATCTGGGTTTCAAAAATATCAGGTCCCCTCCTTTTGAGGAAGAATCTTTCCATTCTGCTTCCAGTTTGGGATATAATACAAACTATTAAAACAAAACAGTCTCCCATGGTCTCTTTGAAAAAAAAATTATTTCACCAGCATTTCTTTGGGGATTCATAGAACAGGATTCCCTCCCCACATAGAAAAAGGACCCTGCCCACTGTGGGGTGATTAATGTCCTGAATAATCCTTGAACTCAGGCTACTGCACGTTTGCTGTTATTTGTGGTGTTATTGGGTGGGCATAAGAGCAGCAGATCTTCAAATGTCCCTACAGGTTTGCACAGCCAGGCAAAAGCAAGGTACAATGCTTCTTTTCATTTTTAAAATCACAGCAGCAGGGACACATAGTGTTCATGAAAAAAACATTTTAGTTCAGCATTTGCCTTCTGCTTGAAAGGGTTGTAGCTGAATTTGATTCATATTGCTTCAGAAAGCAGTCATTCTAACAGAGCCTTTAATCCTTGCCTTCCATTCCGAAGCCTGTTTATATATATAGACCCAAAGAAATACACTTTAGATGGCATTTACAGGACAAACACCCAATTCAGCTTCTGATTCACATCTTAGTAATTTGATGTATTTTCACAATTTGCTAAAATATAGCTTGCTATCAGGTATGAAAGGTCAACTTCCAGAAAGTATCAAAATCAATCACCAGCCTTTAACTATTCACAGTTTGAGTTTCATGTCAGCTGGTCTTTGAGCAACCTTTATATCTGGATTTGAATCATTTACTTCAAAACAAGTAACACACTGCAATATTAGGCTGCATGCATTCATCTTAGCCAATCAGGAGGAGGATTCATCGGGGGTAGATCAACCTTTAACAAATGGGGTCTCCCTGGGATTAATACTGGGTTCAACACTGTTGAGTAACTTCATAAGTGATCTGGATGATGGGATCGAGTGTGTCCTTATGCAGTTTACAGATGATACCAAGTTGAGTGGTGAATCAGACACTCCAGAAGAGAGAGACACCTTCCAGGAAGACCTGGGCAGGTTAGAAATCTGGGCTAACAACAACCTTCTGAAGTTCAATGAGGACAAGTGTAGGATGTCACATCTGGAAAAAAAAATCTGGTGTGAAGCATAGACTGACTGGGATCCACCTGGCTGTAGACCAGCTCTGTGGAAAGGGAACTGGGAATCTCAATGGACAGCAAGCTCAGTATAAGTGAGCAGTCTGCTGCTGTGGCAAAAAAAGCCAACAGGATGCTGGGCTGCATCAACAGGGGCATCTCCAGCAGAGATACAGAAGTCATAATCCCACTCCAGTCAGTCTTATTAAGCCACACCTGGAAGACTGTGATCAGTTCTGGTCCCCACTGTACAAAACAGATGCAGACAGGCTGGAGAGGATGCAGAGAGAGGCCACAAAGATGACCAAAGGACTGGGACACCTGCTGTCTGTGGAAAGGCTGGGAGAACTGAGTTTGTTCAGCCTTGAGAAAAGAAAGTTTAGGGAAGATCTTATTGTTGTGTTCCAGTAATTAAAGGGTGGCTACCAGGAAGATGGAGACTCCCTTTTTACAAGTAACATGGAAAAGACGAGGGGTAATGGGTACAAGTTACTCCTGGGGAGATCCAAACTGTACTTCCACTGTGAGAACACTTGGACACAGGAATAATCTTCCCAGGGAAGTGGTTCATTCCCCAACACTGGACACTTTTAAGACTCAGCTTGACCAGCTGCTGGGCCATCTCATCTAAAGAATGTTCCTACCTAGAAAAGTTGGATCAAATGATCCTATGATCCTTGAAGTCCCTTCCAACCTGGCATTCAATGATTTTATGATTCTGAGACACTAACACTCCTTCAAAGGAGATGATCAAGAGGTACCTGTGGGCCAAAGTGCTGTAGGTTTAGGGTGCTGAGAGGGAGAGAGTATGTTAAAGCTTTGCTTTATTTGTCTTACCCGATCATTTGGCCTTAGACTAAGTAATGGGCATCTGTACTTAAGAGTACATTTTTAAAAGATTGTCAAAGGGCTACAGAATTTGGTGATTCTACAGAATTTTGGTGATTCTATTGTGATTCTACCTCACAACAGTAAAAGAAGCTAAGCATAAAGGTTAAATGAACAGGACTATGAGGGAGCAAGCTAAACAGAATAGCAAGAGTAGCTGAGAGAGGTAAAGTGTAACTTGCAGAGAAAGGATAGCAGAGCTTCGTTCATAATCTGGTATTTTAGACTCATTTCCTAACTAGAACATATCCTCCCCATCTGTGTTTCCATATGTTCTAGGACTACACTGTAGAAGAGAGAGATTGATGTATACTATTGTGTAACACCAAAACAATATACCAGAAAATTACAAAAAAACCCACTGTGATGCAAAAGATTTCCTGTGAAAATTCTCAGAGCCTAGAAGGTGTTTTCATCTCTTTCAAACCTCCCTTGAAAAAGTCATGGAAAAGAAAACAAATGCAGGGCAGGCACCTTGTGTATTTTCTGTCTAGACGGTAACTGGGAGATCTGTAAGAAAATAGTAAGAGCCTGCCCTTGTGGTACTCATTATAGATCTGTTTAGTCCCCTGACCACATCTCCACAGCCTTGCCCTGAGAGACAGTGGATGCCAAAATGCCTTAAAACAAGTGTCTCATTAACTGTTGTTTTGTGATTACACAAATGAGAATTTAATGGAGACCCAGATATATGAGAAGAGCAGTTTCAATTTTTATACCTTAGCTCTAGTTCCAGAAACTAACTTAATGTCTTTATTTTTCACCCTTTGTCTCCCTTTAGATGCAACAAAAAAGCAACCCACTTACTGATGCATATATAAATCACATCAGGGAAGAAAAAAGCCTTCCTTGATGAGAAGAAATGTTGACAATTTTTAAGATGCAGTGCTCAGACTGGAACAGGCACAGTTAGAAGGACAGCAGGTTTAGGAGAAAGGCCACCTGATGATTCTGTAATGGTGAGAAGAGCATCCCAGCTAATGGAGGTGCAACAGCAAAACAGAGATAGACAAGAGACATTGGTGGCAGTTGGGGACAATAAGATGCAGATCAGAGACATGGATAGGTAGATGAAAAACATTTATGAACCCATAAATGTGAATTCACTTACTGCTGTGTTCATTTCTAAAGCTCTACTCTACACCATTTACATTACCTGAATGATAAAGACTGATCAGCAGTGTACTCCTCTGTTCCAGAAGTTAACCATCAAACTGTGCTGAACACTAATAGTCCATACGAATAGTATGGACAGAAGTTCAGGATCTGTGTGTGGATAATGCATCCTTTTGTCCTTGCCTTTCCCCTCCCTCAGGCTCCCCCCAAATTCCATCTTGCCCTCTACCCTCCATTACAAGGGCATATTTTCTCCTAATTCCTTTTACTAAAGAAACCAACATGTAAGCAACAGCTTTCTCCACCCTTTTAATCTGACAAATCATGGAGGAATGGAGAATATTCCTGTGGTGACTAACTATGACGAAGAATTCTGTACAGTAGTCTGCATTCTTCAGTAACAACAATATTACATAGAGAATATTTTTGGACTGCTAAAACAATGCTAAAGCAGGATACCATATGATTTACAGTCTTTGATACTAGCTCCCATATTGCCAGTTTCACAAATGATGTTGCATTTTGGAAAAGTGGTGGAGTAATAGTTGTGCTGCTTTTCTTTGCTAAGCTTCTGCTCCATCAGTGTATCTGGCATTCAATCAAAGGGGATTCCTTTGGAAGCCTTATTGCTCTCAGGGGGCCAGTGTTGCTTGGATGGAGCTGTGTGAAAGGGCTGCACATGGAACTACCTCCAGTACCTATTTCATTGAGAGCAGAATTTAAGTGTCCTGATGCTTAGCAAGTAGGACTTGAAATCAAAGCAGTCTCATACCTTAATTAAGGCACATTTTGGTACCCAGCAGGAGGCCAAAGAGTAGTTCTGAGTCACTACTTTAATTCTATTGAAAGCAGCCACGAAGAGGCCCCCAAACCAGGTAAAGCCCTGCCAGGTCACTGACTGTCAGGCAGACTATGCAAGAAAGGACTGGGGGAAGCACAGTCTTCCAGTGCCACAGAACCACACACTCACATTTTATTTTGCCCAGCCCAACTATTACACCTCAAGAGACACTGAGGATTTCATGCCAGTGCAATCTGCAAGGAGCTTACAAACCTCCAGGGAACAGTCTGCATATGTTCATCCTGAAGCCTGAATATTTTACACTTGTAATGCCTTGTCTGCCTTTATATTGTAGGCAGGGAGTGGGAGGAGAAAATGATAAGAGGTTTAGGTAGAAGTCGGCTAATAATCAGAATACTCTTATTCAGCATTATTAGTCTCTACTGAATTAGGTGGATCAGCAAAAGATACTTCATTTCTTTGGAGATAAAGAAGAACAGTCTGAAATCTTGTGCCTATTAGTATCTATGTAAAAGCCTTTAATGCTCACAGAGATAAGATGAAGAATAAGAAAATAATAAAGGCAAAACAGCAAAGGCAAATTTCCCCCAATGTGCTGCTCTGCAATTAACTGTTCAAACCAATTCCCGATCCCCTTAATCTCAAGAACTCTGCTTATCTGCCCATCCAGTTATTTTAAATTTGTACATCTATTATTACTGCTGCATTATTAATACACCCTGATAAGATAGGAAATGTGGTGGTGTTCTGTTTCAGCGTTGCCTTGCACGGCATAATGGTCTTTATGATGAATAACTCCCTCCCATCTGAGGAGATTCATGGTTCCCACCACTCACAGAGTATGAGACCCCAGGGAAAACCTGTTTCCCCCTCTGTGTTGCTATTTTGTTTCCCCAAAGCAGCCCAGGCCTCCTTGTGTTTAACACATCTGCACATGGGATTATCCATCAGGGTTCGTGCCTTCTCCTTCTGTGTGGCCAGGTGAAACACATCCCCAGTGCTTCTGACAGATCTCGTGCCAGCACATACCTTAGCACTGCTCCTCAGACCTGACAAAAATGCAGTGTTTAAGGCATTTACTGAAGGGGATGTGGGGGAAAGGAAGGGCAGCTTCTCTAGCCATGCTGCTTCCAGAATCTGGGTTTAAGAGGCTAAGCTAGTCAATGAACAGATTTCTATTACAAAGCAAGATTTATATATGTAAATTCCAGCAATACAGAACGGTGTAAAGGAGGCAAGACATGAAAGCCAAGATAATTACATTCACACTATACATTCTGAAATCCATTTGTCATATTTTCTGTGGGAAAAGGAGGCAGGGAAGAAAGGATTAATAGTTTTTAAGTTTTCCCATATCTATGTCTCTGCAATGGAGTATGTGCTGGTTTAAAGGTTATTGTACAGCTTTCCTCCTGGTATTTTAATAGACACCACATTTTGACACCTCATCTTTATCTAAGTAAGCATCCCCCCTTCCATAAAAAAAAAAAAAAAACGTCAATTGAGCAGATGTATGGAAAAATCCAGCAGCAATTAATATGGATGAGATCAGCTGGGATCTACAGAAATTCAATGGAGCCTCAAAGATACCTAGACAATTTATGTAAAATGCTGCTATTTGTATGAGCATTTTCAACCACCTCACAGGAGAAAATGGATCATGCAATGTATAGGAGGACTGAGCTAAGTAAGAAGGATTTCTTCCTAATGTCTAATCTAAACCTACCCTCTCCCAGTTTCAAGGGTTAATGGCTTTAAACTGGAGGATGGTAGATTTAGGTTAGACATCAGGAAGAAATTCTTCACTATGCAGGCGGTGACACACTGGCACAGGTTGCCCAAGGAAGCTGTGGATGCCCCATCTCTGGAAGAGCCTCATTATTTGAAGGCCAGGTTGGATGGGACTTTGAGCAACCTGGCCTACTGGAAAGTATCCCTACCCATGCAGTGGGGTGGAAACTAGATGATCTTTAGGGTCCCTTCCAACCCAAACCATTCTATGATATCATTCTCAATTAAAATCCCTGAGAGCCTACAGGGAATGTCTTAAGGGAATCTTGAGTTCCCCCTCAAATAAATAATCTGCTAGTTTATAAATAAAAGCAAGACCGTAGCTAATTAGCTTCTCAATTTTCTCAGACAACTTTCTCAGCAACCCTATATAGCTTTTTCCTACATATTCCAACTGTACTGGTGGGCAGAGGGAGATTAATATGTTTATGCACACACATATATATGTATATGCACCTATATATGTTAGTAGATACAAATGTATGCACCAGATGTGTGGTGCATATTACACATATACATACCCATCCACCCCAGCCTGTTTCTCACTTTTGAGGGCTACATAAGTGTTGAAGGTCATTCACACTGCCTGCCTTTCTGGGATGGAGCCCTGACTGGAAGTGATTCATGGGTCACATTACAGAGCAATGAGAAACTGGGCATCTGAGGGCCAGAGGCTCAAATCTAATTAATGTGCACATTGCAACCAGCTTCACAGATCCCTCCTGTTAAATGTACAGCTGAACATCTCTGGTCTTGAAAATAAAAGATCAGTTCAAGTTTCCTTTGATTTACATAAGGCCAAAATTTCCTTGAGGCTGTCTAGGCTGCCTCTGTAATCAACTGAAAAAGAAAGGAACATCTGGTAGGCAAGTCAGCCCATCCTGATGGGCTAATATGAAGCACAGATGTGTAGCACTCTTTCTATTCCTCCTTGGGAAGAACTCATATGACCAGCCATGATCATAAGGGTAGGGACCAGTCTACTTAAGGTACCAACATGAATCACAGATTAAGGAAGTGCACAAAAGAGTAAGGGAAAAGATAGGAAGGTAATAACTTGAAGCATGAAAATACAGACTTATATATATATATATGTGTATATATATATGTATATATGTATATAAATAAGCACCAAAGCAAAGAATGGATTAATGTGTCCAGAGAGATATTCCCATAAAAGGCTTTGATTCCTAAAGGAAAAGACAAAAAAAAAAAAAAAAAAAAAAAAAAAAAAAAAAAAAAAAAAAGGAGATGGTGAATAAGAGCTCTATCTAAATGCAGTCTCAGTATTAAAATGCAGTTCACCCTAGGCTCTCCTCAGCTCAGCTGGTTAGCTATTAAAGTCAATGTTGTACCAGAGAAATGATGTAAATTCCAGAGCTTTAGGATAATGGAAAGCAGAATAACCTTGGAGGTGAATCATGAGGCTCAGCCGAATCATTAGTCCATGATGTTACAACAGTGCTAAAGTGGAGTCTCCTGCAGTGTCCCCATCCCACCTGCACCACTGAGCACTGCGCTCAGACAAGTGCTGAGAGAAATCAAACACAAAAGGAAAAGGCTGGGAGGAGAAGAGCTTTTGGAAGTTTTAAAGAAAAAAACTGGAACAAGGCCTACAGCTAAGTCCTTAAAGTACAGTGCCTGCAATTTGCATAAGATCTCAGAAAACTTACCATGATCCTGGGTTCAGCAAACCAGGCAGCATTTTAATTCCTTTCTCAACACTGTCTGAGAAACACCCTTGCAATTTTCAGCTTCTTTCATCTTGAATTTCCTTATTTAAATTAACCATTTCTTCAGTGATTTAAAAATTAGTTTAATGGGGTGAAAGATCTAGGAGAAGAGGGCAGGGAAAAAGGGGACATTTCAAAAGGTGCTACTAAAAATCTTAGAACTGAAGTGGAAGAGACTGACCAGAACTATCACAGTAGCCCCAAAATATCAACCAGTAGTATGACTTAAATTGCAAAGTAAATGAAAATAAAATATATCTCAGAAAAAAATTAGGACATTGAAGTGTTAAAAGTCAATGAGTTTTTATATTCTAGAATAATTCAATGATGTTTAATTCAAACTGCATAACCTCCAATGTTTAAGAGATTCAAAGAGCCACTGTACTGTCATACTACTTCAGCACCATAAGAATGCATTTAGAGCATACTGAGTTAGGTGACCAATGTTAAAGATTTCTGTAGCTTCATTTGGTTGACAATATTGTAACAGCCAAATCAATTGACCCATGTGATTCTGTATAAGGCTCCTACCCAACTCTCAATATGTCTACAACTTATGGTCATTTATGCCACTGACTTCAAGCAAAAAAACAGTCAACTAAATTAAAAGTCATAGATTGCTGGGCACAAAATCATACATCTATTACAGTGCAGAGGGTTCTGTATTAATAAAGTGACGAAGGAACTTAGAAAACCTACTAGCACCAATCTGAAGAGATTTAAGCAAGCTAATTTTCTTTTGAGCCTCAATGTTTACAGGCAAATTCATCAAAATAGATGAAGATAAACAATATAAAACTAAGATTTACAGCCCTTTCACTGGGTGAAATGGACTACAAATGAATCACAGCAATGATTGATTCTTCTAACACAAAACTAAGAAATGTTATCAAAGTGAGGTACAGACTTTTTCATATGTTGTCTGTCCAGTCCAATTCTACCTGGAAACCTCCTCCATCCACCACCATTTGTGTTCACAAACCCACCCACCAGTACAATGGGCTAACACACATAGGAAGATGTCACTGAAGAGAGGAGCACCATTTTTTGTGCTCTTTGAAGCAAAAAAGGAATTTACTGAGCAACAGTTTGTTATCCGCATTTGCTGTCACCAATAGCTGGTGCTCAGATTAGGGCATTGGTCTTCCCCTATAAAATATGGAAAGAGATGCCAATTTTCTCAAAGCCAGGACCTTCATTTAAGGACCCTTAGTTGCTTTCTAGTAAAACCATGCTTTCCATGTTGCTGTTTTCACACACATGCACAGAATGAAATGTAGTAGATGTCTATTAGTTTGAAGGATGGCTTTATTCTACAGAAAAAGAGCAGAAGTGAAGGAACTAACAGAAGAGAAAGAAATCTTAATATCATGCTTGACCACATGGTGCCCCAACTGGTGGAGCACTCCTAACACCACACAGCAGAACTGCTCCTTTTTGTAGAGTCAGATGGAAGGACAGCAGCAATATTCTGCCTCAAATTTTCCTATTTCAGATATGTCTATTCCTTGGTGTCCACCTCCATTTACCTGCCTGCATCTGCAATGCTCCAGGAAACTATTACACTGACATTCACTTGCCACAAGCTCCTCACTATAGGGTCTGCTCCTTGCCAGCTCTCTATAATCTCAGTATCATCAGTGACAGCTTGTCAGGCCAGGAACTGTGCACCCACCACTTCCTAAAGCTTCTAACAGTTTGCAGGTGGGCCAAAATTGAACCCCTGCTCTTAAACTACCACATTATTAGGTAGGGCTGAGACCTAATCTCCTCCTCCTAAAAGGGCTGGCTAGATTATATGGCAGAAGTGCAGCCCTGCTTCTCCACGCTGGAATTCTCTCTTGCATGGTGTAAAATTTAGGCAACAGGTTTTCCCTTAGCAGCCTTGATTGAGAAGTGCTCCTACCTCCCATGAAGTAGCAGCTTATGCACTTTGCAAAGAGAAGAAACAATAATTATGGCTATTCCCTAAATTGTGGAATTGCATAAAAATCTTTCAAACGTATCTTTCTTTAAACCTTATGGCTAACCAAAATCCAATCTGACTGACTTCTGGAATGCATGGCCTGATACATCCGATTCCAGGATAATCTTTAGAGAAAGACAAAATAAGTGTACATAGAAAATATAATTGAGGGAGGCAAAAGATGATTGTTTATAGCAATTCTTCCAACATCTCTTAATTTCACCTTTTTTCTTAAAGCACCTTTAGGTATTAAAACTTCTTCCAGAGAAGCATGCCTAGCAGGTCTCTAGCCAAAGTGTCAGTTCCAGACAGTATCTTTGGTGAGGAAGATCCCAGTTCTAAGCAACACTGTCCGGAGGGCAAAAGGCTCCCTGGATTTCACTCCAAGTGGAACTAACTATTTAATTTCTACAACAATCATGTTGACAACAAAGATGAACACATGTGTCTCCTTTAAATGCCTCAAGGGATTGTACTCTTTTTTTTCTCCCATTTCAGTAACCATGGCAACTGGGCAAAATCAGCTTTCAAGTCAGAAATTGTTTTCTGTGATAAAGAGTTTAAAATCATATTTGTCATCTAACCATTAACTTTTTCCCCCTATATACCTGAGTGATGAGGGAAAGAGAACCTGTGCTTTACAAAGGAAAGAGAACCTCTTCTGATTCTCTCTGAAAAACCTTCAAGATTGATGGCAGCAAAGAGAAAAATACAGAATACATTTTGCAAGTTGTGCTTGCTTTTTTGCTGACCTTAACACAGGTTTTCCTAATCACCTGCTTAACATACACCACTCTGCTGCCAAAAGTCCTTACATCCACCAATCAATTTGGTCAAAATGCAAATTCTGATATTAGAAAAGGTTTCTAACATTTTTTGTACTTATCCAAGATGTGCATCAGTTCTGTTCCCTTCAAATCAACTTTGCAAATCCCCAAAGTCTAAGGATGTGTCTTTAATTTCAATTGGACTGATACAAAGAATTACCATAGCTATTAAAACCTTTTTTTTTTACAAAGACTATTCAAATAATTATTCATATAGGCTACAGACAATAGAATAATTATTTGTTATTAGCACATGTATTGCCCAGCTATGTCTCGGATTAAAGAATGTCAAAGCCACTATAATAATTACTGCCCTACTTAGTGAAAGGGCCAGTAAACTACTTGAAGGCATTCGACAGCTGAAATAGTTGAAGTTTGCAAGCCTAAAGCACTGGCATATACTCTGTCCTCCCCAAAATACTGGTTTGAATCTTTTGAATCTTCTCAGAACTGCTTGGGCAGTGGGGCTTTCTTCACTGCTACAGTCACTGGCAGGGGTACATATCAACAAGAGGCAGCACAAATGGAAAAGCAGGGACAGGAACAACAACGGGGAGGCAAGCGTGGGTGTAGAAAAACTTGAACACACATTTGTTGGTACTTTAGGACAGAGAAATGCATTTAAACTGAGGAGGAAATGAGACAAGTGCTAGCTGAAAGGACCTGATGGAATAAGAAAACTGACTTCGGTTGTTTCTCTCTGTTGGCATTTAAGTTTTTGTACTTCCTTGCAAATGAACTGAGTTACACTAGCAATACCTGATTCATTTCCTTCATAATCTCTTTCCTTATCTGGAAACAAAACTGCAAATCACTGCATCTTGACTAGTCAGTTGGATCCAAAAGGTTATAGCATGTTATACAACCAACATACAAAGTGGGATTGTTTGACATTTTGATTTTTAACAATGATACTACTAATACCTTTTTAAAGTCAAAGACATAAGACTCTGCCTGCTAATCACCCGTGGTATTCTGCCTTTGTGGACCTTCTGTTTCCAAAGAGGCAAAGAGGAGTGTCACAAATCTCCCAGCAGAACTGCATTCTCCTTCACCAGCCTTTGAGGTGGGAATCTTCAGCAGGGCTTGGAGAGGTGGCTACCAGCTTCCAGTGACATTCACAATAAGTCAAAGGAACAACACAGCTGAGCATCTGAAAATCTACCACTGTTTTTGTGAGGGTACTTTCAGGTCAGACAAAATCTTTCTGATGCTTCCAGATAAGAGTTTTATGCAAATCAGTGTGAGGCAAAGGTAAGCAGCAGACTAATGTAAAGTGAATATTAGTTTCTAGGTTTATTAAAATCAAATATCATGCTTTATTGGAAGACCAGGCACTGAAAAATTATTTTAACTGGATGTTCTTTGGTATGTGACACAGATTCTTAGGAGAAAGGTGTATGACTCAGGAATGTCCATCATACAAATCTCTTACCAGCATTTTGTAGGAATTCCTGGCACTGGGCCATGGCTTGGCTCCCATTCACAGCCTTCCCCAGCTTCCACATCTCTCACTCATTGGCTCTCAAAATCCCTTCTCTCTTGCTACTTCCTACCCTGCCCTGCACACTTGAAAAGGGCTTCTCAGAAACATCTGCAGTATAACCTATTACTCCCTCTTCAAAGATTTTAATAATCTCCTCTTCTACAGCACCTACCAAAGCTTGACAAGGGATATCTAATATTAGACAGCTGATGAGCTGGAGACACCACTATCAAGATGACCCATAGTACCTCACTGTTTCTCCATGCTCCCCATATCTCCCTACACAGACACTGTAAGTGCTCTGGGAAAAAAAAGCAGGTTTTTTTAATCTGAATTTTTATTTCATTTAGCAAAATCAGGCTGGAGTCTGCAAGCAGGAAACCTGGTGTTACAGAAAAACAAAAAGTAAACACAGTATCACAAATTAGAGTTCATTTTGCTAATAGGCTGAAATGAGTTCCCAAAGGAAGTCCAGTGAGGACTTCTTTCTCCCTGGTAGAAATCTTTTGCATTGGGATAATTTTACTGCACAAATATTGCTATTTTATTTTCAGATTAACAAGAACCAACAAACAATAATTTACCCCTAAATATAATAAATAAGAAAAAGTAAACTGACCTCTGTCCAAACATAACAAATACCTCTCAGTGACAAGAGTTTTATACTACTATAGGAAAATAATACATGAAAGAAAGCACTGAGATTGCATCCATTCCTCCTAAACACTGTGCCACCTGAAAAGATCCCATTTAGTAATGCTGACAGAACATTTTTCATACAAGTTGTTTTATATGCGTGATGTGGGATTCAAAAGAACAACATCTTTCAGAGAAAGAATATGCTGGATTTTCAGTATAATTCTTAGTTTAGTTCTGGTTGACAGAAAATGGAGGAGAGGGGGAAGGAGGAAGTAAAGAGACTGGGGGAGCAAATCTAAGCAAACCTTACTAGAATGCCCTCACAGCACTTTATCTCAGTGCAGGAATAGAATAAATTCATTATTTCTGCATGGAAAGCCGTTATGCTCTCCTTGGATGACTGTCAGGAAGGAAACAACAGATTTAAGGAGTACACTCCAGAAAACAATGGGACCTAGGAAACTACATATACAATCATCCAGAACAGTGGCACTCTGTGTGTAAACCCAGTGAAACCAAACTGCCACTCAAAATATGATGATTCAAAGACAGCAAAGATGGAAAAGTGTTTCTCCAGCAGTGGCAATTTATGGAGCAGGACTGTTGCTCAGCCCAACAGCCTTTTTCTCTTTCTCTCTGCTTTCAGGAAATAATTATGAGGATTCCACACTACAACCAGGGGTTAACTCCCTCTGCCAGCAAATGCAAACCAAAAGTACACATGCATTTTTTGACCCATACATCCATAACTTGCATGGTGGTCAATACATTTGCAAAATGGTCCCTACTTTACTTTAAGGGAGAGCTTTTTGGAAATGAGCATACCAAAGAATCTGATCCTCTACTATTTTATTGCACTTTGACACTGCTGTATTTCTGCCAGGGTCAATGGTGTATCTAATGTCAAAATAAAAATAGTCATTATGCAGTCCTAACATTTTATTATTAGTATCATCTTTCTCTTTCTGTGAATACTTCTTCCAAATTCTTGGATAACAGTTTGATTTGCAAGACTTTCTGTAAGAAAAGGTATGAAGCATCCAACCTGAACACATACTAATTCTCTTCTCTGTCGGTTTAGACTCTTCAGCTGTACCCATCCCCATACTCACTGAGCTGCTACTTAACTTTTAAATATGTTGCTGACAGGCAAATCCTAGTTTAACTCCCAAAACTTACATGCCTGCACTAGAGTTGAGAAACTCTAGTTACACGTCATTGTCATCAATTTTGCAACAAGAAGTAAAATCTTTGAAATTCCCAGTAGAAGTGAAAATACAAAATGTCAACTGTTTGGTGGCAAGTTCATTTTAGAAAACTGTGAAATGGAATTCAACCTCAAAGTCTAAGCTTTGATGTACCTGACTTCCTATCCTGCAGCATCTTGGTTACCACCTACCCTGGCAAACTGAGAGCTCTCAAGCCAACACCAAACCAGCAACACCCAGTGCCTATGCCAGGACTCCCAGTTCTCTAGCAAAGAGCCAGCTTCCAGGCAGCCAGTTCCAGGCAGTCCGTGCTCAGGTGCCCCTGGGCGTCTTGGAAATCCGGAGTCCTTGGCAAAGGACAGCCTGCCAGTTGTGGAGAACCAGACTTTCCACTAACAAACTGTCTTGCTAGAAATTACCCAGCCCACTCAAACCCAAAGTGAAACATTTTTTTCACACTGGAACTGCTGGTAAAATTCTACATAAACACAAACCAGAAAAAAAAAACCTTATGTGGCTGAAAAATAAGTTTAGCTTCCCTGGTCCACGTTTTATAAATTTATACCCTTACAGAAAACAGTACATGAGGAAAAATGCTGAGAAAATTAACAGTTAGCATGTTCCTATCAAAACATATGCCAAACAAAGAGAACATGTATACATAACAAAAACAAAAATTAAAAGTAAACAAGCTGGAAATTCCATTACCTCATGTGAAGTTTTCCAAAACTGACAGATAAACTACATTATTATCCTGCACTTATTAACTTATTATACATCACATCCATTTCTGACATATTAAAATGAAAATTGTGCTACAGAGGTAAACTGACAGGAAACTTAAATGAAAGCATACTGCCTTCAGGTCATAATTATAAGGAGAGTCCTAGAAGAAACCAAAGAGGTGGAAAATGTAACTGAATTTCAGAAACTGCAGATTTCTGTACTGTTTTTTTGTGGGGTTTTTTGCATATTTTTAATGTGGGAAAAAATAATTTTCTCTGTTTCGATTATATGAATTAACCTAATTTCCTTTACCGATTTGGAGAAGCATGTGTTAAAACATCTTAGTTATTTTTTATACATTCTGACAGCTTTGGGATAGTAGGTCTAGTATGGAAAAAAAAATCCTTCTTCATCAGCTGGACTGAAAAATTTCAGTTTTACTTGCACAGCTGGAAAGCTTGAAGCATATTTGGGTACATGATGCTGATGAAGAAGTAAAGCACAGCTTTGCTTGACCATATCACAGAATTGTTTCCCAAGCCCTATCCACTGGAAACCAATGATTTGGTTTGAGGAGCAAGAAAGGTTTGGATCAACCTTGCAGTGCTTTGACAGCAGTGTGTGTGTAAACCCTTTTCCTGAAAGGAGTGAAAATCACTAGGAAGAGTGCTCACACAGTTCAACAAGGAAATTAGTTCCTTGTTTTCATGAACACATTCTTCAATATTCCTCAATGGAATTTTTCTTTTTATTCGGATATAACCTGTCCCAAGCACAAAAAAGAAAGAAACCTGAGAGGATGGCATTCAATTGTAGATATTTTCCATAGAAGGGTCTTACACCAAAGAACAAGGTCAAGTTTACTTCTCCTCCCACTAAAGTCAGAATGTGCATCACTCCTAACTTTTACAAGATCAGAGCAGATTTGTATGTTTCTTCTCACCTCCCAGGCCAGAGGAAAAGAAGGGAGCTCTGTATGGAGGTAATCCCTTTCTAGACAGGCATTAAACCACCCATGAAAATAATACCATTGTTCTTTGAAGAAAACAAAAAAACCAAACCAAACCACAAACATGGAACTGCACAATATTAGAAAGTGAATATCCAAAATCAGCAATGAAAATACTGAACCCCATCCTATGCTCAGCACTCCCAGGTGTGAGATTCTGCTGACCTCCATAAAACCATTTCTCATTTAAACACAAAGATTTTCACCAAATTCATTGTCACTGCTTAGTAGTCAATAAATATGGAAAAGCCCCACGCACAGATGCTTGCATGAGACACTACCTTGATTAAAACAAAACTGCTGTTCTCAGCAGCAGCATGAATGTGTCCCCAGATGGAATATGCCAGACCCTCCATTTGTGACTGGTACAAAAGAAGGGCCACTCAGAGAAACAACAAAGAAACAGCAAACTATGCAGCCACCTCCTCTGTTGCCTCCAGTCTGTTCCATTATAAGTATGCACCTAAACAGCAAGAGGGTGTAATTACAGAGAATGGGAGGAAATAACATGACAGAAGCAAAAAGGAGCAATTCAGCAGCAGCAGCACAGACTTTGTTCAGGTGCATGGCCCAGCCTTCTCTTGATTGTAATGAAATAAAGCCAGGAAACATTACACCAGACCCAAATTACAGTAGATCCAGCCAAGACACCAGTCTGGACAGCAAAGAGATCAGGAACCCTGAATGTGCCTCAACTGCTACGCAGTTTAAACACGGCAATAAAGACCAGAAACCCTGAGAGAATGGACATTATTACTGCCCAGTAGCTTTGTGGTCCCATTGTAGGTGTGTTTAGTATCCCTGGGACTTGAAATGTATTACTGCTGCACAATTAGGTCTGGCTGTGTTCAAATCAACTTTAATTTTATAAGAAGTCACTTGTATTCAGTAACTTTGCACATATGTTTAGGGATCAGCTACCATAAAGCCAACTGAGAAAAGATATGGTCTTCCAATTCCTTTAACATTTTGTGCAGGGATAAAATCTTTTCCCAAAGAAAATGACTGCTATAGTGACACCCACAAGGCTTACCTTGCCCAAACCTGGGGTGTCTTTCACTTTGCTGACTGCCCTTAACAAACATGGTGGTGCAGGAGGTGGAGAAGTCTGCAGGATACTGCTAAAGCTGGTTGAGAAAAGAGGAGATTCAGGAACAGATGATGCAGAAGGCCTGTGCTTCTTCTTTTTGGAAGACAGGTTCAGCTTCTGAGCAGCTCTGTGGGAAAAATGAGAAGAGTAAGCTAAAACAACAAACATCAACACAGGCAGTCAAGAATAAACAAAGCTATTTATCATTTTACTATTCACATAGGATCTCAGTTTCGACCTCATTGATCCCAACGGTTTTATAATGCTTGTTCTTCACTCATTATTACTTGTTTAATGCTACTGACTTCACAAAGTTGCTCTGAAGCCAGACAGCCTGCATTAACTTGGGGCACAATAGTAATCTCTGTCATTATCTCACCTATTGAAACAACTCAGCCTGCAAGAAAGCTTCAAAACTTCCAGTTAAGTCAATGGACATTTCTGTTCTTATTCTAAGTTCAGTCACCAAATGGTTCACACAGAGTTGTATCGCGATCATAAGCCTCTGATTAGTAAATGAATCTTTGTGCAATTTTTGGATGTAAGCAACCACTGTTAGCTTGATTAGTATTAGATGCTCAGGTGAATTTGCTGAGGAGTAAGAAGCCTTGCACTGTTTTAAATTTTTATAACCTTTTAAAACAGAAGCCAGTCTAAATACCAAACAAAGAGTGACCACAGAAATATTGATCTTTGGTGTGAGATGGAGGCAATCATACCAATTACAGCTACATTAATAACTAAGCAGGGAAAACAACGAAGACTGGTGTTTTAATACTACAGTAACCTTAGATAAGAGTCCTGAAGTTTGTAAAGATTTTGATTATAAAGATAAGCTTTTCTGGAACAGAAACATCGAGTACTTTTGTTTTGCAAAATGTTTTCTTTTCAGAGACAATTTAACATTCAGTCTTTGTTGCAGTTGTTTTGTTCCAACACTTGTGTGTTCTGCAATGCCCAAGGATAATGGCAATATTAATCATGCTGTCCTGCAGTTTCCCTTTTGTAAAATGAGCACTTTAAAGTGAGTGGGGCAACTGGAGCACCCTCTCAAAGGAGAAATGGATATAACAATTCATGAGGCTACTTTCATGTTGTTTTCTTTGGCAGATAAATTGTGAAGTAGTCTGTGCTGACAGTAGCTCTGCTTACTTTGCTTAAGTGTGACAGCCAAAGCCAATAATTCTAAATGCTCCTAAGTTTTAAGAAGCTTTAGCTCCATTATGCTGCTATCAGTATAGATTATCCAGCACTGAATTTACAAAAGTAATTACATTATTTTATCCCAAGGAGTCAGGAAAAAAAGACTGAACAGATATATACATATATTTATATACACGTACATATGTACTCTCATTCTAGTATGCAAGTATGTTGGGTTTGTATCAGATGCCTCAGACACATGAATAAATTACTGCTGGGCATGAAGTTGCTATATGTCAGCTGGCTGTGTGCACACTATGTAATCCACCAGTATGTTCTCTTTTAGCCTATGGCAAGTGCAAAGTAGCTCCAGACAGATTAGCTTTTATTGAAAGAAAAACACTAGGAGAGTTTAATTGACCTGACACAGAATTACAACTCAGAAGTTTCTGTACCCTGTTGCTCCCCTTCCCTCTGGCCTAAAAAATGCAGCTCATAACCTTGCCCTCTCTCTTAAGAGTCTGCCTGCTTTTTGATAGAAAACATAATAAAAATGTCTCAGTCACTGGTGCAAAAAGCACCGATTTTTTCCTTTCCCTAGCAACATTTCAGTGGTTGCAGGATTTCAGCTTCCATATTGTCCATCCCTAATGCTTTTATGAAGTTGTCCATGCAAAATCAAGATTTTCTGTTATGTCTTAGCTTCACTATAAAACTATTTGAAGCAAAATCTTGTACTTTGTGCAACAACTAAAAATACGAATGTTGGCCAGACACAGTGAAGAACTTCCTCCTGTGATCAAGCTCAGTCTTACAGCTTTAAAAAGAGCAGTGGCTCCACCCCTTCTGGTCATACATCTGGTTTCATTGACTTACCTTAAGAGAAAATACATTTTCTAAAAGCCATTTGCTAAGCTGACTGACAGAGCCATTACCCTTCTTGCCACTAAATACTTCTCTAGCAATTGCTGTTCCTTTTACAAAGCTGATATTGTAATACAAACCACTTCTTGACCCAACCAGACCCATAGCTGGCATTTCCTTAAAGAAAAAACACTGTTGGATGTACCTGGCCTTTTCAAAACTTTGGAACTACATTCTAGTTTGACAGTGATAGCCTTTGAGATTAGATTAAAATGGAAGAACCTGCATTTCCTTTTACATTTTTGGTTCTCAGCTGGCAAAATGCACAAGTTATAATGAACTATTTTCTCACAACTTCATGAGGTTTTCTGGTTTTCTCCAAAGGAAAGAAAATCAATGCATGGCAGGCTAGAAAATAATTTAGAAGCCCTATCAGACTGGACTGAATTTTGAAGGGGATCAAAGTGGCAATAAACCTCAGGCAATTCCCAGAGCATTTCACTGGGAAGAGAAGGGCATTTTAAGCAGATGTAGGGTGCAGTATGACACAGCCATGTGCACCATGGCTTCCTTGTGAGCACAGTGAGAAAAAGCATTCAGCTGGGTGGCTAGCATTGCTCTCAATGCAGTTGGTCATGCCAGCTGATTTGGCCCAGTGAACTAGCACAGGAGGTTAGAAATTCTCACATTTTAATTTTCAAGGCAACTCAGAGGCCTGGCTCTCTGGATCATCAGACTTCTCAGGCAAAGCACCAGGCTGGACCTTGGGAGATCTGATGCAACTGTGGCTCTCAGCCTGCCCACTTAAGCCAGCAGCTGTTCAGACTCTGCTCTTTGTAGAGGAGCCAGATAATTTGTTTTCATTTAATATCTATTATAATAGCACTCTGATTTTCACTTGTGACTACACACAACTACTGAAGAAATGGTAACAAAGATAACAGCACCATGGCTTTCTGTATTGATAATAAACTGATTTTACTCCAATTTATGTTACATCCCACTTGAGCCAAGTGATATCAGCCATGAACTATGCAGAGGTGCCCAGTGGGCTCCAGTGCAATGGGAACCACTTCCCTGCTGTGCATGGCTGTGGTGGGAACTGTGTCCACAGGGACACATGGAGAACTGGATCCAAATGAAATTTTTTAAGTGCATAATTTAAACTGCATTAGATCACTGTGTGGACACACTTGTTCACAACAGAACTGACTTTAATATCATTTGATTGAATTATCTTCCAAGATAATGCAGATTTAATAGCATTTAACTAATATACTTTGGATTCACACTGTCAGTTAAAGTGGATTATTTTTTCCTGAGTATCCCTATGTAAAGAAGCAGCTGGAGACTTTCTGAAAGCTTACAAGATTTGTGGCAGAGGAAATAATCACAAGATCATGATTTGAGATTGCATGGAGGGGTGTTAGGAAGCTGATTAATCCAAATAAAACTGGATTGCTGGCAGGAAAGTGGGAATGCTTTGAATGTCCATCTGATCCATGGTAAAGACTGAAGTAATTTCTTTAAAGGGCATCATCTGTTTTTTGTTCCTTAAAATACAAGTGTAATGAGCTATATCTTTGGGCAGTCAGAATACTTTTCATCACCCGCCTATGCAGAAATGGTGATTCTTTTTTTCCCCCTTAAAACTCCATGGGCAGGCTGGATTTTCAAACACATTAATTTAGAGCTAACTCCCCCCACCTATGCTGGAAGCCAATTCATGACTGATATGAATTTTCTGAAAGCTGAAGATTCTCTGTGGGACTCATTGAAGAAATAGAAGTAAGCCAGCTTAGAAGTAATTCTGAGACGTGAGGGGGCAAAGTATGCTCTTTGGAAACTCTTCTAGAGATAAATGAACAGAAAGGGATTAAATAATCCATTTTTAACACAGAATAAAGGCACTGTAAGGAGTGATGCAGAGATCTCTGCTAACAAAGTTATCTATACTATGCAAGAATGAAGTTGATGAAACTTTAGAAAGAAAAAAAAGGCATTATGGAAAGCTCTGTAAATCTCTTGCTTAAAGAAGTCACTGGGTAGTGGCTACAGTACAACATACATAAGGAAACTCTGTGGAAGGAACAGTTTGAAAATTCATGGTTTCTAAATTAACTTTGGCTGCTCACACAAAGCAACTTCAGAAAGTGAAACAAATCCACACATTCACTTGCTGCTAAGCAATATTCAGAGCAAAATAAAAAACCACAAACAGAGTGATACAGCAGTTGAAGAAATAAAAATCCCTGCAATAGTGGCCTCCATGCCTCCAGCTCAAACAGAGTGGGCTGGGAACTCATTTGACAAAAAAGCATATCAGACCATGAACTTCCACGATGCTGGCTACGTCAGCTGCTGGAATATTTCCTTCCTCTAATTTAACTGAGAAAACAGATGCTGCTAATAAAATTCAGTAGCCACCTGTTTAGCTTGGTAAGAAAAATAATTTTTAAGGCAAAACAGAAACTTTAGGACTCCTTGTCAAAGCAGAGGTCAGTAAGGCCAGTGGGTTCATTAGATTCAGGAGGAGATTATACCTTCAAGTGATTAATTAAAATATTATTCACACTCGTGTCAGCAAAGATCATCACTGCTAAGTATCACTGACTCTCACACTTCAGTACCTGACAAGCCCTTTCACCACTAACATATGAAGAAACTTCCTTAGGTGCATCACTCTGTATAATGATTCATTACTGAAGTTATATTACACTGTGATGCATCCACATTTGTCACCCTTGGACACAGAATTACAGACCACAGGGGTCAGTAAGCTGGCATATCAGTTTGTGTGATAAAATAAAAACTGGAAATGCTCACTTTCATATCATGTTTTGCAGATAGAAAATGGTTCTTAAGCTGTGGAAGCATGTAGTAACTTAAATGTAAATATTTGCAATTTTCATTACAATTAAAAATGTATTTTTCTTCTTCATTTGGAGGAACAAATTTCATTTCATAAGGCATAAATGATCTGGTGGGAGCAACATTCAAGGTGTAAGGCATGAACTCCATATGTGCTTAGCAGAGCATGTGCTGGTTTGAGAAGTGAAAAGGAGATTAATGGTCTTCCCTAGTAATTAAAACACTATTTTTACTTATGCAAAACTACTTTGCTTGATGTATCTTAGAGATGGGTTGGAAATAAGATTAAACTTTAGCTTGGAAATCAGTCTCTTGAACTGACTTCCTTAATATGTTTGTGTAGATGTATCACTAATTATAAAACACATTTGTAACTAAAAATGTGAGTTACCCATCATGAAACACTCATATCATATGGTCTTAGGTTGGGTTCCTAAAATTAAAAAACACTATTCCCCAGCCCCCCTCTCAATACAAAACCCCTGCCAATTATGTTTTTTTTAAACCCCAGCAACAATTCTCCCTATAGAAACAGTAGAAATTCTTGATTGTCACTTACTAGGCAAAATTTAACCCTCATAGTATACCAGTTACCCAATGGAATGTCAAACAGAAAATATACTGGAAGCCTGCCATTAGTTTTTATTATTTCCAACAGGAATGTTCACAAATATGGGTTTGTGGTGTATTTTCTGTTTTGGGGTAAATGTGTTTACATAAAATGAGCTAGCAGATCGTATAGGTTCCCATGTAGCTGTAAAGTAAAAGCCAAAAGGATTCAGAAAATCACAAGCATGCAGGGCTTTTTTTCTATGAGAAAAGTCAGTCTTGATTTTCAGTTACACAGGGTCACAAAATAGCTGCTTCTTTTCCAGGATCTTTAGGTACTGAATTATACTGGTTACATGCTGCAAACACAAACTGGACACAGGATGCTGACTGGGATGTTCACATTTTCTCATTATAGGGATCTAACCTAGCACCAGAAGTGATTCTTTTTGTCCTAATCACCTGTATATGTGATGGAGGCTCACTAAGGTGACACTACAGCCAAGCTGACCTGAGTACTACCAAAAAAGGGGAGGCCCCATATCCACCCCTATCCTGTCTGCTTTCCCCTCCCCTTGCTTCTTTCCTTACATTTATTTTGGCTTGGCTGCCACTGGCTTAACCTCTTGAACTGTCTTGTGCTGAAGGGTATTCTAAATCACACTGACTTGACATGGCTGACATGCCTGAATTACTGTAGCAAGCACTTCCCTGACCTTACAGCCTGAGGTAGATGGTAGTAAATGTGGTTTCATGCAATACCTTTCTATTTGGAGAGCAATGATCTGGCAAGTAGCCATGGCTTCCTTTCTGCCACACCTTTCTTTCTATCTTCTAGAGGAAAGAGAACAGGGATGCTTCACAGGATGTTAAACCAGCAAACTAACAGCCATGCTCTGCTGCAAGGGGCCAGGCTGGCTCTCCAGCATCTGCTGCAACCTGCAGGTACCACCTGAGAACCATGCGACATGACAGACTGAGAACAACCTCCAAGGGCTTCTCTACACGGAACAGTTTTTCTCATCCAGACTGAAAGCAAAATGACAAAACAACAAATCTTGCTATTGCCTTCTCTTCCCAGCCCACCTTCCCTGCCTTCCAATAGGTCTTGTGAGCTATGAATGAGAATCAGGGTAAATTTACTCCACCTCAGTTCTCTGTGTGGCCAAACCCAGGACTGTGGTGTTGCAGCCTAGAAAGATATGTAAAGAATAAAATAATCCTCAGAGGAACATTTCCTGGATTTGTAGTTGCAGTAAGGTTCCTAGTATGTGTGTTTAATTACTTTACAATGCCTTTAAAATCTGGAGATAATTTGAGCTTTCTGCTTTTGCTGTAGAAGGTATAATAAACATCTCTCTAATGCCCAGTAAACACTTGCCCCTTATTGTTCTCTTTATTTTTATGCATGCATCCAATTTCATAGTAACAATAAAGCTGCAATCTTTTACTTCTTGGGTGGTTAATTCAGATGTTTTGGCCACATTGATGGTTCTCTCCTCTGGAATTGTATTGTATATGTCCAGAAACTCATTATTTTAAACTTATCTAACAGAGTTAAAAATAGGGCTTCAAATTTTACTCAGGACAGGTCTTATAAAACCTGAGGCTTTTTGCACAAAGGCAATCTTAGTGGCACTACCAGCTTGGGCTTGCTCTTTTATCAAGTTAAATTTGTGTAAATCACTGGCAATAGAGCTGCTCCGAGGTTGCACCAAAAAGAACATGAATAAGCTTGAAAACCAATAGCTTAATGAGAAATTCCAAGTCCTACACAAGTACCTATTACAGGACAGAGGACTCATATCCTACACAGCTATTATATGGGTGAAACTCCCAGTTTTTGACAAGGACAACAAGATATGGAACAAGGCCCTTCTCACATCATTACTGTTCAACCTCCAAGATCCTCTTCAGTAGGTATCACTGTACTCCAGTAAAAGTCTTTTCACTTAGCCTAAAGGTTCCTCAAAAACCCAAATTTGGTGACAGACATCCTTTTGTCTCTGGTAAGAGGATCATTAATTGGCTCTCATGTATAGAAGTAACATCAGCTAAAACAGTGACAAATAAAATGAACTACAATGTCTGGAATTTCTATGGGAAATTTTACCCTTGTGCTTCAATAGTACCTGTCAAGAAAACTACATTTTGAGTCAATAGTTTGATACACTCAGCTAGAGAAAGAGAATTTCTTCTTTCTCTACTTTCTGTCCATTTCTTTTTCTCCTTATTCTCTTATCCTCTTAATGGCATTCCTAAATTTCAGGGATTACTGATCTTGGTCACTACATACCCTATAAAAATGACCCAGTTCACCTTTCCTGCTGTGTTATTGAATGTAGGCACAGATAATCACCCTGCATTTTTACAGAAATAAGTGATTTTGGTGGCCAGAAGAAGGACACGACCCTGACAAATGTTCAGCACACAAAAGCAGAAGACAAATAAATAGCTGAATTTTTTTAAAGAGTGGGTAGAGGTTGTTTTTCTTTTTTTATTATAGCTCTTTTTTCTCTCTGAGAAATTATTTTACAAAAAATGGTAGTCAGACAGCTGACAGTGCTTACAGCATTATCCTGTGTGATACTGTGAGTCCTGGATAGCTCTAAGGGTGAGCTGGATATCTGTCATCACATGCTTAATGCATGAAGCAAGCTGAACCATTACTCCTGGATAAAATAAAATCAAATGTTCAGTACTATCGTTTAATAGGGGAAGAAAACCAGCTAAAGTTACTATGTCTCACATTAATTCAAATGTAAGCACTTACCAATTATTGCCATGGTTACTTGGCAATGCATCTTCAAGTCCCATGGGAAAACTGCATATGCAGGAGACTGACAACCAGAGACCAGAGTAGCCTTAATTTCAGTCACACAGAGCTGAGGGCAAGGGCACCAGTATCTTTCAGGGAAGGCTCAGAAACAAGCTCTATCCAGCTCAAGATTTGGGTGTTAAGAAGTACTGCCTGTATATATTAAAGATTTAGATTGTAAGCTGCTGACATTGCCACTGAGTCCTAAGGAGAAGTGCACTGTTTTAAATTTGGGCTGTTATTGTTTAAAACAGACATTCAGAGATGTGTCAGTCTTCAAGTGTTAGCTGGAAAATATTAGGGATATAGATGTACAGTTACTTTGTCTTGTCCTGCAAGTGCCACCAGGGATGGCTGGCAAAGAGATTTTCCCCATGGCTAAGACAACTATCAAACTTCAAACCATGGGACAGGACTCCTGGTTAGTCAGCTCTTAGCAGACTCTCCTCATGACCAAGAAGTAATCACAGTTATGAAAACTCAAAAACGTAACAGAAGCTTTGCAATGAGAGGCCCACAGACCACTAGCCACTTAATAACAGTCCTTAAAATCCCATAAAGCAATTTCATTAACTGTAAGTTTCATGGAGCTTATACAATTACAGTTATTCTATTACCTTGGATGCTAAAGCCTGACCACACACTGTGTGGAAAGCTATTTTGCTTCATCTCTGTCCCATTTAACAAAAATCTCTCATAACACCAGGAGGAAAAGTAGTCAGCACACAGCCCATTTTGTAACTGTTTAACTTTCCAGTCAGCAGAACAATTAAACAGATTAATCAAAAAGCCAAAAGGCAGGTACCCCAGTGCAGGGTTTTTTGCCTCATCAATATTTTGGAGGTCAGCACATTTAAACTAACACCACCACACAAATGGTAACCTATTCTGAGAATGCAGATGCATTGACATTCGAGACACTTAAGCCCAGCTCTGACAAGCAATTTTCTGTCACAGTCAAAAACATTTCTTCTAAGAGTTGCTGGAAATCTTGCTCTGTAAATTAAGACACCAAGTGTCTTCTCTGAGACAAGTAGTTTTCAACTACTGGAGACTATCCTCATTACTATGTGTGATACATTAAGGTCCAAGACTAAGGTTTTCCTCCTAACAGACTGCACAGGAGCTAAAATCAGTCCAGCCAAAACAGCTCAAAAGCAAAACAAGCAAAAGAGAAATCATTGATGTCCCTTCCTTCACAGAGATAAACTGAAGCAGAAAGAAATTCATGAACAGTGGTAAATAGTGATTTGATAGTAATTAGTAAATAGTGGTAAATAGCAATTTAATCCAGATCACCTCAGCAGATTCACAGATAAAGTGATGGTGGTTCTGGAAACACCTAACAGCACCTAACAGCATCCCCCCCAGTACCTATGAGGAGGGTACCAAGGTGGCAACTTGGCTCTTCAAACCAGGCCATGGAAGAACAGGAGCTAACAGGCATATGTTGAATTAAGAGAGGTTTGGGCAGGATATAGCTACAGTATTTTTCACCCTGAGGACAGCCAAGCAAGGTTGTGCACTCCCTGGCCTTTGCAAGGTCAAAGTCCCAAATGGATGTGGTTCTGGGCAGCTCTCTAACCTCAGAACTGAGCCTGCTTTAAGAGCAGGGGGTTGGACTAGAAACATGCTGAGGTCCCTTCCAGCCTCTGTGGTTCAAGAAAGAAAAGTGATGAAAAACAAGTTACTGCATTTGTGAGAGCAATAAGAATATTATATTTTATTATTTCTTGCAAAATGTCTTATCTTTGAAAAGTTTCAACAAAACCACTTAGCACCAGTCTCAGCAATTTATTCAATCCAAAATTAAAGTTTCATTTTTTAAAACATGAATTTTAAATATGGTTGAAGTAAATGGCAAACTACATTTTCAAATTGAAAAAGTTAATAACTACTTCTTTTAAAGGATGTAACCAAAATCCATTAAAAACCTTCTTGATTCTTGTTTATTTTCTAGGAGGATATAAATGAAATCAGCAGAAGACAAGGAAGTAATTTAATTTGAATTAAATTCTTCTTTCTGGAGAAGAAACTGGGGAAAAATTCAGTCAGGTCTCCTTCAATGTTTTTTTATAAGACATTCTATCTCTATCTACTGAAGATTTAGGAAGCAATTCTACAAAACACTTAAGGTCCTCGTACCCCACCAGTTGGAGGGGAAGTCCTATGTGCCCAGCCTCTTGCAGGAATGCTCAGCATTCTGCTACCTCCTTTGGGAGCTGACCTTAATGTTTAACCTACTTTAATCATGCTGCAAAATGAATGACTACAAAAAATTATGAAACTGGAAAATGCTATTACTGTGGGCAATTACTGTTATTTTTTAAATAAGCCTTTTGTTCTTGTTTTTCTGTTTCCAGTAAAGTGAAATAAAAAACAACCTGAAACTAAGTACACTGTACACTGCCCAAAAGTGAACTGCACAACCACAAAAAACTAACAGTTAGTTTGGCCCCTAACATATAGCACCCTAAGAACATGACAAAATTTGTACTTCTTGGTATATTTCTTTTATACAAGACAGAGGACAGGAAAAGAAAAGCTGGAGAAAGAGAGCACCTGGGACAAATTCAGTACTGTGATACTCTAATTGTGAAAGGTAAATCTCTACTGCTTTGAAAGGAATTCATCAAACAGAATCCTGGAATGCAATGGTGATGAATCAAGCCCTCTGGAATTGAAGATAATGTAATGATGTATTTTGTAGAAGTCAGCCCCTGAACTGAAGATGAAAATGCACAGGCAGGGAAAGCAGAGAGAGAGAGATCACCTATAAGGGTGCAGAAAACAGTATCTCTGTAATGTCAAAGATAAAAACATTTCAGCTGAAATTTCTGAAAATCAGTCATGTACTGTGGCTCCTTCTGTTAGTGCCCACCCAGCTGGACATGAGCAAGGCACCCTATTACAGGCCCTTGATCAAATACTGTAGTTTAATGTGACACTTCTCAAATGCTGTCAAGACACAATTCAGAATTTCATGGATGACTTTTTTCATTACTGCACCACATTCAAAGCAAAACCTTGGTCATCCCAGTGTGAACTTCCTCAGAACATGGGAGGATGTCAGCAAATAGCTTATACATCACAACAGTTCATACAGACATGGGATGGTATCCAAGAGAAAGTCACCTTATCATTTACTATGCTTCCATACCACACAGACATTTATTGTTTTGTTGCATCCAACTTTTTATGGAGTTGCATGGAGAATCTGTTTACTGATCAAAGACTTGGTATGCATCCCATTTATAGGGAAGAGGATGCGAAGACATATTTTCAAGAAACCCATCACCAAAGAGGTGATGATTCAAACACCTTAAATGGCTTTATACAGCTAACTCAAAAAAATCAATCCAACTTTAAACAATTTGTGTTACCATTGACCTTTAAAAGTGAAGCATTCCCTTTTTTCCTACTTAAAATAGTCAGATGGATACAATCTTCTTCCAGAATTGTCCATCTTTTAACCTCAAGTTGCCTCATCTTTCCATGGATAGAGCTTTCTAGTCAAACTTCTTTCATTGTAGTTTGTCTCAGGAATGCTGGCTCATCCTTTGGGGGACATTTTTTTCAGAAAAAGGGTTTCATGAAAAAACGTCTAACGTCTATACTGTCTGGTGTTCTACAGGGGAACAGTTTGGTCCTAGGGAAGGACCTAAAAATCAATCAGCTGATATTAGAATTATAGCAGCATAGCTTTTCACAATTTTTTGAGAAAATCAATTGTGTATGTTGATGCCCTGCAGTCTGGATTCTTGGCTATCTGGAAAAGCACATCCTGTATACAGAAAAATTAAGCATACTCTTCTTTCCAGACCAGAAGATAACAGAGAGGTACAAATTTGTTCCTTTTGTGCTACTAAAGCTATGTGGAGTGAGGCACAAGCAGTCCAAATGCTCCCTTATCCTATGTCTGCAGCAAGAGAAGCCCTTGTTTTCCATTCTGAAAATTTATTGCTTCAACAGATCCAATATACTGGCCATTTTAAAGAATCATAAACCCATTAACACAGCAGCTAGACAAAACACAAAACTTAAAATTTAGATTCCAATGTTGCAAGATTCTGCTTTCATTTTAAATGCTTTTATCTGATTTAAAGAAGGGAGGATGGAAACCTTATTGAGTGGCAGTGCAATGAAAATGAAGTTGCCCAAGTGATCTGGCACGTCTGGGGCCACCTCTTTCTATTGAAGAACTCTCAAGCTCCCCCAGAGTAAACCATTTTCCTGTTGAAGCTTCAGATCAAAATGAAAACTTCATTCTACAGGTAAGTTATTGATCCATTTGGGACTTATTTAAGCTGCCTAGCTTTATTAGTTTAGGCCTCCTGTGCTCAAAACAAAACTGTACAGTACTCTCTGAGGAGCCTCGGGCAGAGCGTCCCTTCATTCTCCCACCCTGATCCTTCCGTGTGCCAATACCCAGCAAACACGCATTGCAGTCAATCCTTTCCAAAAGCTGCTTGCAGATACCAGCCTATCATAGCACTTTCCTTTCTCATAACCAAGAAAATTACCCTGCACCCTCCCACAGAGCTGCAGAGTTTTAAACCAATCCTTTGGCTTTAACAAGATCCATCAGACTCGTGGTGATGAGTGAGGCTGACAGAGGAGCCAGGAAACTTTTGCATGGCTTTGCACACAGCCTCCAGTACTCTCAGAAATCAGGCTATTCATAGTAAATCTTCCATTTTGTCCACTTGCAATATCACCATAAGCTGTGGATATCACTGAAGTAGCCTTACTCGAGCAGTCATTCAAGATTGAATGTTACAAACATGAACACCACAAATATTGGGGAGCAAGGAGAGTTATTCTTTTGAATAAGGTAACTCATAACACAAACTTTTTGCCCCACAAGAAATATTTCATTACATTTCTAAATATAAATTTTATTCTTCTCCCTGATATTGTGCTTTGGTGAGAAAGCAATAGTGTACCCTGTGTCCACATTGCAAAAGCAGATACAGACAGACAAGCCTGAACTCATGCCTTATAAATACGTACCTTTTGTCCTGTCAAAACATAAATTATGCCACTATAATTTCAGCTGCATGGTTATGGAAAATTACCTCTTAGTGTGAAGGCATTTATTCTGGTAGTTTATTCCCAAACAGCAAGGAGAACAAGGGAATGCAATGTAAAGCACCACCTCATGATCAAACTGCAATTACATAGGAGCAGCTGTATTCATAAAATTATTTTGGCAAGAAAAAATATGCCCCACAATGAAAATGTCCACATTGTATGTATGTGAACACAGGCACACAATGCAGCCAGCTCACCTTCCCCTGTATAGATCAACACCCACACAAGTCCTGCATGCACAAACCAAAGTACTGTGGAGCACAGGAAAGGGGGACAATCTGGGGGCTTTCTTGGCTTGGGCAAACACGATCGTGCTGCTTCACACCTGAGCTGGGAGCATACAACACCGTGCCAGACCTAGCTGCCAACCCACAGATCTCTTTCCTTCAGTCATCAGTATCACTGACTTCTTTTTTTCTTTCTTACATTTCATTACGTCCTCTTGTAGCTATTTTACACATCATTACCTTATTTTTGCTTTGTCTGGTTACTGCCCCATCAATTCATTCAATCAAATATTGGAGACACAGCAGGTGGATGAAATGCACTCTGCTCAGCACTAACATGCCGATGGTCATTCCTTACTCCTGCCCACTGCACTAAGTTAGATTTTCATTTACCATTCTGTTCCCCAGGCTAGAACACATTTACACTTCCCTTGAAGATATGGAAAGGAGATCTGATGGACTATGTGACACATAATTAGACAGCATTTTGCACAAGGAGTAGAAATGTAACCGTGGGGCCTTTTCTATGGTTATATTTCAAATCTCTAACGCTGCGTGGAGGCACATTCTGATCACATTAAATGCAAATCAATAATGTTAAGGGCAGTTTCAACGAATCTCAGGAGATAAGACTGTGTTCTGAAGTCCAACGAGGCCAATCTTAGATCACCTGTTTCTGCATATATAATAAATCAGCTGTGTAAGTTCAGTTTTGCAAGGAGCCAAGCACCTCCTCTGATGTGTGTTGGATGCCTTGAGCTGCTACTGGGACTGATGGGTTCTAAGGGGCTGGAAAAATCTCAATAATAGTCATTTTCTCAGTTACAAAAGGGATTCCTGTCCGAGGACCTGATCTCACACCACGACATATGCCCTCTATTGCTGCTGAAGGA
This sequence comes from Heliangelus exortis, assembly GCF_036169615.1. Lineage (NCBI taxonomy): Eukaryota > Metazoa > Chordata > Aves > Apodiformes > Trochilidae > Heliangelus > Heliangelus exortis. Next base: position 9,360,602 of record NC_092424.1, on the reverse strand, counting down.
AGAAGGGGAAAATATTCTGTTGAAGGAGGAGATTACAGAAAGTCCTAATGTTGGAACAAAAGACAACCAGCTCATGAATGGAGCTTATCAATACAGCTGCTAGGAGGCTCTCAGTTGTTTGGTGAGGTGACCAACCACGCTGAGGTTACCATGTATGCATTAAGAGGAAAAGACACAATTACTCTCTCATTACTGACAAGCAAGATGCAGAATTTTTTCAAGCATAACTGAATTGCATCAGCTGTTGAACACCTGGCTGGCAGCAAAATTGACTTTTAAGCACAGAGGCTGGCTGCCACTGATGCAGATAAATTCAGTATCATGAGAACTTCAAGAACACATTTGGCAATTAAAGAAGAAAAAATATAGGGCATGTGACTATGCCACCTCCCCTTCTCCATCTGATGCCACAGGAAAAAGGGGAATGACAATAAAAAGCTCATTTTTATGTTCTTTTCCACCAAGATTAAATAAGATTACTGCCAAAGCAGAAGGGAAGTCACATTGGCTTATATGAAGACAGTGCTGTGATACGGAGAAGATGGTTGGGGGGAAGAGAAAAAAAGCACCAACATAGAAAAAAACCTCTTGGTAGTCTATTTTAAGGAGTCATCTTATATAACAGGAAGCAATCTCAGCTTTCTGGTTGTTTGAGCACCGTCTGTCACATTGCCACAAGCAAAGCTTGTATAAAGTATGTGTGACCATTTGAAGACTTAGTTTTAATAAGTATGTAATAAGGTTGGTTACATAAATCCTTACAGGCTGAATTAGAGGAAGAAAGTGCCATGGCGATTAAGCCTACATAATATCTAAATCATTTCAAAGCTAAGGGGAAAATAGGTCTTCCCTTGAAAACAGTAAGATCAGGGTGGCAGTCAGTGTGTGGCATTTCCAGGCACTAACACCGCTCTGAATTCCACAGGGCAGGAATAGACACTTTGGGAGAGACAGGGATACGTGCCTGCTCCTTTGCCAAGGAGCACTTTTTTGGTGAAAAGCTAAAAGTAAAGCAGCAGGTAAATATGTACAATTCAGCTGGAACCCTAGAATTTTCCCTCAAGGTTGTGGTATACCAGCTGGCACCTTAGCCACTACCCCAGCTTAACCTACAAGTGCCACAGTGCTGCCCAGAGCTGCTGGGGACAGAGCTAACATCCTCCCTCTACCATTTTCCCTTCTAGCACAAATATGTAACACAGGGAAAGATGTGGTCCTTGGTTTCTTGAGTTTCTAGGTTAGGGGCTACAATTTGGCTAAAAGCTCTGGTCAGGAACAGTATTTAGGCTGAAGGGATGTACTAGAATTTTGAAAAGTGTAACATTTCAGTGCCTTAGAACCTCATGTGCATTTTTCTAAGCTTCAGCATACATGGAAAGGGAAATAAAATTGTCTGTATCTGGTTGAAAAGAATATTGTGTTTAAGTCAAACCATAATTTTGTTGCTTTTATTTCCAATGCCAAACCAAAACCCAATTCTTCATACAGCTTTAGTTACTAACCTAATGAGAATTAAAGGAGGAATTGTGTGGACACTACCCAGGCTCGTGGGGCTTTACCCCAGCCAACCACTGCTTGGTTTTCCCAAGGCTTCTCAGATATATAGACCCAAAGTAGTATATATCCAGAAATTAAATGCCAAAGAGAAACTTTCCAAACCTTATAGGAGAAAAAAAAAATTTTAAAAAAAATTGTATTTTAGGCACTAACATATAAATGTGCACAACACATCTGTGCCAAATTTTCAGGAAATCTGAGTTAAGTGTTGTTCCACATACTTCTGCATGATATCATAGCAGCTGGTTCATGGAGAGCATGAAATTTGTCCCACTCTTTATCCTGGTTAGATACAAAATTAAAAGCCTCCTAATCCACAATTGACTGTTAAAATACAAGAAAAAAAGATGAAAGCACAAAAGTTAGGTCAGCTGATAAAAATTAAATAAATATAACAAACTATAATAAATTAATATTACTAAAGGATAATGTAATGCTTTACTGATTTTTATCCAGTTAGTTCTTGGTACACTGATTCAAAAAGAGAAAGACTGATTTAGGCACGTATTTCACATGTAACACTAAGCCTTTCCTTCATGAAAAAACATCTGCATATCTCAATGCTAGGAACTTTTCATAGTGAGTAATGTATAAACCAAGGAAACATATTGTTTTGATTATGCTTTTAAAATGGGCATATTCAAAGTTATAAAAGAAGCAAAGAAAGTAATAAAACTGCTCCAATTCACCATCCAAATAACTATAATCACATTACCTACATTGCCTTCCAGTCCATCATTACCATTACTACATTATGGCTGGATAATCAAATGCAAGAAACTTTGCATATCTGATTAAAAAAATGTTTCTCTCAGATGTTCCTGGTTAGAGCATCAGCTTCCCTCATGGATGTGTCACAATGGAGGTGAAGAATTACAGACATAAAGATCCCCAAATCCAATGGGATGGTGAAAAGCCAAAAGGAATGGAAGAGTTCCCTGGCATATGTTGCCACTGCTGAACCAACTTCAACAGAGAAGGCATCTTGACTGAATTTCATGGTAACTTCCTACCCCACACACTACCTGCTCTAGCAATATGTTTCTCATTTAGAGGAGGTTTTGAATAGCACATTGCAAACTTCTCCCTGCAGCTCTCTGGCAGAAACTGCATCTGTTTCTCTCTTCCTTCCCTGCTATCCAATGTGTGAGTGTGGCTGTGAAAGAGCAAGACACACAGCATGTGTGTAAATGGGACAGGCAGAGAGAGATGGGAAAACTTGCTGGGCCTCCATTTACCTTGTAAATCAAGAATTCCCTGGCAAATAGCTGAAGAGGTTAAGCCTTTAAAAGGCGCAGGGGTTTTTTAAATCCCGTGCATACAATGTATTTTTTACTTCTGTAATGAAATTAGCTAAATGTAATTTAGATTGCAAAGTACACATAAACATAGATAGCTGTAGCATGTGTTATTCTTCTAAACACACAAAGCTGAGCTGTCAAAATGGTTGATGGAAAGGGCAAGTCCAATTACTTCAGTGCAAGACTCAAGGCTCACATGTAACAGCCAAGATGAAGTGCATTTACTTCTGCTGCCTTGCTGGTCACCGTTTGTCATGTTGGGAGAACAAACACACCCCTGAAGAGCTGCCTTTTAGCCTACCTGTGATCCAGTTTACAACACAGACCCACAAAAAGTTAATACAAGAGGAAGGAACAGGGAGAGGAGTCAGTAATATGAGGAATGCAATCAAGGTATAGCCAGAAGTGTGGTGAGAGGTAACTCCCTCTGTCCCATCTGTTCTGCTGTGTCCTCATGGTCCTTCCTTTTATCTTCCACCCAGCAAATTTATATTCTCCCAGCTGTTGCCATAACATGAGTTTCAATTTAATTTCTCTAACTACAGCTTGATTTAAGCATTTGTGCAAAAAAACTCTCCTGAAATTTTAGAATCACTAAAGAATTCCAATAGTGATGGAGCCCGCTCAGGACTGTTGATACACCATGCAGGCCTGAGAACTTGAGGCCTGTTTTTTCACTACCTTGGAAATTCATTAACTATTTACACCTGCATAAAATTCAGATGTTAAAGCATTTTAAACTCGGTTGGCCTAGGTAAAATGGTTGCACAAGAGGCAGAATGTCAGAGCAAACTAAGCATGAAGCACAGAGACACTGAGCAACCCCACCCCACCTGCCTCCTGCTGCAAGAACCTCAGGTGATGATCTCTGCATAGACTCCCAGTAGCATCACATTCCCTAGAGCTGGCACAGCAAGCACACCACAGTCCTCTCAGAAGAAAAGCATTGTCAGGAGCACCAACAGCACAATGGGCACGAGACGGAAAGCTGGGTCTGGAATTTGTCATTCAGGGAGCAGCTGGAAGAGTGGGGAAAGCCACGTGCTCCTCAGACACAACTATGGCCTAATAAGCAGAACTGCCCCAAGGATTCAGAGATGTTTCACTGAGGCTCCCTTCATTCCCTGGACAAAATATATATCATTGTGCCCAATAGCACACAGGTTCTATTCAAAGTAAAAATATGAAGACTCAATCAATAGATAGACACTGTTGTACATAGTATTAGGTATTCAAGATGCCCATGACACTCACTGGTTTTTGTGGGTTTTTTTATAAAAAAAAGCACAATAATCATGTGCACCTTTTCCCCAAGCTTATACATCTTCTCATACTCCTCTGTAAACCAAACTGGAATAAACTCCCTTCCAAAAACTTCTAAAGATTGTCTGATGTGCATCGTTGTTTCTATCAAAACCGGACTGACACTGCATAGGATCAAAGGACAATTCAGGCTGGAAGGGTGGCCTCTAGTCCAATCTCCTGTTCAAACCACTACTTTGGTGGGACCCACTAAAATCCCTCCTGCTTGCCCAGGTCTCTTGCACCAGGTTTCCCACACTGGCCACAGTGTCCAGACACAGTCTAATAAGTGCTGAGACAAGAGGGAAGGATAATGATGTCCCTTGACCTGCAACTCTGCTCCTGTCAGTACAGCCTGGGACATTGGTGTCTTCCCTCCCTGCACACTGCAGCCATGCTCAGCCAGCCACACCCAGAGGGCCTGCTGAGACACAAAGGCTTCATCATGCCCAAGGGAGTTATGTCTGTACAGGTATATCTGCCAATATATTGTGAAATTTGAACTGATTTATCAGAGGAAAGGGAAAAAAAACAAAACAAAAAAGGAAAAAAAAAAAACCAACCGACCCACCCACCATCCTCAAAAAAAAACCAAAACAAAAGACAAAAAACAAACAAACAAACAAACAAAAAAAACAACGCCCAAACCAAAAGCAACAAAAAACAAATGCAAAACATCAGGGAAGAAAAGCAGGTCCAGGAGAGTGTTATTTCTTCAGGGAGCCTAGGGGTGGTAGCTGAGTGATGATGCACCCCCTCTCCTCTCTCTTTCTGAGCCTCCAGTTGTGTGTGTGTGGTATTTTTCCATCCAAGTTTTTAACACACAGGAAAGTCAGGCTCCCACACTTCTTTGAGATGATTATTCCAAGGGGTAATAACTGAACTCTCATTCAGAATATCGTTCCCAATATACAGATTAAGTTTTTCTTTGTTTTATTTCCTCCTTTTACAGCTACATCCTTTACGCTAAGAAACTATTCTTCTTTTCCTCTTTGGGGGTGCTACATCCCTCAAATATTTCTGGGCTGTTCTATCCCTCAGGCCACATTAGTCACCATTTAGCCAAACTACACATATTTAGTCCTTTTCATTAGGACTTGTTAATTATTCTTAATCCCCTCTTCTGAACTCCCCAATTACTTCAGCCAGTATTCCCCATGTTTCTGCATTATTACACTGGAGAGAGGAACTCTCCAATCTGCATCCCAGTGATCCTGGAAATACAGAATATAGTTTGGCTGATATACATTGTAACTTTCTGTCCTATGTCTTCTTCAGCATTATTGTTTCCCTGAGCCAAATCCTGCTTTCCATGCCCACATGGCCAGCCCGACTGGAGCAAAGCCCACAAACAGGATTAAGAGCTGGCTTTCTCCTCAGTCTGAAACTGTTTGCTTCACTTAGACTTTTTGTTGTTGTTATTTCATTGCTCTCTCTTTCAGATTGAGTACCATGTTAATTTTTGCAGTAATAAAAGAGCTTAAGTTCAAATATGTTCTGCAAGAATTCAGTAGTATATAAAGCTACTGACTGTTAAGCATCTAAATACCTAAAATCTGCCTTAAATACTATTAGCAATGCATTGTGCTCACAAATGTTTGAAACAATTCATAGGCTGATATTTATGAAACAATTTTCTTTCCAAGTATGGTGTTTTCAGAATTAGATGCATTAGTTCCGATAGCAAAGTAAGCATAATGATGCCTTGCTGCTGCCCTCTTTTTAGAAGTGCAGTGGTTCTGCCACCATGGGCACTTTCTGTAATTGTAGGCTGTAAAAATAAACTGACTTTTACAAAAAACCAGCAGTGTCCTGATGCAACTACTGCTCTTAATAACCAGCAAATATTTAATAAAAATACTGATTTTGAGTATTCAGTGAGGCACTGCCTCACTGTGAAACAATAAGGACCCACTGACAGTACCAGTGGCTTTGGCTGATTCCATTAAAACCTCTGAAATTCTACAGAGATGTCTCTGAATCACAGTGACTCAGGAGGTGAATATCAAGGCAATGGTTGAGAAACAGGTACAGCACATATTCATGGAGTACATCTTACCTCCCACAGACTTAAGCCTTCTCAGTGACTATAGAATGTGTTAAAAGAGTAAAGAGCATATTCTTAACTCTTTCTTCACCCACTGGAATGTTTTGTACCCTTGGAGAGACAGAGGGAGCAGGGAATGTGAGTTGACTTCTAGTGCAGAAGAAGACCCTGGCCCATTCTTCTCACAGCCTCAACACACATCTACATAGTCTTAGGCAGAGACCTCTGCAGTGTAAGTAGGCATAAAGAGTAAGAGCAGGTAGATCACAAGCCTGGAAAGACAAATGATTATAATGTAAATACTCATCTGCTTAGCAGACCTGGGGGTTAATGGAAAAACAACACTCACTCCTACAAAGCAGCTTTGACTAAGAGTGTGAGAGACTAATCTTGTCCACAGGTATCCATAGCTATTAAAATAGCAGTTCCTGACAAGAATGACATGATGAAGCAGTACCTAGAGATCAATTTACTAGATCTAAATTTAACTGGCAGGTCAATAGATCCTTGCCCTGGTGCTACAACATCAAAATATGGCAGAAAGATTGTAAAGTTCAGAGAAGCTTTGACTAACTCCATCAGTGAAGGACCTTCTTTTCTACTGACATTCTTAACACTTTAATCACTATTTATGGGTGACTATGAAGTGGTCAAAAGAGGAATAAAATATTCTCTTCTGCTGGCATAACATTTCAAGCAGAAACCTGTCTGCTCTGGCCATTGATATTACAAACTCCAAACATAAAAAAGATTTTTTCCAAAATGAAGATTTTCATTCCATCCAATGTTACAGCTTTTTTCCAACATTTCTATCAAAAATTTTAGTAAATTGTTCCCCAAAAATCTACTCTGAACCACAATATTAAATAATGGAAGCTAAATCTTAAGAAACAAGAATAAGAAAGGCAGTTAGGAGCTGTTCACAGCTTAACATGTTCTCTAGAGTTGAGTTACAAAAATGGCAAACCTTGGTACTAAATCCAGACTCTTGAAGAAATACCATTCCAACCTAGCTGAGGACTTGCACACACAATATTTCCTTCATTTCTGCAGGGTAAATCTTCCCTTGCCCTGGCCCTTTAGGAAACAGCCATAGTGTGGAGCCACTGGACTCATCCTGAAAGAAACTGTGCACCCCCTGACTGGCCACTGGGAACCACCTGTGACCACCTGATGATGCACAGAGTGCTAAACACTCAGGAGTCCTACAACCAAGTGAAGCATGCAGTGCTGTACCCCCACAGAATTGCTTCCATTTCCTCAGAAGCTGCAAGGTGCTCATAATACAGAGGACACTAAACTAAACCAGTGTAAATTTGATCAAGAAGTTATTTTTGTTCTGCAACAACTGCTGCTGAACACAGCAACTCCCCTCCACTTGGTGACATGCCAGCACATGTACTGCTCTGCAGGACCTCTCACCAGTTGATGCTGCTTTAGCTCTGCCTACGATGCATCCTTCACTTCATTAGCAGGTGCAGTTTTTGCTTCATAGGAGCACAGCTCTGATTTGGCAGGCATGACCCCAGCAATACCTTTTAAGTCATGGCAGCACCCTAACAGTGACTGCCATCTGGCTACTCAGATGTGCTGTTCTAACATACAGTCAGCAGTAAACCTACAACATTTTGTACTGCATGAAGGTACAGGAAGCATTTTGTGTTCACCAGTTAAGCAACATAAAAGCAAGTATGTATGAGTCTTGAAGATCTTTCAGTGAAAGAGGATGTTTTATGCTTTCTCCTCAATAACATGACCAGGATACGGATAGGAACAATTCAGGGCTAGGAAGATGTCAGCCAGAAATACCATGGGGAGCCTATCAAAGGGCTTTGTGGCAAGAAAGGCATTCCATGGCAAGAACACAATCCACAAATAATTAGATTAGAATTTTCTGCTGACAATCCTCCTGGAAGATAAAAGAAGTGGAAAAAAAGAAACCTGAAACTCTATTCAAAGGAAATCAGGAAAACAAACAGAAATGCAACCCAAGGCAGTGCATGGTATCTAACTGTCACTTACAAAACAGCACTTCTATTCCATCTTTCTTCTTTTTTTAATTGGAAGGATCTGAGGCAAACGATTATAATAATCTAAATTAATTTACATTCTGAAAAGAATGTAGAAAAAGAAAGCAGCCTTACAAAGAGTAATGTAGCAGCACTTAGTGGTGATGCTCTTTAGAGGCAACTATTCTAACTACACTCTGTGGAGAACACTAAGTGTTTTCATTCAAATGGATAACATTTTCTTTTGGGAATGCCTTAGGTTTAACACAGCAGCCACACTGTATGACTTGCCTGGGTCTAGCTTATATTTTGGTTGGTCTATTTGTGAATTCACCAGAGCCATGCAATTCACTGTACACCTGGGCTTAAAAGGATAAAAGTGTTGTTTGGGCAAGGGCTTTACCTATACCTAGAGGGCACTGGGAATCCCTCAGGCAGCACAGACATGTTTGAACCCTGAAAGAAGTCCAAGAGCAGAAGTCCCAGTTAGGCTCCTTTTAGACAGGTAGTTCTGACAGCAGCAAAAAATAATTAGAGTGGCAAATGCTGAATCAGTAACTTTCTTTTCTCTTCCCAGATCTGCACATAAATTCACTTTTAAGTGGCCCCATTGAGAGGAAGTGCATAGAAAACAATTGGGTGTATACATAATGCTGAACCATATGAATCTGATTTAGCTGTCCAGTGTCCCTGGCTTCTATAAAGTCTGTGGAGAGACATAAACTCTAAAAGACACTGAGAGCATCTATATTAGATTCATACACTAAGCTGATACCTGTAGGAGTTCACCTTCTCCATGGATTGAGGGGGCTGGACTCAATGATCTTTTGAGGTCCCTTCCAACCCCTAACTTTCTGTGATCCTGTGGATTGAGAACTTCAGTAGCAAGCTTAGTGAAAATATCCTTCATTATATACAAATTAACGTAATACTACAGCATACAACTGATGCAGCCTCCTCCAAACATTCGAAGAAAATCACAAGGCTGTTGGCTGTATGTGCAGGTTTTCTCCACACCATTAACTTCAGAAGCAACCCTAAGTTTCTGCTGCCCTTTATAATAATTTCTTCAAGCACCTGTCTTCCAATAAATGTTTTCTTTTTCTGACTGAAAACTGATCTCATATTGGCTCCTTAATCAAACATATGCAGCTCTAGAAGTAAAATACTTAAGTTTTCACCATTAAGCAACCAAATATTTATTCATAAATGTTCCTAACAGGAACATACATAACCACTGATTTTAATCCTACTTAGTACTTCCATTTCTGAGCCACTGACAACTAACCAATGACCTTCCAAGACAGAGCTCCATATTTTTAAAGCATGAGAACTATAGAGGTTGTCTTCACTTGGTGTACATTTGTATCCAAAATATCATGGCCAGCAGAAGGGAAGTGATTGTTCCCCTGTACTGGTGGGGAATACTGTGTTCAGTTCAAATACTGTGTTCAGTTTTGGGCCCCTCAGTACAATAAGGACACTGAGGTGCTGGAGCATGTCCAGAGAAGAGTAACAAAGCTGGTGAAGGGTCTGGAATACGAGTCTTACAAGGAGCAGCTGAGCTGTCTAGAGTGGAGAAAAGGAGGCTGAAAGGAGACCTTATCACTTTCTACCACTGCCTGAAAGGAGGCTGCAGCAAGATGAGGATTGGTCTCCTCTCTCAAGTAACAAGTGATAGGATGAGATTAAATGGCCTCATGTTGTGCCAGAGGAGGTTTGGCTTGGATATTAAAAATAAATTCTTCACTGGAAGGGTTGTCAGACACTGGAACAGGCTGCCCAAGGAAGTGGTTGAGTCACCATCCCTGGAGATACTTAAAAGATGTGTAGACGTGGTGCTTAGGGACATGGTTTAGTGCTGGACTTGGCAGCATTAGCTTAATGGTTTACTTCATTGTCTTAAAGGTAATTTCTAGTCAAAATGATTCTATGCTTTTCCACAGCTTGGTCCAGTTCTGTTGAGGTTTGGACTTTTAGCTCCTGAAGTGTCAGGACTGGAATAAAGAAGTTTTCAGAGGAAATGTAGGGAGAGGAGGACATCGTGGCATCTGGTACACCAGTCACACAGGGCCTACTACACTGGAGACATGGAAAAGGAAAAAAGACAAGGAGAAAACAAGATATGAAAAGAGTAAGTGTAAGAAGTATAGGGGTGTGAATTATAAATCACAATAGAGGCAAACAGAGGCAACTAACTGAAAAAGAAATCAGGAAGGAGCACTGAAAGTGTGTCAAAATGCAATTTATCGTTCAGCAGCTCGCTGTCCATTGGAGTTGACATTACCTGAATGATCTATTGGCTGAAATTCTAATGCATATTGCATCCACACTCAATTCAGTGTCAGAAGACTCTTTCTGCACAGAGCTTTTTCAAAACAGAAAAAAAACAGCAGACCCTCTGCAGAAATTCCTCACGCAGAAATCTTTCATCATAAACTTCCTTTGCACATGGAAAAAACTTTCAAGAGTAAAACCCACTCATGGTGAATGAACAGATTTACAAAAAGTTTGCAGAAAATTCCATTTCCAGTTATCTGCATCATCTAAATCATTCTTTATAGACAGCCACAGTGTAAAACCATGCAAAGCCAAATAAAAAACACAATAACATTCTTAAGCACAAGTTTCCCTCAGTTTTATCTTCATATTCCAGTTACTGCTGTACATAAATAACCATTTCAGCAGACAGGACCTATTTATTTATTTTGTATTGTGAAAATAAAAAAGTTTTAATGTTCTCTATACTGACAGATTCAAGTTTTCTAACATTAGTTGACTGTACCTGTGCCATTTTTGACAGATGCTTGCCCACTCTGCTCTTAAAGACCATTCTGTGATGGCAGCTCCACAGCTTTCCCAGGCCATCTATCCCAGTGCTGCATTATCCTTACTATCTAGGAAGTTTTCCAAATGTCCAATTTGAAACATCCTTGCTATAATTTGTGCCATTCATCACAAACATGGTGAAAACATCCTCTTCTACTTTTTTAGACTATTATTCAGTCCTTACTCATTCTTCTCTTCAAATAGCCACATTTCTTTCCTTGGACATCGTTTTCTAGATGTGATCCTTCTCACCATCCATTCCCTTCCCAATTTGTCACCTCTTGCTGAAAGCAAAGAGACCAGACTCCTCTTAGCATGGCCAAACTGCTCTAGCCAAAGGTCTGGTTAAAACTACTCATTTTTGGGGGGTTTTCTCTATTGTGCACCCCAGTGCACTGTAAAATCACAGGAAGAAAAAAAAACCCATCTTCACATTCACAGGAGGTAAAAGGTGACTGGTAATAATTATGGAAGTGATCAGTTTAAAAAAAATTCATAAGACTCTTGTATGCCCTTTAAAGTGTTGTTTTAACAACTTAAAGTTTTTAGCAACCTAGTCCTCATCTTTTCAGTTATGATTATTTCAGCCAGAAGATAGTTTCAGACATTTTGCTAAACATCAATGTTCAGTAAGACTCAGTGTGCTTATCCCATGCTTGATGAACATGTTGACAATCCTTTGGAATTAAAAAATAATAAATAAAATTCTAGTAATAAAGATGGCAGTTTATTACTGAAGGTGGGAAGGTGGGATTTTGTATTAAGCTTTCATTTAAGGTACAACTTTGCTTCCACAACAAAGAGAAAGGGAATTTCACCAGACACTTTGGTCAGAGCCAAATCAGGCCAAGACCAAATCAAAAGTCATCTCCTACAGCATATGCAGAAGGTGCATGAGACTTGTATCTTACAGTGTCACCTCTCACTTGATAACTGAAACTCATGATTGTGTCTAAACTTGTACATAAAATGGGCAAGGAGTTTTATTTTGGTCTTATCATCAGCTGGTACCACATTCAGCTAAATGCTCTCAGCCCACAAGCAGTGTGCCAGTGATCAGTGTTAGCATGATCACTGGTCCATGCTAACCTGTGAACTATGCCCAGAACTTCTCATGGGAGAGTGCCAGAGACACTAACTCCTGCATGGCACAGCCCATTGCCTGGCACTGCTCAGGCTCATTGCCTATCTCTGCTGCACTCAGGAGATCTGTAAGGAAACAGAAATCTTTGGGAGAGGGGATGACAGGAGGTTTTGAGGATTTGGTAATGTATGCCTGAAAATAGAAAGAATAATAAAGTGGGTGAGCACATGAAAATATCATTTTTTTTCCACTGAAATAAATTCCACATGACCCAACTGGTTGCCCAAAGAGACAATTCAGCCTGGCAGAGAGGGAACACCTGCTTCAGCCCTGAACACTGCCTTTTTACCCAAAAAGAAGGAAGAAAGCAGCTCCTTCTAGAAGGGTAAGGAAAGGATAGGGAGGAAGGGGACAAGAACAGCCGCGCTGCAAAGTCACTCACCACCAGCACCCCCCAGTCCCCTCTCCCAAAGCAGGACACAGGGCTGAGCTTTAGGCACTGACTGCCAGGGGAAATTCAATGAAGGGAAGAGAGGGGTCTTAAAATTTACACTCAGGCCTTATATTTCATGTGAATCTAAGAAAAATGTTGCCTTACTTTTTCATCACAATTTTTTTTCTTTTTTTCTTTTTCTTCTTCTCCCTCCCTTCTCACTCACTTTTCACTTCTCACTTTTGGAGTCTTATTTTTTTCAAGACAACTGGAAATACCACCTGCATTGCTCAGGACTTCAAGACTGTAAATCTTAAAACCAGAAAACAGTTGCAGCTCTTAAGGTTAAATCTCTTAAGATTAAAAACAGCTCTGCATCTTTTGCCTTGATAATGTGCCTACGTAGCAAACACAGTGAGTAGACTGCAATATAACCTACTGTGGTAAAATCTCAGTGTTGCCTCCATGGATTACATACCATTTAATGTTTCAAATAAGTCATGATTCTACATTTTCAAATTCTTTTTTTTGTTTGTTTGTTTTAAAATGGGCAGCTTCAGTCAAGACAAATGCACTGTTTACAAACAGAAAGCTCATTCCTACTTACAATCTGTAAGTAAGCACTCAGCAACCCTGGAGTAAGCTGTGAGCCAAGTGAGAAAGCCTTTACATTCAATTAGTAGTTTTACAAATCCAAGAGGAAAAGTAACTGCAGAAACCAATTTAGGATGAGAATGAACAGAATCCTGGGAGCTGTTGGGAGTGCAGCAGTGCCTGAGCAGAATTCTGTTTGACAGAACCCCCACAAAGAATCATTTCCCCACCCTCAGCTCTCCCAGTCACCTTCACATACAGAGCTCCCAGGTCCTCTCTTGGTACCAATTATTCCTCTTCTCATATTGTGCTTGATGGACAGCACAATCAAATAGACTGTAGAAAGGGAGCCAGTAAAACTAACCAAGGGAAGGCACATCATTATCTACTTGTTTCCTTCTCTTATATATTTTTCTTTAAATAATTGTCTGTTTCATTAGCTTGACTTGGAATCTGAAGCAGGATTGACAACTTCTATTTCTGACATTAACTACACGGGGCTCTATTCCAGTGGACACTGAAGAACTTACAGACTACATGCCATGATAAGAAAAGAGTAGGAAAACCCTCAACATTTAGTTAAGCTGTTTGTATTACTCATTTTTCAAATTTTAAAATATTATTTGATTTGTGTTTAAAGACTGGTAAAGTAGTGACACCTGTATTTTGGGGACTCTTCAGACATGAGTCTGAGATAATATTTCCTGCCACTGACCAAAATAATAAGAAGAAAGGCCTGCTTCAGTATTAATTTTTATCAAGCATCCAATCTAACCACTTATGGAATTTATCATATTAGGCCTCAATGTTACAATCCTGCAAGTATCTGAAATTAGATTACACCTAAATGGAATAGCCAATAAAACATGTCACTTTGCTCTGGTTCTTTTTGAAGATGACACTAATTTATATTTCCAGAATTCTAATTACACCACTAGACCACAATTAACCAATACAGTAGAATAATCCATAACATGCAGATGGAGAAATGATCTGAAATGTCATTTCAGATCAAATTTTAGCCTTGTTCCATGGAACAATACTGCTAGGACCTGCAGCAGTTATCACTGAGTGGATGGTCTCCAGAACTCCAGTGTGTGTGCCAGGAATATCTGAAGTGTCAAGGCCATAACATCTACAGTTCTCTAAAATGCTTGAGAGATCCTAAAAATAGGGGTCTTTACCCTTTTTTTGCAATGGTGGGCAATTTGGTACAATGCCCTCAGCTTTCCTTGCCATTATAGAATGACAGAAAACATTTTCCTGGGGCCTCCTAAATTTTTTTCCATGTTTTCATAAGCATGTCTATGCAAAAACAATTCTTGTGGAAGAGAGCTAACACAACATTTTATTTAAGGAAATGGGGGACCTTTATTGGGCATCTTTCCTTCACAGAAGGAGCATACAGCATTGTGCCACCAGCAATACCTAGTCCAGGTAGAGAACTTAGCCCACATAAAAGATAAAGGAAGAAATCACAGTTCTGATTTGGCAATCTAAGTTCCAATTAGTTTGCAGCATCAATTTTTGGACACAAATCTTTTTATAATTTTTAAAGGAAGAGAGAGGAAGGATTAGTTCTTTTTTTTTTAAAAAATCTAATATAAAATTTAATATAAAATTTGCACAGAAATGAAATATTTTGCATTTTCCTCAAAAGCATCTAAACACATTGTTTTTTAAATAAGCCCTATTCACAGCTACTCTGCAAATAAAAGCATGCTACCAAAAAATCTAAATTGCAGCCATTTCTGTGCTGTACTGGTTTCAGTGCACAAGAGCACACCTTTCCATCCAGTGCCTGAATTTAAGAAGTACTAAAACCTACTGCTTATACACAGTTAATGAACTAATTCCTTTAGGTCAACTGAAAAAATGGGCTTTCTGAGAGCAAAGCTGCTGGTGCTTAGGTCAGTGAAACTTCCAGTATTTCAAGACAGCTGAACCATCTCAGATCAGCACAGAAGCAGAGACTCCCAAAGTGACTTTCTGCCCTGCCACCCCAGACCCACCTGAGTTACAAGCCCTGGTGTTCCACTGAACACAACACCAACCACAAGTGCCTTGAAGTGCTCCTGCTGGACCCAGTCCCAAAAGGACACCTGAGGCTAATAACCCAAGTCAGACCCCAGCTGAAATGCCTCCACATGAGCTGCTTGGGCAAGGCTTCCTGGATCTGCAGGCTGTTGGAAATCAGCTCAGTCACAATGAGGAGCAGCACAGATGGATGCTCTGGCTGAGTGAGTGACCCTGGCCTCCCATCTGCTCCACAGAAGTGAGCATTGGATGAGTAGATCTTGCACAAAGCAATCCAAATGGGGGTGATGACTTGGCTGTGTATGATGGTCACTCAGCTGTCCCCCTTTAGTGCTGCATTACCTGGGTTTTTCAGGTTTCTTATCTCGTGTAATGGAGAATCAGCTTTAACACTGAATTATGTTAAATGCTGTAGAAGCATTCATAAATTACATCATACCTCTTGCTGAAAGACAGGGACAGTTTCCAAATACAGCAAGCAATGTTACTCCTTTCAGGATATGCATGCATAAAGTAACAGACTGGTTCACTAAATTTATTATTAGAACTGGATGTTTGGGGTGGGAGCATGTTTCTGTGTAAATGGCTACATGCTGGCGTGCATTTGCACAAGCTCATATGCACCTACTCATGCACTGCAGCAAATGAATTTTCTCAAAAATAGCTCATTATATTGTAAACCGAGTTAGACTGACAATTACTAACCATGGCAATTGCCAAATGTATAAAAAGCAAACAAACATCCTTTCAAGGCACAGTCTCTGCTTGGATCTGCCTTTTTAAAGCTCATCTGAAAACAGTGGGATGCAATAATACAAGCCTAATTTGTGAAATTCTGCAGAAGATAAGGGAGGAGTTGAGTAAGTTTCTGGAGAAGCTATACTATAGAAGAGATTTTTTGGTCTCAAAGTCAAAAGCATCATCCTGAAATTGTGTCTGACCTCCAGCATAACACAGGCCACAGAAACTCACTCACCTAGTATGAGTCCACGCCTTCTGCTGAAACATCATGCATTGTTTAAATATATTAGAATATTCAAGTCTTCTAAGGCTGACAGCTCTAAGTCTCATTTCTAAACCCTGTCCATCTACTCAGATCATTGATGAGATACATACCAGGGAGCTAAATTTGTGTGAAAACCAAATCAGTCACCATATGACACTAGTAACAAGCACAAGGAATATCTTCTTCAATACAGAAGATGACTGTAATCCCCACTTTTACTGGGCATGAAAAATCAAGTGCACTGTACTTACATATGCTCAAATATTTTCCTAAGATATTTCATATGATACAAATTTCATAATTTTAACAAAGTATCTATGACCAAAAAATTTTTGATCCATCCATGTTTTATAACAAAACATACTGAACACATTTGTGGGGAAAATATTTTTTTCTCCATGTATGGGATCTTTTTCATTAAATGGAATAATTGAAAAACTTGCCAATGAAAAGGGAAGAATGTAATTTAAAGTTTCATTAAAGAACTTGTTTTCACAGCTAAGATTAAGGAAAATGGCCAGTAGTCCCTGCTGTGTACACATTATACTGCATGAAGTAAGGAGAAAAAAAAAAAAAAATAAAGGGGCATGCCAGAAAAACTGACATCATAAGCATCCACTTGACACACTTACAAAGCATGAAGCAATTTCCTGCTCTGTCACTTGTGGCTAGAGAATCTTTATGCACCTTCATGAGCTCACAGATGCTTGAGAATCTGACCACTTAGCTTTATTAACACACCCCTATCCCTGAGCTGTGCAGGAGCCTGTCTGTACTGTGTTGGAATTTGAGGACAATATAAGGCATTCCTGGAGATTTTTCTGAGGGATCTAGAAGAAGAAGTCAGTTTTGCCAGGATGCTGTCAATAATACCAAAAGCACTGCCAACATGCACAAAGGATTCAATATGGTAACTGGTAGTAGACCAGATGCAATTCATGTTACTTCTGTTGAATTTACCTTTGATACTATTAGGAGTTCAGTATAAAAAATATTCTTCTCTTCACTGGTATCATCAGCACTGTTATCATCGCAGCACTGCCACCATTTCAGAAAGCTGAACATGCCTCAGAAAGGAATGGTCCCCAGGCTGTCAGCATACACCACACCTACAGACCACAGGCAAGGGCCAAGTTGTCAAGACAACTCTTCCACGTAGAGATGACTTCTTGCCACCCTTGTTTTCCTGCAGGGCCTTCAGCCAGGGGCAGGGAGTGGGCTGTAGGAAGATGAATTGTTCTGGAATCATTAGCCAACTCCTGGCTACTCTCTTCCCCAAGGGCTCTGCTGCCTCTCCCTATTACATGGCCTGATACAAATCCATTGCATGCACAGGGTCAGCATTGTGAAATGATGAGTGCAACCTACAGGCTCATCTTGGGATAGAAGCATGTTCTGTCATGTGAGGGAGAGACTACATCAGGCCACAAGTACCTGCAAAAGAGAATGGGCATCGCTGCTACCCAGGCACAAGCAGGACACGACACAGGTTTTTTGATTCAGGCTTCTGCCTGCTTAGTATGTAGCTGTCTGCTCTTGTCTTTTCCTCACACTGGTACAAGCAAGGGGAACAAAAAAATCTCTCTGCAAGTCAGCAAGCTTCAGCTAATATTCTAGATCTTTGCAGCCAAAGCCCTCTCTGGGAACAGAAGAATACAAAGAGGGACTTTGTCACTCAGTAAATTTGTTTACTTAAGTCTATTAGTGGGGAAAAAGGATAACTCCAAGGACTTTGGGGATAACTAAAGGGAATCCCCAGACAGGGTTGCATAACACATGCTTGCTTGTTTGGGGCAACAGTTGTTAATAGTGACCTCAGCAGTACGGGGGTGAAAGGCTGATTTTTGAGAAGCAGCAGCAAGGGGAATGAGCAAGAACCATTACTCCTCACACTGCTTTCTGCAATTGCACAACATCTGCTCACTGAACACGGACACAAGAATTCCATCCACTTGCATCCATTCCAGCCATTGAGAAGAAGAAACATCTTATCTCCTCTATTTTGCCCTATATTTAAATGGTGCTGTTAAAGCTAGCAGCAGTGCTAGCATTAGGAGGAGAATTGAAATCCAAATCACATACCCCAAGTCTTGCTACTCACTACTGTGAAAAAGCAATTCCTACTGGGAATCTCCTGCTGCTGCTCATATACACGAGATTTACCATAGATAGAAGAGACACTTAAAAACACAATGAAAACTGTCTGGCAGTACACCTCCTTTCCATCCAGTCAGTGGTTAATGATTTTAACTAAAATCTGCTTTTCTTGAATATCATTACCCACAAATCTCCCACTGCTCACCTAAACCATTATAGCTTGCTTAGTGACTGGTAGCATTATTTAAATAAGTCATCTGATGTAAAAGCACTGGAGTAAATCAGCAGATGAGGGCAAAAATGCAAATGCTGTGGTTATCAGAGTTAACAGAGTCAGGCTGTCTGCAAGCCTTTGCATGCACAGTGGGATGACTTCTCACCAAGGATTGGTAAAGCTCTGTCACATCAGGCCAACACACTGTGCTCCTAAGCTGTCACAGTTAAAACTCAGGATGGTTTGGGTTTTTAAAGGTGATATCAACACATCTGAACAGGATGGAGCTCAGTAGCTGTCAGCTACAAATATGCTACTAGAGGGGCCTGGGGAGCTGCGTTTTAAAACAAGGGGTCCAAAGTGACACAGCATCCCTGTAGTGAGGATAATCATGCAGTACCATCCAGTTTCCACAGACAGAACATTTTTCACCTTGAACCCACTGTTTGTATCTGAGCAATGGCTCTCTACTAGACTCTTATTGTTTCTGTCCAATCTTTCAATTCTTTAAGGAAAAATGAAACATCAGCAACTGAAAAGCATAACGTCTTGCCTCCCCACTCCCCCATACGAGGTTAGTTTCAATAGCTACACAGAAGCACCAAATTAAATTCATTATTTCATTCATCAAGTGCAATGCCTGACCCAGCATTTCTCTCCTCATTCTCTCCAATGCTTGCCCCAGATAAATAAGCCTTAGTTATGGTTCACAGACTGTTTACCACATGCTCCTCTTCATCACAGTTGCATTTCTAATGAAGGTTTTGACACTGGTGAAGTAAATGACAATCTGTTGCTCAAGTTCTAATTAAGCACACAGAGCTGATAGTGATAACCTTAGCATCTCTGCCTGACTTTTCACTCTAGAGGCTCTCGAGGTTTCCAGCCCCATTTCTTGCTTCTCTGACTATACAAGAATAATTAGGCTGTAAATGCAAACAGTGCAACATGGCACAGACCCTCAGCAGTTCTGCAGTACTGAGAATAAGCCATAGGTGGCAGAAACAAAACCTTGTCAAAACAGGAAACCTGAGACAAAGGAACTTCAACGATTAGAGATACAGGCACATTTTCATTTTAGTCTCCCATTTGACCCATGTTAAAGCATCGGTAGGCTTGCAATAACTGCATTTCTCTGTGTTCAAAGGCCTTTTTTCCATTACAGGAGACAGGTGAACTGAACTGCTGACCTTTTTGTGCTTGGTTCTTCTATATAGTAGCTATACAAAACCATCTTATATATTTTTCCTAAATTAATATCTTCCAGGTTCAGAAATCTTAACATTCTCCAACAGCTGTAGATGTTGTAATGTTTTATTGTATAAAACCCAGATCAATTGGCAATGATGCACAACCTTAGTATTTGAAGGGACTATAAAGTATGTGGAAAAACCATCTCTGAGATGTACAAGAAGCGTGTTGAGAAGCACAGGGTTGAAATTTTTTACATAAACAGAAAACACAGGGAAGAAGTATAAATTTTGCATTTTCCTCTACTAGATATGCTTCTATATAAGGCATCAAAAATGCCTGAATGCCCTGACTTCAGCCTACATGCACTGCTGGAGGCTTCCAACAATGTCCAAGATGCAAAGAAAGGTACAGCAACCTGAGGTTATCTCTCTTTAAAAGAAGGCAAAGCAGGGAAAAAATCGTTTTTATATGAACAGCATCTAAAATATGATTATCGTTTTCTAGATCAACAAAAAGCACTGTTGTGTCACAGGTATCACTAGTTGGAATATCTGTGAATATATGTGAACTATTTTAACAGAAAACCCTACACTTCCTGCTCCAGAGAGGGAGCTTGCTCATATATTATTTGGATGTACACCAAAGGCACAATATAAGATACCAGTACAGGAGACAACGTGCATTGTATCAAGGTATGGAGGAGCCATACGGTAAAACTTTCCTTTGTGTTCCCACCCACAATTCACATCTCTCACTAAATTTAAGAAGGCAGTAAAAGCTTCAAAGAGAAGAGGAGACTGCATGCTGTGCTTTCAGAGTTTCAGATGAAAGTACAACAGATAAGAAAATTCACCACTTTTAGAAAAGTTACCCTATATTTACATTTATATTGAAATGTATAGGAAATGATATATGTTACTAAGGCCACAGTGCTACACTCTGTATTGTTATCTTGCCTTTCACTCACTCTGATACAATATTTTATCTTACAAAGCACATGTTGGTTATACTGTGGCATCAAGACATAAATTTGAAGTTCTGGAAGTAGAGGAAAATGGTGCAGGCACCTCAGTGTTACATTATTTATTTAAAAAAAACACAAACAAAAAATACAAGTTTTTACTCAGTTTTATAATAAGTTTTTATATTTCAAAAACATTTGCAATTTCACATTTTTTCCCATATATAGGACAAGCCTAAAAAAATGCAGATGGATACATATATTTATTATGTTACCAAGTAAGGACACGGTGCTACATTTCCTCTACAAAGAACTTACAACTAGAGTGTGTTTTATTTTTTTTTCAAGTCATACTTCATTGGGGTTTTTTATCCACTTCTCATGGGAAAATCCCATTAAATATAAGGATGAAACCAATACACGTTTGACAGAAGTTAAGCTAACTCAATAGAAATTACTCTAAATAACATATGGATCATAGGAGAGTTTAAAAATTTTTTGTAACTAACTGAATTCTACAGCAGAGCAGCTTTACCCTTTTAATTCCCATGAGCTGCTTTAAGAAGTCTATGAATAGGAGATAGCCATTCACCAAATTACACAGAACTTTTTAAACAATGAAACAAGTATCCTGTCTCTCCCCAAGAGCAATAAAAATGAAGAATGTGCACAAGAGAAGTGGATAGTTTTTCAGAAAAATAACTCATTTTAGTAAGTTTTTATAAAGAGCAGTGCAAGCAAAGGCAGGAGGGAAACGGGAAAAGACAAATCATGAGAGTTCACTTCTTGCACCTCAGTAGCTGGCAGGAATGATGAAGTACAAAGCAAAGGAATGAATAATTTAACATATTCTTACTATAGGGGACCGTAAGATAGAAAACTACCAGTGAAAAAGAGGACGGAATGAAATAAGTCATATTAGCATAAGAAAATACTGAGCTGGCAAAAAAATCAGAGGCATTCATGGTGATGATTATTTACTAGGTCTCAATCAGACAAAACCTATAAGTAGTAACGGTTTTAGTCAGTGTTTTATATCTGGTGAAGAGGGAAAGAGAGTAGGGAAGGGAATGGGGAAGGGAACTTTTAGTTTCCCTTTTTAGCTGAAAAAGATCTGACAGACTAGCAGGGAGTCCATACAACCAATAGGCTATATTAAAAGCCAAGAATTCAAATATACTATCAAAATAACAAATGCAGAAGTGGAGCTGTTTGAAAGAGCATTTCTGAAGGTTTTCGTGCTTCATTTAAAATGCAAGGCACTTGTCTTAGAAATGATAAATTGAGACAATACTTTCAGGCTCCCTTGGTGCCATTACACCCAATCATACAGGGTGACATTTCTTTGATTTCTACTCCAAGACTTCATTACATTCTGTATAATTTCCCACCAAAAAACTCAGAAGGGAATAATTCAGTTAGTGTACAAGTATATTTTTCTGTGCCTACATCTCTGTTCCATGTATATTAATAATTGACGTGTTCATGTAAATTGACAAAATGATCAAGCATTCTCATTTTAGTCTATGGCTTTGGAAATCAAACTGTAGTCTTTAAGTTATGTTTTAAATATACTGTGAATAAAATTCCTATAGTTTTGTAATAGAAAAAATTGTATCAGACAGTTTTGGTTCTGGTGTTTGAAACTAACCCAGCCTTTAGCAACCTCTTTGTGAGGTTCTAACCCAGCCTACACAAGCTGTCTGTACAGAACTTGCAAGGATTAATACCAGAAAAATCTCTCTAGCAGTACACACACTTGCTCATAGTCTTATTCAGAACCAATGTGGCCTATTCAGAGGCTGGCGAGTCAAACAGCTACTGTGAACAGAAGTGGCTTGTGTATTGTGTCTGATGGCAATAAGTCTCAGTACTATGGCATTTTCATCCTCCTTCTTCTGAGCAGCTCTTAGAAATACATTTGAACAAATCTCTTGCCCATTTTTCCACTAAACTTGTTTCCTGCTTGAATACTTCATCATCTCTTGCATCCACAATGCAGGTTTGTGGTGTTGTGGAAAACAAATTGTGTTAGCCATCCTCAAAAGCTTTTGCTTCATTTTTTCAAAATCCAGTGAAGCATATATTGCAAAGGAAAAAATGTAAAGCAAGACCACTGTGCTAACCACTAACACAGTTGGGCTGCAATTCAGAAAGGATTACCTATACCTTAGCACAGCTTTGTAGCCATTGTGTTTTATAGTGTATCAGAGAGATTGTTCTGAAACCATCATGGTCACAAGTAGATGTTATCCTGGAAGTAAAATGCATGTAATTTAACAGCTGAGCTCCCTACTACAAAGATTCACTCCGTATCAAAGAGAAATATATATATTTATCTTCACTTTGGTTTTGTGTAATGGTATTTCTCAGTGTATTGATTGTTCTGTCTCTCCATCCTAACACCCTATCAAATTTGCACAGCAGCTTCCACAAACACAGCTTTCTTTTACTAGAACTTGTTAAACACCCCTACTGTGATAGCAGCAGACCATGACCCACACCAAAGAAAAAACAAAATGGTGTGTGAAAGTTCATAATGTCAGCAAATATCCATGATGGTATTGGTTTTCTCACCTTTTTTTCAGAAAAGCTCCACAGATGTTTCCTCATCCTACAAGATTTATGTTGCTGATTCATCAGTGTCCTTCTACCTCTGCATCCCACCTGCTGCCTCCTATGGTACCAACGTGGAGCCCATGATGATAATCCCAGCTGGTTTATTAGCCTGGCCTTTGCTACACGTCCAGTTTCTTGTTGAACTCTGTGCCACCAGCACAGCATGCAGTCAAGCTACTTCATCAAGTTATTTTTTTCTATGACATACATCATAACTGAGCCTCCAGATTTTCTTACTCAAACCAAAGATTACAGTTATGATTCTACAACTGTTGACACCACATCTGCATATTCCCAGTTTACCCAGCAGTACAATTTGCTCTAACCAAGAGAAAAACATATTATTGTATTTCTCTTAACATAGCTAAATCACTAGATGGTGTGTTTATAGTAGAATTTCTGCTAATGCTGGGAGGACATGCAATAATCTAGTTCAGAAATCCAACAGGGGCAATGTAGCTTTTCAGCTGACAAACATGAACTGACAAATGGCTTGAAATTATTTCCCCAGTTTGCACCATGTACCTGATATTCTTCACCTGGTTCTGGATCACCACAAAAGAAATTTACCAACTTGTGAAATCACTGCCTGATGCTCTCTTATGCAGTGCTCCCCCTTGAAAGAAAAACTTCTGATATGGAAAGATCCCAGGTTCAGAAATCACTGAGGTACACGTTCTGTTTTGCACAGTGTTTCCAGGAAACATTTCTCTCCATAGCTGTACTACAGAGAACAAAGGTGACCAGATCACTATTAATTTTATGCATATTGGCTTTACACTGAAGGTAGATCAAGATAACAATTTATCTGACCCTAAAGAATTAAATCAGATAAAGCTATAAGGCTCATGAAGGAGGAAACAAAACAGGTAAGGAGCTATCAGAAAGAACACCAGGTTCTTCAGTAAAGCAAGAGAAAAGAGGAGCTACCTACTGAAGAAATGTCAGTGTCCAGATGCAGGTTCTTTTCCTCAGCAAACTCAGAATGTGGGATCCGGGCGAGTAAAATGCATGAAAGCCCTTGAGTTAACAAGAGATCCAGAGACAAATGGCAGCAGCTGCCTGAGCAAGATCCTGATACCACCACACAAACAGCACAGCAGCTTGGACTGTGTGTTGTCAGTGAGAGTATAAGCTGCTAATTTTAAGAGATTTACAAGGAAAGGAGAAGATCACAATAAGAATACAGTTTGAGATATTTTGCTATCTCCTTGCTTGCAGTTTCCTTTGAGTGAATGACCAATATGTCTTAATGGATACTTCTGGCTCTTAGTCAGCCTATGCACTCAGAGCCAAGATGCTTCTCTGGTCCCTAACCCAACCAAGGGGTCCCTCTATCCCAGGCCTCTATCCAAGGAGCAGCCCTAGGCAAGGCTGAGCCACGGGATCCCATCTGGAGACAAGTTAATGATTCCATGTTTGTCACCATGCTTATTGAGTAATCTGACACTGGGTATTTCATGACAGACAACTGCACCTCCCACTGCAGATTTTAAGTATCGTTTTCTTCCTTCCCCAGACACCAGCTCTGCAGTTCTTCCTCTGCACTAGTACTGACTTTGCTGCCTGTCCAATTCACACTCACCAGACCTAACTAAACCCAGGCAATAGAATTCTGCTAACACAGCTCAGTGCTAAGATAGCAGCTATTACAAAGGAAGATGAACACAGTACTTTGTACCTCCAACCAAGTATTCTGTGATTTTTTTCTGCCTTTAAAAGATTCACTATATTTCCAAATAAAGTTTTTATTATTTATGACTTAGCCATTCATGGGCTTGTGGGTTTTCTGGAGATCTCTAAAAATAACCTTTGGACTTGCTCTGGACATAGAGACAATTATTTCCACGCCATCAACCAACATTGAATCAAATGCTTATTTTGATAATTTTGATGGTGGTTGACATGAAGTAGTCACTCACTACCTCACATACACTGCTGTGCCAACACTGGCATATTGTGAAAGTATTCCATCACCATCTATGGATAGAAACCAGCACAAATTAGCACCATGCTGGATTTTTTTATTTATGATTATTCTTTTAACAAATGGATCACTACTTCATACATTCCATTCCAGACACCATTCTCCTAAAAATGACATTGCTTATACACTGAAACACATTCCTTTCTTTCACTAAAGAATTAGCCACATCTGTCAAGTGACTTCACAAACCAGTCAGGTTTTACTGTCTTGTACTTAAACTTTTTTAAAGACCATTGACTGAAAACTATGATAAGTGCATATGGCATACCAACCACCATGGGACCTGCAAAGAAGTAACCATCAGTCTCTGCTGTTATTTAAAGTGAAAAAGATTATTTTTTAAGGTCTAGTTGCAGCTTTCTCTTCAGATGCAATAAAACCAGGTCTAAACATTCCCACTGTCTTTTTCTTCCTTCCTCCAGAAACCACATTTCTGTTTCTTACAAAGTAGTGACAAGCCAGCCTGATCACTTCATGTTACTGCAAGTTTCTCATGATGTTTAGGGATAGCCTGTAATCAGCTAACCCATAATCAGCTAACCCGTAATCAGCTTTTCAGTGCTGTTTTATCCAGCCAAGATGTTATTTGCAACAGAATTAATAATTCATTTCATGAACCAGCCAGAATCAGAGGATCCAGTTAAGTCTCACCTAACCACACACAACACTTTTTATCACTCAAAGGGAACAAAAACAAACAAAACAAACAAACAAAAAACTTTCGGAAATTAAAGAAATGGTTACACAAGTAATTTTTCAGTTGGGACTGAAATGAATGGAGAAAGAAGCCCAGTAAACAACTTCCAAACAAATACCCTGTTATAATGAAAGGACAAGCTTTCTGGAGTGTTTTGAACACCCCTTAATTTCCTTTACATGTTACTCAGACTCATAAGCTCTAACCCCCCCCAGCTGCTTAACTCTGAAATGTTGCTAAAGGAGGCAGCATGATGTTCCTTTGTTACTGTCTTTCAATTATCCTGAGCAAATTAACTCTGCTTTCAAATTCATAAGATTTTTCTTCTCCTATTGCTAGCACAGAACATTCAAGCTAAAAGAAAACGATGTCATTTCTGGCTCACTTGTTCAGTTCCAAGTTCAGCTCTGGAAGAGTTGAGCTGTCTTGTGCCTCCTGCCTTCATGCAAAGGATGCACATGCAGATTGATGCTACCCAGAGGAAAATGGGAATGCACGGGCCAAAGAATCTCTCTCCCATGGCTTTAACAGTTCTGTAGTACTAATGTGACTTAGAACTACTAAAACTGTGTTTCTTTCTTTACAGCTAATGGCTGTAATTTGGAATATACACAAAGAGCAATCACTGATATGAAGAAAATGAAGTCCAGGAAGAATAAAGTTTGTTAATGTAAAACACAATCTACTCTACTCATGTGGGACAGAGAAGCAGTCTCTTGTTTCTTAACATGATGGATATGTTGATCATTATTTAAATGATGAGTTCTGCATATAACAATAGTACTTTGTCACAACTGCTCTGCAAATTTGTCATATTAAGACCTTCACAAAGTGCAGGCTCCACGATTACAAGAAGTCACTGTGCATTTGCAAAGTGACAGAAAAGCACCAAACAGTCCTTAGCTACAATGATCTCCCATTTGGTGACTTGTGAATCTGTTTATTCTGGAGGGGAAAAATGAGCCTTAAAATAACAAAAGTGTTTGCCCAAATTCTCATGCTTTGCATTAATTTCCATTTCAGCTGAATAAACGCCAAGAGCCTTGCCCTCAAGACTGAAATTAAGTTCCCAGTGCACCAGAAGGCTGATAGTTTTAGTCTTAATTAAAAGACACTGCATTTCTAAAAAGCAAACAATGTACAAATATTCAGCATTTTTAGCCATGGTTTCTTGCTGCTCCCAGCTGCAAGGAGGGTCTGCTGAAAGCCACACTGATACAGATAGCACTGCCTAGATCAGCCTGCAGGAAGAGTTGTAGCCAAATAGGGCTCTGTCAGTTAGTAGAGCAATGATGCACAATTAATGTATTAACAAGTATAGAACTATATAATCATATGCAAATAGCACTCCATTTACCATACACAAGCCCCCAGGCAGACAGACAGCAATAAATCCATAGCATTTTTCAGATCCTATCTGCAGAACCAGAATGTGTACAGGGAGGCCCCAGACATGGGGGCATGAGCACTGGTAAAATTTCACATTTCAACAATAAAATAATGAATAAGTAAACAGCAAACTGATGACACATCAGCAAAATGATGACACGTCACTTAATTTAAATACATATATATTCCAGACAGAAAAAACATCCTAGGGATGTTATGGCTGAGATTCTTCTATGCTTCTATGACTTGATACTAAAAGTGGAAGGAAATTAAGAATGACCTTGTACAAGTGAACCAGCAAGTGATGCTTATTATCAACCAGCTCTAGTTAGGGAGTGTAGGAGGTAACCTAATGTACAGAGAGTGAGGGTTACCATGGCCACTGGTTCAGGGACATTCAGGAGGAGCACAGGAAGAGTAAAGAGAATTGTGTCAATAGCATTAAATATATGTGGTGAAAATTACACATCAAGAAAACACTGAGCTAACATTTATTTAAGAGAAAGGCACTCCACTAATACTATTGAGAACTGCTTTGTGAATAAAAGTATTGATTTGATACTACTGTTTAGGTAATTCCTTCCCCTCTAGATGTCAATAAATAGCATAATGCAAAGGTTTTGAGTACAGCTGATGTCAGAAAATTGTGGTAGATTTATTTTCTCTCTTTCTTACAGACAGACCATATCAACTGTAATACCTCCTAATAATTTTAATTAGCTTATTTACTTTTCTTAGGTCAGTTGAAATTTAATTAAAATTATCTCTGTTAAAGAACAAGTTTGGCCAAATGCTTTCAGCATCATTTATTCAAGCAAGCTGCACTCAGGTGACTACCCAGTGGCCCATGACATTGGATGCAATTTATAATCCCAATGACAGGAAGAATTATAGGGACAGAAAATAGATTTCATTTTACAAGAAATATGGAGTTAATGAGTATTAATTTTTCTTATGTTTTTATCTAACCTACCTTGTCTGGCTTCCAGTTAATTATCAGCTACAACCTCAACTGAGAGTGTTCTTTTACAAAGTTCTGTAAATGTAAAGCCTTCTTTCTCTGCAAGTGGAGGAAGCCTTATTCCATGTAGGTTAAAACAGAAAGAAGATTAAGCCCTTAGCTAAGAGATTACCTTACTCAAAGCAATGCAATATCTGTTGATGTTATTTTAAAAGTTATAAAGATAATCTAACTATCAAAAACCTTACAAAGAACTTGACTTAGCTTCCATCCTATTAACAACTTTTATTGGTTTTGGTGGGACCAAGTACTGCCAAACATAATGTGGGAGGTTTGCTCAGTTAAAAAATTTTAATTTACTCTACGTAAATTTTCTCACTTTTCAAAGAAGCAAAAAGCATTTGCTCACACCCACACCTGCAGCATAAGCAAGTACCAATATGTAAACCCAAGCAGACTTTGTTGCTGAAAGCTTCATGTAAAAGGTGCTTCTGAGGTGATGTTCCTCCAGCTCAAAGACCAGAAGTAATGCTTGAACACACGAGTTGGGCTGCCACACTAAAGGTTATTCTGCCATTTACAAACTATGAGATTCAATGATTGAATCGGCCTCCTTATCTGATGATCAAAACTGCAGGATATTTCATCTCTAATAATGTCTGTGCTAGAACCAGTACAATATGCAAGGACAAATGAGATTTGGTCCAAACTTTGTTGCAGGTTTTTTACCTATCCTGATATGTCTAGAGACACATTCTTTAAATTATAAAAAAATTAAAACAAAAAATAAATATTTTTTCTATAAAGCATCCCATAATAAATTTATGAAAACAAACTAAACTGTGCATTTCTTTTAAAACTCAGCACTTTTTTTTTAAAAAAAGACTGCAGCTGTCAGTGATATCTCTATATGCATATGCTACCAAGGGATTAAAAAAAATATTTTTCAAAGGGCTACACAGTATATTTACTTTTTCAGGTTGATATTAGAGTAATATAAATTTTTATTACATCTCTTGAAGTGCAGACCCCAGATGGAACATTTCTGCACCTAGCTTTTGGAGACAAGTATGGAATACCATGGGACAAACTCCTCATTTAAGTTGTGGATGCCCCCTCCCTGGAAATGCTGAGGTTGGATGGGGCTTTGAGCCACCCAATCCAGTGGGAGGCGTCCCTGCCCATGGCAGAGGGGTTGGAACAAGATGATCTTTAACATCCCTTCCAACCCAAACCATTCTATGATTTTACAATTCATTCCAGAGGTACAGTTTTGTCCACAGATACATTTGAAAGAAAAAAGCCTTTTATCCCAAATATTGATTTTCTTGATTTTACTTGGGGAAACACCAAGAATGAAGATTTATAATCATTAAAGAAGATTAAAATTGAGCCTATGTACAATTTCAAGATGATTACTGATTATTTTAATTTATTCAGTTGAAAAGGAGGGGACAGATATAATGGAGGCAACTGGGGAGCTGACAAAATAATTAGAAACACCTCAGAACTGATTTGACTAACTTGCATCTTTCACATCCTTTTAAGTTCAGAAAACTTGTCTCTACAGGAGGTCTTCTGAATCATAAACTACTAACAGCAGGGTAAGGATGGTAACACTGCTGGATGAATATGAAGTTCAGCAGCAAGAGAGACACAGGCAATTTGGCACATGAACTGTATCAGGGAAGGACTTCAGCATTTCATTGACTCCTCACTGATTCCAGCAGCAGAGCCCACACATGCTGAATGAGCCATAGTGACAAACTGCATTCTGTATCAACTTCCCGCTGCTCAAAGCCAGTGTCAGCAGTTACCTTTACCCACGGTACCCTTTCATAACCATCAGTATTGCTGTTCACTGATTAATAAGCAAGAGGCAAACAGGTTTGTCCTCTTGTTAGGTTAAAACATGACCAAGTGTATCTGATGGCAAAATTCCCATCAACATCAAAACGGAGTAAGATTTTATCCACTAATTATTATTACTATAGCTGACATCTCCGTTGACCTCTACTCCACATACTACACATGGGAAGAAGTGCAGATAGTTCTCATGTTTTGAAATAGGCCCAGGAGTGCTCTTTTGTACTTCTGCTGAGGTCCTCGTGGAAGGCACTCTGCCAGCTGGGTAATGCAGACAGCAACCAGAGGGAGGTGAAGTGGTGGACAACATTTAGAAACATGAGAGGAGCATGAAAGCCTTGCTCAAGATCAGCTGGGTACTTCTGAGGTACTTCAGTTTGTTCAATTTATTAAAAATGGAAATGAAAATAGTTTTTGTGCCATTTCTAGGTTCAAAACTGACTTAAGTTTTTTGACAGGCAAATATATTTTTTCTCTCTGAAAGTTTGAATGAGGTTACTCATGTTGCTGATCAGTGAAATTCTTATTTTCTATCACAGTAGGGGAAAAAAGTAGAAAGACAAAACTTCCCCCTGCCATCCAGAGTGGTGTGGAACTTGGTAAATAACAGAGTATATAGCAAAAAGAGCACCCGGTTGACTTCCCCCTCCCTCAGAACCTCCTAGCTAGAGGAAATCACACTGAGCAAAAAAACATAGCTAACATATCAATTTGAGTTTTAAGCATTACACTTTGTTTCATATTCCTCTTGCCACATTAAGAGATTCTGCAATTTGTGCAATACCCAGTTTCACGTGCAGACCAACTATACCAAGTTTTTCTTGGAATGTCATAGAATCATGAACAGTTTGGGTTGGGAGGGACCTTAAAGATCATCAAGATCCACCCCCCACTAGACCAGGTTACATAAGGCTTCATTCCACTTTGTACAACCTCCAAATTTTTAGCCTGAAAAATTGTAAGAAATGGGAAGAACTGGGTTATCAAATAACTTCAGACAAACCTTCCAATAGCGATCATTTCCTTTCTTAAGATTTCTCATATGCTTCTGCATAAAATGTTCAGGCTTTATTTTGTGTCTGAAATAGCCTCACACTGATGCAAAGTCACAATTCAGTACAGAGGCATCATCTGTTAGGAAAGCATTAAAAAAAAAAATTAAAATATTATTTTCATCAGAACTGACTCTCTTGCACCAGAACAGGTAGGCAAACAGACAGGAAGGTGCAAGACAGAGATGATTTCCAAGACTTCTTAGACCTTTTGTGTCAGTCAGAGCAATTGAAATGCTTACGCGGTATCAAAACATGATGTTGGAATTTAGTCAGAAGTAAATTATAAGCTTCTAAATTTGACCTAGAATAGGGGTGTAGAAAGGCAGGAATGGTGACCTAAAAGAATCTCCATAGCTCTCCCAAGCTCAATTTCACACACATTTACCCCAAGGCAAAAAACTTCTTATAGCTGACCTCAAGGTGATGAAGCTTGAATACCATGTCTTACTCAGACAAACATCTTCTTGCAGCCCTAAATGGTGCATTAGCAGTAGAAAGTACTATTTAATGTAAATAAAAACTGGCAG
Source organism: Heliangelus exortis (assembly GCF_036169615.1). Classification (NCBI taxonomy): domain Eukaryota; kingdom Metazoa; phylum Chordata; class Aves; order Apodiformes; family Trochilidae; genus Heliangelus; species Heliangelus exortis. Next base: position 9,328,836 of record NC_092424.1, on the reverse strand, counting down.
TAAGCAAATACTTAATTTTTTTTTCTATCTGTTGCTGCAACTGATACATTCCCTGTTCATGTTCAGCAGAAAATTTCTGTACAAATGCATCACACACACACAAAAAAATAAAGGCAAATGGTCAAATATCAAGCACTGTACATCATGACAATAGGAGGAAGAGTGAGATCCATAATTTTACAACTGAGAATTTGTGCAATTAAGAGACATTTAGAAAAATATTTCATAAAATTTAATGCAAATGCCCATTCACTTAAAAGCACACAAACTGCTCCACTGTTCCTCAGAGTTCATGGCTTCTCAGCTTGGCTCTTCCTCCTGGTCCCATCCCCAACTCACAATTACAACTTCCTTGCTGCTTCCACAAGTTGCAGCCACCATCCTCTCACCCTCCTCCAGCCTACATTCAGTGCCTCTCCAGCTAGTTTTATACACCCAGAGTGGAACATCATGATCACCATAGTTTCTTTCTTATATAACAGGTCACAGATCTGTATTGCACCTTTCTAGAAATCACCATTAATTAGCTTTTACCAGCCTTCAATCTGCAATGTCTGCACAACAAAGTCTCAGTTTCAACTCTGAGTCTTTATTTTCCAGCCACTGCCTCTTTTACACCCAGTAGGTTTAAGAGTCCTCAACTACCAAATTTCACATCAATGCAATTATATTTAATCAACTCTACTTGATATTTCTTTTTGATGAGATTACAAGTCATTTTGACAAGAGCTATTTTCCATAAGTTCATGTTGGTTTGCATTAATTATATTGCCTTCTTTTAATTCTTTATTAATTAACCTTTATTAATTTCAAATATGCTGCTCTGTTCTACAGGGTGCATAAATGGATCCCCATGAACACTCTGCTTTCAAAATTATAGATAAGTTTGAAAAAACAGTGGAGAAGTGCACTGTAGAAGAGTCAGATCAAAACCAATCATCATCTGCCTTAAAGCTCACTGTTCAGCCCTGACAAAGCAACTCAAACCACCAGGCAGAGTAGAGAGTTTCTTGCCTAAATGGCTGCTGCATGGACAGAGATGGAGGAAAGAAGAAAAAGAGGACTGGGAAGCCTCCCAGCATATGACAAACAGGTGAGTGTCCCTCACCCTCACCAAGGCAAAGGAGTCCCCATCAGCCTGCAGAATGCTGATGTCCCCAAGGACTCTTGTAAAAGCAAGTGTCAGAAGACATCAGTATCCCCAAAGTGGGGAAAAAGAGAATTCAGGGTAAACATGGGTGCCCTGTTGAGCACTTTGCATTTATATTCCTCTGCTTGCCAGGCCAGAATGTGTTGGATAAGGCAAGGCAGATCCAGCCAGGCAAGAGAGAGTCTCTAAGCAAGTTAAATGGTCTCCTATTGTGATACCCATACTAAGGAGTAAATTCTAAAGTCAGTTCACGGGCAAATAGGTATTTGTATGTTACAACTTTATCTGTGATTTTGTAGCCCACTTCCAGGTCCATGCCAGATGCCCCTTCTAACCCGAGGCCTTGGCTCCAGTTCCCCCCCCCCCAGCACCAGTACCATGGCCCACCTGAACAAACTCACAGGGGAGAAACCTTTTCACAGCTGTGCTGTTGTTTTGCTCCTCGTTTCCAGTCTCACACCCCCTCACACACCCTGCTTTGCCCTTCCCTAGGTGTGTCAGGGCTCTGAGGGGCTACTGACCTTACAGCTCCTGCTCAGATCCCTTTGAGCTCATCCCACCTGCCCAGGGCCCTCAGTCTCAGCCCTGATGATGCTGCAGCAGGGACAGTCTCCAGGTTCCCACAACCCTGCCATGGTCGCACATCCTGGCCTGGCCTCAGCCTGTGTCCCTAGGGAAGAACCCAATGCATCAGCTGCCTCGGTGACCCCTGGCTGCTCCTGGCTGTGTGGGGGGACAGGCCCTGGCTGCCCACCCTGAAGACCCCCAACCAACACTGCAGCACGTAACATGACCTTGGCATTTACTGAACCTTCATCCCCTTTAGCCCACAGCATCAACCTGCCTGAAAAAGTTCTCCAGGGAAAAATCCTTTTGTGTTCTACAATTTCACCTGGTGCCCAAATCAACACAGTCCACACCAACTCTTTTTTCCATGAAACACCAATAGTCAATAATCCGAGATGAGGAACAGAGGCTCCTGCTGTCAATGCTTTTTTGACTCCCAGCCAAAGAGTTTAAAAAGCAAATATGAATTAAATACTGTGGATGTTCCACAGTATTGACCATATTCTCAGGAGGAGCAGAGAAAACATTAGCAGTAGAATGCTAATGCTAATTAGCAGAAACTGCTACACCTAGAATCTGAAATCCTGCATCTTCTCACCACATAGATAATCAGTTCAGTCTCTCCTGACTATGCATTGCTCAAGTAAATGCAATGGAAAGTGTACATGGCTTCAGAGAATAAAACCTGACTCTTAAAGTTCAGATTTTGAGAATGATCTTTTTGATCAGCCCAAGCAAAAGCTGAACTGCACAATAGGCAGATTTCCTGTATAAGCAGTTTATATTTAAAAGCATATCTCTGATGTTTTGTCCACTGAGACAGTGACTTCTTCGTTCACCAAGAGAAATATTCATGGTGACTATGGGCTGAAGCATGTAAACACGAGACACTGACACAACTGGATTTAACCTTGAGTAGGTGGAAAGGGAGGCACTTAATGCTGCCTACAACTGATTAGATGGTTTAGTGAAGACAAGGCCAAGCACACAAATCACAACATGGGAAATTCAAGTTATATAGAAAGATTTTATTTTTTACTTTTTTTAACATGAGCAGGGGCAACCACTGGAACAGGAACCTCTAAGTTATAGAGAGTCTATCCAGAGATATTTAAAACTCCATGAGACATAATCCTGAGCAACCTGATGTAACTGGGACTGCTCTGAGCAAGGAGTGAGTAGATGACCACAAGGTGTTGCTTCCATTCCGAATTCAATGATTTTATCAACATTAGCTTTTAAGAGGCAGGCAAAATACTGCTGCAGCATATTTAAGTATAAGGCTTTAAACATTTGTGTTTGACAAAATATAAAGCCAGCAAGGGATAAAACCAGATTCTGCTGTAAATTAAAGAGGAATTTTTTCTCCATGAACATCTGGGATATGTGTGTGCAACTGTCATACTGCTAAACAAAGAGCTGGCACAAAGGAAAAGAAAAGAATCTGTTTTCATTTAGGATTTTGTTCCTTGGAGCTAGTATACTGTATAATGTGTTTGGGATTTAAGTGTAGTTATTTGTTAGGAATTAAAAAATAAACATAATTTTCAAAATACAAGAATAGTGCTTTATGGCAGACCCACAAATAAATTTGAATCAGAGCACTGCTGAACAATCTGCCTCCTGGAAAAGTAATAACGGCTTCACAGGTACAATTTTTAGAAGTTACCTTGATGGGCAGGAATTCTAGTGGTAGGTGCTGTCACTTAAGCTTTTAAGCACTTCGGTAATTTTGAAAATGGGACCTAGGCTCCTGAAATATTCCCTTTTCAGCATTCTTGGAAATCTGATCTCTCCAGAAGTTTTGAAATCAGTATTGCAGAACTATATAGCTCTTGTATTCACAGCACACTTGTTTATAACAAATTCAGCCTGAAACATTTAGTCTGAATATACTCTTCAAATTCAGGTGTAAACTTCAGCCTAGACCCATGCCATCCTTAGGCGTGGCAATTTCTAAGCAACTCTATTAATGGGAAACTTCAAACATCAGGCTAGGCACTTGATTTCCATACACAGAGTATATTCAGACACTTTGCTCAAAATCACCCCAGCTTGGCATGCTGCAGACATGTAAGCTGACCATAGGAAATGAAGACAGACATTCCTGAAATAATGTCTCTTTCCTAGACCACAGCACTTTTGCAACACAGAACTAGGGACCTGTGTGCAAAAAGGAGTCATGGCCCCAAAAATCTCCCTGAGTGTAGTCATAAGGTTCCACATAATAGGTGGCACCTCTCCTTTCTTTTAGGTGGAGTTGCCAGAGGAAGAGAACAGCAGCTAAAGCACTGCCCAGCCCTGCTCTCCAGGATGAGAGAAGGAATTACTCCCTCTCCCTTCCTCCAAGCAGCCATGTGGATACCACCCTGCAAGGTGAAGCACCCTCAGCTGATGTTATAGGGGCAAAGACCTATTTCACCTTTGCATATTAAAGACATTCCTTTGGGCTGCATGAGCTGTCATTTTTTACACTTTTGAGATGTGAGATGCCTAGAACCCAGTTCTCCAGTTTCCTGGAGAATTGCATTAACACCTAGGTTACTATACAAACAGTACAGTGGTGGTCCCCTGAGACACAAAGGACATCTGCTGTCACCTCTTCTGTATGTAGATGTGCATAAGCAGATGTCCTGAGATGAAGGCAAGCATTCAAGCAGAGTTCTACTTAAATGCATTTCATATTTGACTCTTATGAAGGTTGAGTCATAAGAGAATGCCATAAGAGCAGCAAAAATTTTACATGTATTCTCTACTTGTTCGATTGTATTAGTCATTAAGCAAAAACCACCATATAAGCCAGAAAATCATCACTGCCTGTGCTCATGTTCAAGGCATCCTGAGGACTTTGCTTTCGGGGATACCAGATGTCAATAATGTGTAATAAACTCTTACCATAATATAATATAATTTCATGTAAGATAACAGTGTGACTACTTCTTACACACAAATCCTGTTTGTAGAAAGGATAAAGCACTAGAATGACAAATGTGATGAACAAGAAATAGCTGGGACAAATTCTGCTTTACTTTGCCATTCAACAACTACTAAATCCAATGAGATTATTCATAAAAGGCTCTTTGTATTTCCTGCTCAGATTAGTTGACAATTAGTTTACCAATCCATTATTTGAATCCTCTGTCAAGTATACAGCTTGTGAAAATCCACCAGCTCCTCTTGCCTTAGGTATGCCTTGCTTACCTTCTCTGACTGATTAATTCTATTGACTCAGGTGCTGCTCACTTATCAGTCCACTCTTTACAGGTGAACAAAGACAATTTTATGCAGGCACTTCTATTGCTTAATGCAACTTTACGGATTCAGATTTTCCCTCCTCCCAGCAAACCCTGACAGCCTTCCAACTTGCAGACAACTACATATACATACTGAGCACTTGTCTGAAGCATTTATATGTATTGTAGAGCTTCTCTGCAGCAGACAGCAAGTCGGTGCCTGTGGATTCTCTGAATTCCCAAAGATGGGAACCAGATGCTGCCATAAATACGCACACAAAAAATAGTCTCTCCCTATAAAAAAGGGCCTTGAAGGACTTCATTCAGATTTTATGAGCCATCAAGTGGAACAGCTGGGATATTTTTTATTTCTTTTGCATTAGTTTCATCCCAGTAATTCTGAAGCACAGACATTTGCCCCAAAGACTTTACCTTCAGATACAATATGGTTTTTATTTCAGCTTCAGTTGCTAACTTCTCCAGTTAATTTATACATCAAAATGTTAGGACTGGTTTTTCCCAATCATATGATTTTACTGATTTACTTGTGTCAGCCATGAACAACAATCACCTCTGCCAACTGACATCCTTAACCCAAGAGACAAAGAAAGAAGAAAAGCATTTAGGAAACTTTGGGGCTTTTGGTTTGGTTTGGGGATTTTTTAATGATATCGACTGATATACTTTCTGATACAGACAAGAAATGGATGTAACCTCAAAAGAACAGGACCATAATGTGCCACTAAAGTGAATGTCTGCCCAGAGAAGCTACAAAAAAACAAAAGATTTCCACATCTTCTTGCATAAAAAGGCAAAAATAAAAATTCCAGATACTAGCAGTTTCAGAAACAAAACAAACAAACAACAAAAAAAAAAAACCCCACTGAAGCTCATCTACAAAAAAATACATCAATTAAAAGATTTACTTGTTAATCACTCCTAGCTAAATTAAGAAAACGAGGTTTACTTCTTCATGGTAGGTTTTTCTTGTGCTTTGTTACAGCATTGTTGTCTGAAAGAGGAGCAGAAGTACTATTCCTTGTTGCTGCTCTTTCACACACAAGCAAGTGTCTTCCCAGATTGTTAGGCAAGACCATTAGGACACTAATGTAACTTCCCACATAGCAAAAGCAATGGATCTTCCTTAAATTAGATCTCTTTAAGCCACCCAGGCTTTGTTTAATGCCAGCTTTTTTTGTTCAAATATCAAATTTAATTTAAAAAACATACACTGAACGAGAAGTCTCTGCTACTCATATTCATTGCAGCAGATCATTGCCCTTTCCTAAACAAGCTTCTTAAGCTTGTACATTTCAGTAGGGTGAGTTTGTATAGATTCAACTTCCTTCCATTACATCTTGACATACTTTTCTCTGCTAGACTGAAGAATCCTCTAGTATTACATTCCAGTTCCCCACAGAGGCTCCCTGCACACTGTCAACACTTTCTCTAAACCTGGTTGATAAACTGAAGACAAGCTGTTGGAAGGTATGTTTCCAAATTTTTAATCATCTTAGCGTCTCTTCTGAGGCTTCTCCTTTTTTCAGCATCTCTCTTGATTGTGGACATTAGAACTAGACAGAGTATTCTAGCAGTAGCTGTTTCTCTTCCAAATGCAGAGTTAAAGTGACTTCCCAGTCTCCCTTCTCATGTTCTTATTCTTACAGATACTCAAGAGTTGCATTCATGTCCCTCTGTGTACTCACATGAAACTAATTAACCAAGACACACAGATCCTTCCCAGGAAGCACTTCTCAGTATTTTAACCCCTATTCTTTAAGCAAGATGTACATTCCTTACTGTTGGGTTTATATTACATTTCACACTGGTATAACACCTATTGTAGGCCCAGATGACCAAGCAATCTGCTACTGACAACCTTCCCAAAACAACACTGAAGGTTTAAAAGTGTTCTTCCAGTTAGAGCCCTATGGCATTCTATATCTTTATGTAAAATAGCTTGTGTTAGGATTTTGTAATTTCCCCTGGTTTAGTCTGTTTAATGCATTCTCAATTTGTTTTCAATTGCTGTAATACTTTAATCAAGAATTCACAAGTTAACCCAAGTAGCTCAGTGAAATCCACATAGATTGTGTCGTATAAATAGCACTTTATTAACTAAACATGTAAACACCTCAGTGTTTCCAGCCACTATGACCAACACCAGCTTTCAATAATTCTAAACTTATTGGCAATATTACTTTTTTTAACTGTATGACAGGTATTTTTCTGTATTGAGGTCATGTTCAGTATTGCTCCTGGAAACCTGGATTGTTCCACTAAAACCTCCTTAAATAGCAGCATATTGTATCTCTGGTGCTTCCAGGGTTCCACGACTTCATAAAATGCTTTTTCTTTTTCAGGGTGTTATTTTGTTTTCATTCTTTCTAGTTCCGTTCCCATGCATAGCTTGAGTCAAAAGATATAATCCTTATTCCTATCAAGCTCTTAAACATGTTTCATCAGTTCTGTAATAATGTTTCTCTTCAACTTGTGAAATCATAGGATTATTTTTCTCAGCTTTCATTATGCAAGCCCACTTCTGACCTTCATGCATGCAGGGAGAAAAACAAAATTAAACCTAAAGACTATTATAACTCCAAACATCCAAGAAATTATATTTTATGCCATGATGATTTCTGACAAATAACAGCTGATATTTACAAAGATGCCAGGTTTGGAATACACGCCCCACTGTGGTACTCTATGGAGACACCCAAAATAAATCAGCAAAATAAATCAACATAAGCAGGGTTCAAACAGGAAGTCCATGGCTCATTCCATGACCTAAAGACAAGCTGAGGAACCCTTGGAAATCTGTGAATGGTGTTATCTTGCACATTTTAGTAATAAATGGTTGAAGGTAACTGAGTCATACACCTGCATAAATAGGCAGATATTAGACAGAATAAAAGTGCTTCTGTTTTAATAAAAAGTTGATGCTGCTGTGAGAGGGAGCAAACATGGTTGAAGATGAGAGCTCGAAAAGGAATAGCTCTTGCAATGAGAAAGCTTAGATTCACATTCATTTGTTTCTCTTTAAGCAGCAAAAGCAGTCTTGATTTGCTTCATCCTGGACAGGTTAGTAACAGCTTGCTTACAGATGGTTTGAACAAGAGAGGCAATTCTGTCCAATTTCTCTCTACATACTTTTTCCTTTCTAATGAAAGCCTGGCTGATTTCTCCCTTTATTTGCATACAGAGGAGTATTCAGAAAAGAAACAAATATTTTTTGCTAATACAGTCTTTTTCGTCTTTGGCTAGATTTCCATAGTTTTCACTTATTCAGCATTCTTTGCAAAATTCAAAGAGATTATTGTTGTAATTCCCACAACAGAGTAACTAGCTTTGTTCTTTCTCTCACGACTGTTGGGATAATAAAACCAAATATTGCCTTACTAGTTAGCACCAGTAGTTTTTAGCCTGTTTATTCAGAGAAATGAGGATGACTAACATAAAATTTAAGTGAATCTCTCTGCCTATACCCTACAAGGGCATTTGAATCCATTGACAATTTTAACCAGAAGAAAAGAGATCTTGAAAATGAAGCTCTATTTATTTCCTGAAAATAGAATAGCTGAATAGAAGAGGCAGACCCCTGTAAACAATTTGACTGAAGACGTCACTGCCAGTGCTTTATGAAACAGCAGAAAATACACTGGGAAAAAAAAATTAAAAAAAAATTTTAAAAATCACTTTCTAGAATTTCCCAAGCATTAAGAAAACCCCTAAAGCTACATCCCAAAGCCATGAAAAATCTCAAGAAATAGATTCACACAGGAAATTGCCTCTTCGCTGCAATGCTCCTGTAAGTACTTGCTTTTTAAATAGCAATATTCAATTTTTTTTTTCTCCCTTAAGAGGTCTGTTTCTCTCCTGAGAGGCACTAGTAGTAGTGTCAAAACAAGATGCATGATAGAAGGGTCTAGAGCCCCTGTCCTGCATGCAGTGCATGTGTGTAATCCTGAATGTGAACTACTCAAAAGAGACCAAACCAATATTTTACTGAAATGCCAATGGACAGCAGCTGTAAAATGGGTATCATGTTCAATCTACAGCTGACCAAAGAGATGACAGTCTAAATATCTATTTGCTACAATCCACCTAGTTATGTATCCAGGTGTACCGTGGTCTTATCACATTTTATAACTACATCACAGTCTTATCATATTTTATAACTACATCACAGGAATGCAGCTGAACAAACCTGATTGGCAGTTGTCTAACTGATATTATTTGACAATACACAAATACTTCAACATTTGAACTCATTTTCTTGGAGTTTGTATTCTACAAGGAGGGAAAACTAAAATGGTCTGTACTCATTGGTAATTGTAAGGAAAAGCCATTCAGCAGTTGAATAGATTGCTCCTGAGGTTAAGAAAACACCAACTTTTTAAGCAGGCAGAAGAACTCTATACACAGGGTAAATCACAGCTGGAATTTCAAGGCCACTGGGGCAGAACTGTAACAGTACTTATTGTAACAGGAAAGCTGTAATCAAGTGAAAAGGTTAGTCACTCAACTTCCAGGTGTTTAGGAAAAAGCCTTGTTACTATGGATTTATGATCTCTTTGAGTGAAGGTAGTTTGATGGTGTTAAAAACAGAGAGGAAAAAAACAACTTGTGGTGCATATAATTTTCTGCTATAGACAGTGCAGTTACATCAATTCATCTTTCTCTTTCCACAGGCCAAGATAGAGACACAATAAATCAGAACTCTTATGTCAAAGTTTAAGGGAAGCAAGAAATATGCAAAACAGTAAATCAAGATGAGGTTCCTATACTGTAGTTGGCAGTCACTACTATACTAGATGTCAGAAGATTAATGTTGTCCATTTTTATTTCCACTGCTCCACAAGTAAGAGGCAAGATTAAACATCAGGAGTCTTTGGTAACAGGTTCTGAGGGATTACTGCATATACTGCTAGCAATTTTTCTCAGTGTGCACGTCAGGTGCAGGAAAAGGCAGTGCTGAGGGAAGGAAATAGCCTCAGTCCCTTGTAAATTTTCCTAAATCAGGTGGGAATGGGTGTTTCTGTAGCAAGTACTCTGGCACCACAAAAGCTCTCTAGGAAATTACAAGGCCAACTTTACCCTTAGTTTGCATCTTCCTTTGTGATCTATTCAAATCAGCAGGAAATCACAAGATATGGCAAGAAGTAGAAAAAAGTTACCTCTGTTTTAGCATAGTGTATGGAGAGCAGCTTCCATATACCTAGGGAGTTTTGTGCTCAATGATAGAAGTCACCTATGAGAATTAGGAATACCAATCCATGAAAAATTACCTCTTTCCTTAGCAAACCACTAAAATACCCAGTGCCTCAGTGCCATATCATCGGCATCCAATACAGTCCCTGGGAATGCAAGGCATTTATCAGTACCTAACATCCAAGCCTTGAACTGCAGCAAGAATGGGCCCAGCACAGTCATTTACAGGTCTAAAGCTTCTTATCTGCAATAGCAGGAATCAGTGAGGTACAAACAGAGAAAGCAAACTTTAAGCTAAGGTAACATCCCAGGAACAGGGGACAAAGGCCATTGCTAATTACTGATGAAAGGAAACTACCTCCTTCTGCCTCAACAGAAGCTACAACACACTGAGCCTCTACAAAGCCTATACATTCCATGAAGGAGATTAAGTACGAGCTTGCATTATTGGTTCTTTTCATTGTAATATAATCAGTTATTGACTCTAAGATCTGAGAGACTGACTGTGTTTCTTTGCTAGCTCACGGAATGCCTATTTATAATAGATTTTGGAGTTATACCTGAGAAAAATCAGCAGATAGAAAAAAGGAAGAAAAATCACATATAAAAGTATTGTACTCGCAAATAATTTTTTTAATTTAAAAATTGAACATAATTGATTGTACAAAAATGAATTGGGCAAATTAATTCTAGATGCAAGTTAAACTTGTGCATAAAGAAAAGTGAAAATGAAAAGGAAAATGATGCAGAGCACTCACACATTTACAGAATCAAGTTGTAACTAAACTAAGCTTTACAGGGATCAGAAAAACTTATAAATTCTGGTTTTCAGGCAATATATATCAGAAACAATATAATGAATTGTACTGAGGAGACAATACATTAATATAAAACTTTCACAGGATGTGTCCTTTGTTTTACAGAACCAAATATTCGGAAGATGGAATTGGGGATTGCAGAGAAACACCACACTATCTCAAAACTCTACAAAGAGAAAGGAAGAAAAGGGGAGTTTATTTATAATTTTATCAACATTTCTCAAGACTGTGTAAGGCTAGTTACACAAGAAACTGCAAACCTTGAACATTTCATTAACATTATTCAGTGGTTGCCATTATCATCAGTATAAAAGACACCACATGGGGGGCGAGTGCAGATCAGAAAATACCTTGTGTAGTGCAGAGAAGCAGGTGTGGCTTATTTCAATGGAGAAATTACATCAAAGTAGCAAACCTTCTGTGGATTGGAATTTTAATTTCTCTGTTCAGTGGTCAATAAATTGTTCCTAGATAGTAATCTTTCACCTTAGGTTGTTCTAAATTATTGTTTTTAAAACACATTTAGTCCAGAAAACTGTATTTGTTAACTTAAAATAAATGTTTCTGTACATCTTCAGAGGATTAATTTTTTCAGGTATGTGCTTTGAGGCTTAGCAGATGGCACATCCCTACAAGTATAGTATTCTGTGATAATCTAAGAGTAATTTTAATTTATTGCAGGAGATTCACTTTTGACCGGCATTTACTTTATACACATGAAGTAACAGGAGGTAGAAACAGACTGCTAGTTAGTCAGGACTTCCAAAACACTGGTGAGCACAGAAAAGCAGTGACCATGAACATAGATGTCCTAACATTCTGCGGAATATTGAGTAATATCTGCCCCTGAAGTTGTCCATTCAAACTTAGGTGCCAATTTTAAATATTTGCTTCATGGTCTTTCAGGTTGACTGAGATCATTATGATTAAAATTTCCCCCACTAGTCAGCCCCAAGACTTGCTTTGAAGATAGGAATATTTGTGAAAATTATCTACAGATGTTTTAAAAGTCACTACCTGCATTCCTACTGAAAGACAGTCTATTGATCTTTTACCTTAATGTAGTTATTTTTATATATTTCTTATGCATATATGGTGAGGATGAGGGAAAAGAGTAGAAATTCTGATCAGAGTTTTTAATTTATAGTTCTTTAAAATGTTTTAGAAACTAACCACAATTTAACCACTAAATTTAGTTTGTTCAGCTAATGAAAGAAAATCCTGTTAGGTTCTGCATAGTTTAGGCTGCAAGAAAATAAAATATGTTTCCATCTCAGAAATAATTTTCTCTTAGAGATACCGAGGTCTATTGACATCTAGGGTTTCTCAAGTAGTGTCTAAACCAAGGAACTACTGCATGACTTGAATTGGCAGCTCAGCCCACCAAACTTCAGCATAAAGAAACACTCATCTGAGTCATCTGCAGTCCAGGTCATTTAAAAACATTCACAACAGCAGCAGAACTTTGTTCAGAAAGTCCCAGAGCATGGGACACAGGCTTTCACTCTCTTGACAGTGTCCATAGACTTTTCCTGAAAGGTTTTTCAGGTGTCAGCAGCACCAACACCCTGGGTATGTCTGAACAGCCTGCAGTGCACCTGCTCAAGTACCAAGAAGCCATTCCTGACCTCACTCCACACCTACCCATGCAATGCCTCAGCCACAAATCAAATGTCTCTCCCATGGAGTTTCCCAAGACAAAGGTAAGCTCTGTGGTATGGCAACACCCATTTCAACACATTTCCTTCTCTAGTAGCTGCTGCCCCTGTTCCTTACATGGTTTTGCTGAACATGTTCTGACAAACACCCTATAGCAATGCCAGGAAAAGTCCATTTTTCTCAACTTCCCCAAGACCTCTGAAAAATTCAAGCCAGGACCTTAAAAGGGTATGATTAATTTTAAACAATACACTCTCTTCAAGGAAAAGCCCCAGTGTTTCTGCATTCCAAGCCTTTGGGATTCAAAAATTCTCTCCATAAGCAGAAAGACTGTGTAGACAAGGTCCTTACTTGTTTCAAAAACAGTCACATAATATTGTGCCTATAAGGAAAAGCAGCAAACATCAGAAATTTTTATAAGCCCATAGTTTATCACATCCATGCAAAAAGCAGCAAGGTATGAGATTCAAGGTTCTGGGGTCTTTGGAGTGCTAGGTCATCAAAACAGCACAGCAGCTTTAATAAGAGAGTCCCACAGTGTCCTCATCTAAGGTTTGTACTTCGTGCAATATGTACTAGAATTTTTTTTAGATATTCAGAAGGGATCCTCAGGAGTGGAAGCACTCAGCAGCTATGGAGCACTCAGCAGCAGTTTGTACACAGCATTCCCCGTATCCCTTTGCAGCAGGGCACTGCCTCACCTCCACCTTCCAAACTACACGGGAATGGGGATAAGTGCAGAAAGGGTCACTAGCAATTTTTCCAAGAACAGAGGTAACTGTAACCAATCTCTGTAACCTGAGACTTAGCTACATGCCAGTTATACATGAAGATAAGATTTTCTAGTCTTATTTAATCTCAAATTTTTTAAAAATCTGGACATTTCCACGTTTCATTTGAACAACATGCCTTGCTACATCTACAACAGTAGTATTGTGTGGCCCTGTCTAGTGTTTAAACTGTATAAAGACATGGAAAATGATCCCTAGAACAGATTTTTCAGGTTACTTTCAAGATTATCTATATTCCCATTAGGCTCAATTAATCCAAATACAACGATATCCAGTTTCAGACTGAGGGGGGCTTTTGTTCAAGATACACTGTTACACTTCTGTAACAGGGAACAACTTTCAAGACTACCGTTTAAATATATCTCCTCCTCAAAAATTCTTACCTTTTTTTGAGATACAAAGAGAATTATGTTTCTCCTTTGTCCTGAAGAAATAGAAGTTTTTTCTCTCTGAGAAACAAGTGACAGAGCAAACAAGGAATAGTACCAAGATCCCACAAACCTGGAGGCATTGTAAAGACAATTGAAAGGCTCCAGTTTTGACTTTTAGTTTCTGCACTGTGCTACCATCCTTTAATAGACTATTGAAACTACAGCCTAGTCACAATACAGAGGGTTTTTCAGAAGGGCAGGTTTATTTATAGAGCAGTCAGGCCAAAGCTCAAGTCAGAGTCTGAGAAATTTTCTCCATCTAGAAGCCAACATAGATAGGAACAAGTTTAAGTACAATGTCCCTTGACCTGCTGAAGCTTCACAGAGACAGCAGGGAGACAAGTGACAGGAGGTCCTTCCCTCAGTTCCTTGGCAGCATCAGCTCTAGCATATTCTTCTCCCTTAAGTGGAGGTGGCACACTCCTACATTGCATTTGGAGGTGCAAGGTGAGAGGCTGTAGCACTTTGGACTGTAATGGCCCGAAAATACAGTGCATCTTGTGACAAAGAGGACTGGTTGCAGAAGTTCATTCATGTAAAAATCCTAGAATGCTCTGTGAATGATTCTTTTTTGTTTGCACAATTTTTCCATTGTTTCACATTCCCTAAATGGATTTTTTCCCCACTAATGTGTACTAGTAAGAAGCAAGAAGATGCTAAATTGGCATGGATTGGAGGATCTGAGAGACAAAAATGAACAATAGCCCTGAAAAGAAAAGCAAATTTGGTGCTTGTCATTAAAAGTACAATTGATTGAATTCATTTTCTGTGTCAGACGCACTGTTAGAAATTCATTATTCATGTTACCTAATATTCATAAGCCTACCAGCAGAGTACTATGGACACTTTTCAATGTTTATTCCCTTAAATCATTCCTGTTCTGTCCCATGAGACTCCTGACATATGTCCTCTTGCAGCAATAGCTCACGAATGACAATTCACAGAAGTTTCAGCCTTTGTGGCTGGCTTGGAAATCTGTCAGCTGTAGATCATGGAGCATGACAGGTAAGTATTGAGGTAACTGTTAAGTCTCCTGGCTTTTCAAAAGATTGAGAGTCACTGTGGCTTTCAGACACTTCTCCATGGCTCGATGCCAGCTGTAGGCCAGCTAGTGAGTATCTAGCAGTGCCTGAGAACAGAAATATTATGAGCTCCCAGTATTCCACTACTGATGTTTCTGAAGCAATTACAACCAAAAGTTCCCATGGTTGCCCTGACATTTCTTCCATACTATAGCATTTTAGTTAATTGGGTTTTTTTCATGATGATGGATGACTTTTATATCTGAGCTTCATCTGAGGTTTGCTTTCCTTTTTAGGGAACTTGCAGTGAAATACTGTGGGACATTATTCAAATGTGAGAAAAATATTTTCTACTCTTCTACTCCCAACCTCAGCTTCACATTAACACACTTCCCTGGCCCTGTAATAATTTCTTACTTAATGACCATGAAAACATCATATATGACACACATAAAAAAACAGACATAGTTGGCAGTGCCGCTTGCAATCACAAAAAGCAAAACTTTAGATGCCTGGTACAAGTGACTGATTCATATTGTAAACAGAATACCATGCTAAGGACTTGGGCAATCACTGCCTTTTTATTATTTATCCTTTTTTTTATTATTTATTATATTTTATAATGTACTTATAAGTGCATTCTTATGCTTTAGAAAAATGTAAACAGACAAGATGCAAAATAAAAATTAATGAGCTTCAGTTTGAAAAGAAGTTATAGATTTTCTTGCTGAAAGGTCAAGCAGTGAACAATTGACTTGGATTTGTTTATTTAACTGTCTGCAGATGATATAACGTGGAGTCCAGCACAAAACTGACTCATGTAAGTCGTGCTAATCTAATTATGGAATACCTCAAAGTAAACCAAGCATTTTTGTCTTGTTAAGCACAGTTTAAAAATACACAGATTAAACATGAGATCTCTGCTGGGCCAAGCACACTCCAGAATTCACACCATCAGCTAGAAACTAAGAGTTCTACATAAATGCAGTGGCTTACACTAGGGGCTTTGAGTAAATTTAATTAGTTTCCTGCATTTCAACGGAGTGTATTAAGAGAAAATGAATTCTCTCAGCACAAAACAGTGAAACAATGAAGAACAAATGAGTTCAGCCATCTTCATAAATCAATTATGCTAAAATATGTGCTAATCCAAATCTGCACTCCAGTTAGATATTACCATATGAGTACATTGAGGAATTTTAATTTAAACTGCCTGCAGTTAAATAGAACAGGACAGCAAAACAAGACCACTGTCAACATTCACATTTTCTATTGCAGCATCACATCTGCAAAGAAAAAAATTGCAGAGCTGCCCCAATGTTCACTGCATCTTCTAAAATGCTAATCTTAATCCTTTTACAGGATTCACTTATTTTATCACACTGATTGAACATATACAGTCCTCATGTTTGTGAGAAAAAATAGGGAAGGAAGATCTTTCCAGATTTACAGTTCAACAATTTTATACATTTTCCATTTACCTTTAAAATATATAGAATCATGTGGAATTACTAATGGTTGGCTCTCTAAAAGGTAGGAAGTTAATCTGAATATGCCTGAGGCATTAATTCAAAACTTCACTCCATGTTTTGAATTTTGATCTCTCCCTAGATTGGTTTGCAAAGTGCTGAAAAAACCTTACTCTCTTGTTATTTCATTACTTCCACAACTCTTCTAAACTCAACCTTGTAATTATTGAGAAGCACTAACATACAAGGAGTATTTTAACTTCCTCAGCTAAAGGAGAATTCAAGTGGGCTAAAAAGATCATGTGCTGGGAAAAAAAAAACAAACACCCACAAAACCCAAACATATCTGCACAGAACCATATTTCCATTCTTGGTAATAGATATTTCAATTATAAGCTTTTATACCCATTTAACAAACTATTTTTACTAACAAAGTAATAAAGGCAGCACAAGGATTTTTGTAAAAAACTTTCTCTCATTGAAATTTTTTGAAACATTGGCTTAATATTCAACAGAAGACATGTTCCAAGGCTGAGTTTAGACCCTCAGGTCAATTCAACACCATGACATGGACAGAAACCTTCAGTCATAAAATGGAAGTCTTAACAATTTCTCTAGATGGAAGTAAATTTCATCAATGAAGCTTGAAAGTTGCCCAGCAAACAGAACTATACACCTCCTGATAGCTCTACAATTAGCTGCCTATTTTGGAAAATTACTTGGATGGGCCCTTCTCACTCAGGGATGTACCACTCTAAAAATGTCACTAAATCAGGTATTCTGGGACAGCAATCACATTTCAACCCATATCTAGAGTTAAGGAGATATTTTACAGAAGAGGGTGGAAGTATCAAAAGACAAAAATTCTTAGAGGTGGGTTAAACAACATTTTCATGGTAATTCAGCAAGTTTGTGATAATTCTGCAGCAACAGCCATGTTTCAACAATGTATGTTGTAGTCTGTTAACCCCGTTTCTTCACGAGAAATCTCTCCTTTGAAAGAAATTATGTTTCCAGAGAAAGAAAATCTGAGAAATCTCTCTTACCTGGCAAAAAAGGATGCTGCCACCGAGGTGCCTGTGGATACTTCACTGGCTACATAGGTGCTCTGGGAAGCAGGGAAGCTGTACAGGGAGGGTTTATCTGCATTGTAGCGGTTCAGTGCTGCTTCAGTCAGGCCCTCTCGACTAGACTCTGTCATAAGCTGAGATATCTGAAGACAGAAAAAAACAAAAGTGTCATCATCTGGAGCTCACTAGCTGACCCCATCTCATCCAGAAGTGCCTCTGGGCTGCAGACAGAGCAAGAGAGGCATTTCATTCACTACATCTTTGCTGTTCTGTGAACAAGTTTATTGCTTCTGTCATGCTAAGCTACTGTACTTTGGCTCGGCTCTAACCTTCTCTGCATTAAACCTAATGGGATAAATTCATCCTAACACTAGAAATGTCAATAATGCCTATGGCTTTCCAACCATATGGAAAAGAAAGAGCGAACCACAATCCTTTCTTGGTTTTACCACAGAGTGCAAGAAAGTCAGCTTAGATATGTGTAAAAAATTTATTTTCTACTTCGAGGGAAAATACATTTGTTTGCCTTTGTAAAATAACACAGCACTGGTAGTTTTGTTGTTCTTTCTACAGAAAAGCCAGTAATAGGCTTCATGATAGGAAGGAGCCCCTACATAAATAGTTCCTAGACTATCATCTCTCTGGAAAATTGGGAGCATTGGCACTCACTATCATTTGACTTCTTACAAGGTTTTTAACATCTTGTAATTTCATATTTCTGATGGTCCATTTAACATTTTTCCCCCCTGTTGGAGAGCCTCATCTCAGCCTTTCACTGTCCAGGAAAAGAAGTGAAGTTCAACCAGACTTGACTACACTCTTCAAATGAACTGAAAGATCTTTAATGACTTCAGAGAAAGCTGGATCAGCCCTAATGAAGCACCTTCTCAAAACTTTAATTTCAGTTTATTGGCTATTACTTCCACATGAATTTACAATGATGTGATTTCATTTATTGCTATTATTATAAATGCAATTCCTAACAACTTCTGCTCCTCCTCCCCTCTATTCACCTGCAAATAGCTTTTGTTCACCAATGTATGTCACAAACTTGAAACACATGCCTAAAAAGAACCCTCCCAAATTATTGTTAGCAATCATCCAAGGCATTGTCTCCCCTCCTCTGCAACAAGTTTACAAGAACCATTCTCTCACCTGTTCAGCTTCAGTTCTCATGCCTTTCTGTCCTTATCACCACAGTAACAACAGAACATCTTTGTGACAGAAATCAAGAAAAATACTTGAGATCATCCTGTAGTTCTTTTTGTGCCAAGGCCTACTTTATTTCAGCTGCTAACCACCTCTTATTGAGATTGCAAACATCTGTTATTGAATGCAAAGCTGAAGAACTATGATTTGATTTTGGGAGGGGAAAAGACACGATATGGCAACAGTTTTTAGACCAACTAACAAACAGCCTGTTTCCTTTATAGAGAATTTTTACCCATTTTACTATGGCTAAGACAATCCAAGCATTTATACTTATTTTACATATTTTTATGTCACTCAACTTTAATACTTCCAGAACAGGAATGCTAAACTAGCCACTCTATTTTATGAGGAACAAGTGCAATTGCTGAAAGTGCCTCTATTATATTAGTCACACACCGAGTGTTTCTAATTTACTGATACACTTTATTGAACGAGCAGCGCTTTCAGAATGCTATGGTCACAAATCCTGGACTTAAACCACCTCAATACTGCTGTTAAAACACAAGATTTTAGGATACCAGGATTTTAGCATATGCCAGGATACTTCCCTACATTTCTAGCAGGCAGGCAGACATTTGTTCTTCAGTGTTCTGCTAACTTGTATATGTCCACTTGGGGCATCCAATGCTCTTCAATTCACTACATAATTATTTCCTCAAAGTTTCCATATTTTTTGCTAAATCAGCTATTTCTTTTTTTTCACTAAATTAGCAAAAAATTCTGCCCCATCCCCTCAAATTATCCTGAAACCAGTTTCATCATCTACTGTGCTAAGCAGATGGATCTAAAAAGCTGTCCCTTCAGAGCAGATACAAACCTAATCTCATCTTAGTCCACCCAATTCATACTTGAGATCAGGGATGGGCCATCACCAGCCAACTGCCATTGCTGACAGTGTCACCAGGAAATGCCACTCACTGTGCAAAATGGGATTGTTTCTATATAAACATAGACTTTTCAATACTACTGCTATCTTACTGTGCATCCTACACAACAGCCCAAGTACCACAGGGATGGTCAGCTGCTCAAACTGCAAGCTGGGAAGCATCTGTGTGATGCCCAGCAGAGCCTGCTGGGGAGGCAGCAGCTCTTCTTCCTGTCCATTCACACAGCTTGCTTTGTTGCAGAAAACAGGAAACTACTGTTGACATTGATATTGATGTATTATCTGTGAGCAGAAGCATTCCAGTGCAAAGAGCCGTGTCTGAGAGCACTCCCAGAGCTGCCCTGGATGGGCACGCATAATGGGGCACATTGGGCTTCCTAAGCACCCTCCTGATCCTGAGGGTCCAACACCACTCCCTTGCTTCCTTACCCACCCTGCCACATTTTCTGGAGTAATATCTGTTCCTCAGCAAGGGCTGTCTGAAATCTAAACTCCCCATTGCACACACTGCCTGCCCTTCTGCTCCACTGATTTACTATTTGCCTCAGCAGGGACACTTCTTAGTTGACAGTGTATTAGAAGGAGACCAAAATGGGAACATACTTATTCATAACTTAACACGACATAAATATTAAAAGAACTGACTTAAGCCACACTCCGGGATCTCAGTCTAGAAAGTTTCCAGTTTTAGCACTTTCCTTGTCTGCCAAAGTGGGATTTTTCAATAGTGAAATGTCTCCAGACACAAAGAAAGATGAAATATAACCCTGAATTTCAAACATTCTACTGTTCCTTATCTGGGAAGCCTGCAACACCATGTGATGTTATAGAGGTAAAAGCCCACAGAAGTGATCTTTATGTCCCAACTGCGAGTTTGCTTTGGATTCAGGACAGTCAAGGTTCACTTTTGGTTGGCATTTACCTTATACACATGAAATAACAAGAGGTAGAAACAGCCTGCTAGTTAGGGCACAGAAAAACTCACCAGTATCACTTGTGATCCTGCAATACTCATGTTCTGTTAAGCAGAACATAAAGTTTTGCTTGAGCAAGCTCCTCAAGTCACTGTTGATAACCTTTCCTTCTATCAAAGCAAGGACAGGATAACAAACTAGAATTATCAAATTGTCCCTTTGGTTGTGCAGCCAGTAGATATGAAGGGCAAAGATGGTGCTGTGCCAGTACTTCCCAGAGCACTGTTCTCTGAGGTTTTAAAAACTACTACATAAACAATACCACCTTTCGTCAGGCATAGATATAACTCGTTTCTTTATAATTTTGAATTTTACAAGATTTTTTTTGTTTTAGTCTTGGGAGAGAGTTAAGAACTGGCATTGTCAAGGAAAGAAGTTTTAAGTTTTATGCTTTGAAAATCTCCATGATTCCTGACAGTGGAAATTCTTCACTGTCTTTTCCAATATTTTTAAGCTGCTGTGGTGAGGCCGTTACCCTTGCAAGGTAACAAAAGTTGCAAAAGGAACTAAGAAACACTAAGGAATCAAAATAGCTAAAAAGGGAACATACAAAATGTGCAGATCAAAAGCAATAACAAACACAGATGGTTAGAGGGTCAAAAAAGAAGAGTTAAAGTGGATGAGTACTTCACTAGACACCTAGATACATGCCCACAATATTTGGCTAATATATCCTCATTTATTCCCAGAGTTCAACACATATACATAAATTAGTGGGCAGAAAGAAGTCCAGATCAATCATAGAATCAGAGAATGGTTAGGGCTTGAAGGGACCTTAAAGATCATCCAGTTCCAGCCCTCCTGCATGGGCAAGGACACCTCCCACTAGACCAGGTTGCACAGGGCCTCATCCAACCTGCCCTTGAACATTTGCAGGGAAGGGGCACCAGCAGCTTCCTTAGGCAACTTATTCCAGTATCTCACTACCTTCATGGTGAAGAATTTTTTCCTAACCTAAGTCTACCCTCTTTAGAACCACTACTCCATGTTCTGTCACTATCAAGTCATCTTCCTCTGGGCTGCTCTCTGTTCATCCTCCCCCCAGCCTGTATTTGTGCCTGGGGTTGTGCCAGTCCAGGTGAGGGACCTTGTACTTGGCATTAGTTTGGCATGGGCCCACCTCTCCTGCCTGTCAAGGTCCTCCTGCTTTCCCTCTAAGGTGTCAAGCACACCACACAGCTTGGAATCAACAGCAAAGTTCATATATTCAGAGAGTACTGACTTCATGTCATTTCTATTTTATTTCTTTTCTTCGCCTCAGAGATTGCAGAGTATAGAAATAATTTAAACTGTTATAACCAAAAAGTGAGCTTTAGAAGTAATCTCTTTGTTCTCTGATCACAGTACCAAAATCCCCCTTTTTCCTCTGACACTGTGCTTACACGAACTTGAGTACATATACCCAGGACATAGCAAGTATTGAAGGAAAAACACTTATCTAACGGGCACTTCCAAAGCTCTTAGAGAATTTCTTTTTTTACCTCATCCCAGCTGTAAAATCATAGTTGAAATTTACACTTTGAACATGAACAAACCCAGGCTCTCCTCTCCCCTCCCCCTTTCTTTTCTCCCAGTAACATATGCCTGGCAAGTACAGTTCACATAAATCTGCTTCTTCAGTGCCACTGTCTCTCTCACTAGATACTATTTCTTGATTTAAAGGGGAAAAGAAGAATAGACTCCTCGATTCTATTTCCCCTCCCTTCTGTGAGTACCCACATACGATAAACATGAGGTTTAAAATCAGTTAATGGGATATATTTTGAGAAATTCCTTGGCTGAATTGTTGGCAGCACATCACTGCCTGCATGAGCAACAAAGACAAAGCATGGAACAACACAACCTTTCATGCCTCAATAAAAACCTTTTAAGTGCACATGGAATAAGACAGATGTCCCTCCCAAGGTCTCATTTTTTTCCTCCCGTCTCATAAAAGCAAGGCATCCATTAACTTCTTCTTTCACTGCTTTCTGACAGTATATAGCAAGAGCTGGAGATAAGTCATGATTTAAATTCCCTACTTCATAGAAAAAGATGGTTCTGCAGTTAAACCACAGGTGTCACCCAGGTTAGATTGTCTTCCTATTACAAGTAAAGAGTCAATCTGTGGATAAGACTTGCCATCATGCACTATGAGGTTAACCATATTTATATAAAGCATTTTACAGCCAAAATGGTTTTCCTAGAGCTCTTGACTGAGAACTCTGAAATAAAATTACTGTACAAAGTGAAGTTAGCTTTTATGAAAGATGTGAAACATCCTTTGCTCTGGAGGTAGTGAAGCATTCAGGAAAATCCCCAAAATTTAGTTAACATCAGTGACTGATGAAATATATAGATGCACTGAAAGGTGGGAAATGTATCCATGTCTGAAGCCAAATTCAATACACAAATCTGTGTTCAAACTCACTATAAAGCAATCCTCAGTGTCTAGAGATCATAATCTCAGGGGAGAATATCACTAGCAAGAAGAAACTGAAGGCAGAAAGCTCCCTTTCATAAACACATGCACACTTATGAATTGCTTACTTGGCAGTCCACTCTTGATTCAGAGCAGCACTGAATTTTCCGCCCAATAAATACTGAAGAAATTACTTCCTGGCTTATTTTAGACAGCAAATGTCTACATTAGCCAACAAAAAGGTTCTTCTTAAAGACCTCCTTTTAAAAGATGAGCTGAGTGAAGTTCTAAAGGATACCTCTCTTAACGTTAGAGCACAAAACCAACAAAAATTCCTACAAATCTGCTTAAAACACAAGCTTAACAGCTTAATTTTAAGTTTTTCTTTACACACAATCATGTCTTCTGATTTATATCAGATTATTGCATGACATTAATCTTTTAACTTCTGCCCAACTCTTTTTTTCTCATCACAGTATACACTCAATCATATGAAGATAAAATAATTCTTCCTGCTTGGCTCAAGGAGCCTACTTTGTGGTCTATGGGAGTGATGACAAGCACTGGAAGAAGCACCTCGCAGTACATCATTCACATCTGTCTTTCTTCTGACACATACATAGAATACCAAATCTTTCCCAAGAACTAAGAGACTCTTATTTCTCTTGGGCTTGACCTATTCCTACCAATTCTTAGTGACTGAGGCAAGAACTCTAATTTACAAATTATTTTCGAAAATTCTTGAATCATTCCACTTTCTTTAGTTCACTATCTGATGTGACTGTGATTACTGAACAAGACAAAAAAATACTAAGCCACCAGCTTCCCAGCCACTACAAATTTCAGCACAATTACAGTAATTTGCCTGTAGGAAGCAGCATCAGAAAAGAGAGGAGAAGCTGAGTCTCTTCAGCATAAGGGAGGTTAATTAAGGGAATATCACAGCCCTGCTTCCCCTAGAGAAGGCATCCCTCCACAACAGAATGTAGCATTAAGTAGCAGGATCTCTTCCTACAGCTTGGCTATTTCTGAGCTATATCTGGAAGCACTGACTTCATCCCTTTTGCCTAACATGGGACTTCTGCACTAAGTTCTGTGCACTAATAAGAATGCAGCATGAATTTATGTACGGTAGCATTCAAAGGACAAGGTGACAGCTGGGAAACACTGTGCTCAGTGCCAAAATGAGAAAGATAAATGTGTAAAATTTGACATTTATTATTAACCACATTTTAGTGTGTTTACTACATTTCATAATTTTAGTGTTGCTGGGAGAGGTTTACATGTGAAAATAGGAGAGGGAAATATTAAGGAGTTAGTTTCAAATATCATTGTTAAATACAGCTTCAAATCTTTGGGGTAAACTGGTAGAGGGTTTACTGAACTACCAGTTAAGTGAGGTTTTGGGGGTGGGTGGAGGGATAGAAGGAAAGAGTAACCTTGTCCTGCCCACACAGCTATCAAACTCATTTCAACACATCCTTCACAGGGAAAGGAGGAACAATTACATCATTCAGTCAGAACAACTTGAAAGAGGTAGGAATCTGCTAAGTCAGTCATCTTTAATACACCATGGAGTACCAAGGACATACTCCACATCTGTCACGATTCACTCGTTACAACAGAGATTATATTTAAGGAATTATTGAGGACAAAACCCATGCTTAGAAAAAAAAAAAGGTTTTGAAACAGTAGCAAGTTCCTGTGTCCAATGGCACTGGCACAGTCTTATAGTACCTTGCTATTTGATTATGACCTTTTTCTCTCCTAGCAGAATACTAAACTGCTACAGCTCGAGATAATTGCAAACACTGATACAGACACTGTGTGAGCAAGACAGCAACTCCTGATAGCCCTTTCCTGTCATGAGAATGTGTTTTATAAGGAACAGGCTGAAAAATGACATGCATAATGTCTGCTACCTTCAGTCTATTTCTTGGATTCAGACATAATGAAGATTGCTTAGCAAAGGCAACTCACCAGTCACTGAGAATACTGAGACTCTAGGGAGGGTCCTTGGGCATGCTTTCCTCCTGCTGTATTCAAATTTACACACAAAATTTGAAATATCAACTCAAACTTCACTACTGAAGTGGAAAAAGATTGTGCCTAAATATAAAAACGCACCTTAGAAAGAGTGAGGTTTTTCAGAGTGAATCACTGGGATGGCAAGAATGCTGATTATGCTTTTCATATGTAAAGCCAGACTGTATTAAGAATAAACTACTTTGATTTAAACATTACTTAGTTACTATGACAGCACGTAGAGCTTAATTGCAACCTTCAGCTTCCTGCTGTCCAAATGAAAGATGACCTCTGACTGCTGTAGCCACCTCCCATGTCCCTCTGTAAACAAGGCAGCTATTTCACACAGATCCAGTGCACTCCTCAAGCACAGATGAAATCCCAGTTTGTGCAGACATGGGCACATCCTCCACTAACACTACTGTGATAAAGTTAGTACCACCTCACACTTAACAACCCATACTATTAAATATTTGATTTTACAACAAATCACTGAATGCCTTCAGACGAGCTACGTGAAGTCTGATCCAACAGTTGATCAGACAAGCAAATAATGGTGGATTTTTCTACTGTATGAAATTTTTCTCCTCCAATGGAATTCTGCCTTTCAAGACAGTACTTTTGAAAAGTTTTATTTGTGCTGTATTTTTTATTGTAAACAATTAGACTTATTTCTGAGCCATCCATATTCTCCCTTTTACTTTCACTAAGGACAGATTCTTGCCCTAGCTTTTGAACTGAAAAGCAAAGCAAAGCAGAACAAGTAAAACCAACCATACAGAACAGCAGTACTGCCTGAAAATCTGAGTTACTTCTTGAGCTCAATCCCATCAAAACCAATTCCAAATACTAATTAAATTGGCAACAATGAAAGCTTTATTAAACCAGAAATCTGCTCTATTAAACCCATGACAATCACCTATTTGCTTGATCAGCAAATCCACACACACACACCATAACTTGGAAAATGTTAAGTTGATGCACGTTCCCAAGCAACCTCCACCACGGAGACATGAGGTACGTAAGCTTGTTTTGATCTGGCTTAGCAATGAATTCACTTTTCTCACTTTGCCAGTGTCCTCCTCAACTAATCAGCAAAAGGAATAGTTAGTACTCTAACTACATCAAATGGAACCAGTATATTGTCTGAAAGAGTATTTATTGCAAGCCCACTTCTTGCTTACTGACTTTGTACCAAAATATTTATTAGGCAGAAAATCAAACAGTGGAAAAAATACTAGAGAAGGGGATACTACATAATCTGACGTATTCAGGATGGCAAATATCTACCTTGAATTAACTTAAATATTGAATTGCAGATTCTAAACTGCATTGCTCCTTTGTTCTCACTGACATAGGTTGTAAATTTTATTTATTGTCTACTACACTTCATTATCAAACTATTTTCTGAAAGGTAAGGCCTCTACCTTGTTACAGAAAACAAAACAGCTATCCTAACTCACCTTCCTCAGTGCCCTCCATATTTTCATATGTCCATTCATGGGATCATGTCATCCTCTCCTACTGCTTCCCAATGAAGCTGGAGGCAGGAGAGCCACCCTGGGGTGCAGGTCTGCTCACCCTCCACACCTCAGGGCTCCCCCAGTGAAGCAGAGTCCCCATGGACAGCCCCCTGCAATGCTATGAGCTGGTCCTCATGAGTACAGCAGTGAAGCACCATCAGACCCAAATATGTATCTCATTTCTGAAGCTCCATCAGCCAAAGCTCTGCAGACAGAACAGCAATATAAGGTTTCCCAGCAGGCATCCTCCCATGCTTAATCTGCAATTGAAAAATAGGAACAGCAGCAAGCAAAGACAGGTTCTGGTCTCAATTTTGTGTTGCTGGCCTTTCAGCAATGGAAAAAGATACTGTGCAGCAACACAGTAAAACTGCTTCCTTTCTTGTCAAGACAACAATATGGCAATTTGTAGGAAAACTGAGGCTGATGCTAGCTTTCAGAAGTTCTTTTAAATCTACTTTAATAAGTTATTAATTCTCTTAATTACCTGTATATCCTGTTGCTGCATCATTAAGTTGTGCAGCTGGAAATGATTTGGATCTTTTTCTGCTATGACTTTTATTTGCTATGAGATTATTAATACTTTACAAGAGAAAAGGTCTTTCTTTTATATGGCTCACAAAGCTGATGCGATACATCCAGATCCAGCAACCACACTGTAATCACTTGCTGTATCAGCTGCCTTTTAAGACATCAGTGACCAGGCTAATTATGCTGAAATAACTGGTGCAGCAATGAAGAGTTTGTGCAGGCTATGAAATACAAGCATGTCTGATTTCTTCCTGCCTGCACACATGGGTCAGCAGCTACACAAAGCGACTGCACTTTTGAAGCTGAGGCACAAACCTCTCTAGTTCCCCATGTGCAGGAGAAATACATTTGTTATGAAAACAAACTTTCATTTCTATGACCAGTTACTAACCTGCCAGCAACATCAAGACATCATAAGAAGTTCAAATCTTACTGTAGCTGTTTCACTATCACAAACAGCAATCTGTAAACCATTGACCTTTCACTTGTCAGTTGACAAGAGCAACTCTAGAAGCTACCAGAGTGTGTCAGCATGTGGGCTTAATTTAAATGACATTATTGACCCAGAAAGAAACCTTTCTATAGCTAGCAAGAGAGTAAGCAATAAAAACACCATTAGTTTTTCCATATATAGGTGTGTGAACTGGATCATTAGTCTTTATTTAAAAGACATATGATCAAGTTCTTCCATGAAACCACAGAGAGAAGTACTTTATTTCCAGCACAAAAAGAAATCTGACAGAGATTCCTGCAGTGATTATGGCATAAAAATGCAGCATAATAACAATTCAGCCCACACACAGTCACATCAAGATCTGACCTTTTTGGGGAGTAGGACCAGTATGTGTCTGATGGGTCTCTTACCCAGCTGCTCATGGAAAGGTGCGTGGGTTTGACCCCCAGCAATCTAGAAAAAGCCTTGAATATATTTAGAAACTTGTACCATTCCAATGGCTTCCCCATTGGAAAGGAATTATTGACAACAACTTTTCTATTGATTGCTGCCAAAGATTTAATTGTACTAGTGCTGGCAGACACCACAATAATACAAATTGTCTCCTCTGTGTAATAGGTCATAAGACCTAATGTACCTTATAAAGGGAAGAACCAAAGGACTTGGACTTGAATCTTGCATGAGATATGAGCTTTTGAACAAACAGAAAAGAGCCAGAAAAGCTTGCAAAGAGTCACCTGTTATTTAGAATAGCTTTTTAGAACCCAGGAATATTTTGTAGCAAGCAATACAGAAGCCTGGAAAATTTAAGTAGAAGACTGAGAAATCTCTCTCAACTCATCAAATATTCTAAGCTTAAAGATTCTTTTTATAGTATCTTTTTCCATGTGCTTTCCTAGGTGATCCTCACACAGACATAAATTTTTCAGACCTGATTAAATAAAAGTTAACCTCTGATACCAATGATTGTTAGTACTGGTTATGCAGCTTTCTCTTTTGCAGTCTCAATAAAATCTTAACAACTCATCATCTGAAAGGACTTTGAGGAGAGCCTTGTATATCCTGATCCATTATTTACTGAAAACAAAATGTGAGGTGCATGTTTGAATGCTTTGTTAAATTTGCATTTCTCAAGAGAAGCTTAAGGCTCCAAAACCTGCAGGCAGCAAAAAAAGCTTTAAAAAATACTGTGTTCAGATCTGTCTACTCACTAAGTTACTGTGTACCTTCCCTCCATCTCAGTTTAGTTTGATCGGTCTTCTACAACACATCTTCCAGTGTATTTCTGACATTCTAGTAAGATCTCTCATCTTAAGAAGTATAATTTGTCTCACTCCTGAAGAAGAAAGCATCTTTTCTATTTTCGTTGGCTGGGCTCAATTCACAGGAAGTGTTTACAGCTGTAAAGTAACCGGTTTAATGCATGAAATTTAGTTCTTAAACATGTTAATATCAGCTTCAATGCTCACAGTTAAAATAACATCACAGAAGTTGTACATATTCAGGTGAAACATTCAACTCATCATTTGTAATGCTGTCTAGGAGCCAGTTTACTTTTCAAACACTAATTGACATTGTATGAGGTGTTATGAGGGCTCAAGAACAGAAATCCCTTGCTGTGCCAACTCAAAACAGCTGCCCACTTGCCCACACTTAATCTGTGGCAAATGCAAGGTACAAATGATTCATCTCACAATTACTTATTAGAGCTGTCAAAGAAACCATGTCAAATCATCTTGAATTTTCTGTGAACTATCAATATGAATTCACAGTTATCATGTATTAGGTAAAGCTTGATAAAAAGTTATCAAGCTGATCATGGGTCAAGTCCTAAGACTTAGATTAAGCTAGGACAGCCAAACTAGGAGCTTTACACAAGGCTGAATGCAGATCAGTTCAGAAGTTAAACTGAACATCCAGAAGAGTTCAGCAGGGCTAGACATAAACAGAGGGTATTGGCTGTTACTTGGTCTAAAAAAACACACAAAAAATATGCTGAAGTGAAAACAAGAGAAGCACCAAGGGAATGGTGTTGCAAGAAAGGCACTTTCCAGGGGCTGAAGAACTGAGTCTTGTACTTGCCTAGGAAAGACTCTTACTCCATTCCAACAAGCAGAGATGCCAATTCATTCTTCAGAATTCAACAGCATATCCTTTCAATACAAATACCCTGCAAGATCTTAACATCTCAAGATAAAAAGCATAACAATATTGTGTTCCTCTTTTCCCACAGGGAAACAGCATTTAGCCTCATTTTCCATGCTGAAAACTTCCATCTTTTCAGTGAACTGCAGAAACTATGGCTAATCCACCATCTCACAATGTGGAAGTCATGCTGGACTGCATTGCCCTTTGGCTCTGTAGCTGCCTTCCCCTTTCCTGTCTCTACTATTAGCAGTTCCTTGCAGGTGTTCTTCTTTCATGGTACTAACACAGATTTCTAGCAATATCTAATGTCACAGTTATCAGCACTAATGGGAGTTGACATGAAGTTGTCTGATTTCCAGAGTCAGTATGCAACTGCTAAAGTTTTCCCTTTAAAATAAAAACCATAACACAAGAAGCAGTTCTGCAGAAGCTATTGCATCAGCAGGAGTGACCCTGCTATAAATATAACAAAGTTGTTTTTTCTAATCTGTCACAATACATGAACACCTCTCTTACTTTCATGTTAATAATACAAGCGTCCTGATGAGGTTTTAAAACTATTTTATGGTAACAACCACCATACTTTTTAACAGGCATACATTAAAAGAACTCAAAAGGTGCCAGACAGCCTTCAAATGAGACCAGTAGCTGGACAGAAACAGTTCCTTCCTGGCCCTGAAGATGAATGCCTTAAGGCATGGCTTTGATTGCCTTATTACCTTAAGTTTGCTTAGCCACAGCTGTTATGAGCAGTCATAAAAACCACTCAGCTATAAGCCTTTGACTTAGAGGCTACTTCCTACAGTGAATTCTGTAGGCCAGGAAGGTGTCGTGTTATTCTGTCTTCTGTTTGCTCCAGATTTACTGCCCCCTCAGCTAATGAAAGCAAGAAGAAGAAGAGCACACCCTCAACCGTTCAACTCAAATTATGCTCTGTTAGTGGATATTGTAAACTATGAGGAACTGGGACCCTCTGTTCTGGTCACATTTCCATGGCACAGAAAATAGGGCAGCTTAGGAGGAGCAGGCTACATCACATAGGATGGACATTTTTTGCACCACACTGAACATATTCAAACTTTTTTACATATGCTCCTAGTCTACTTCTATTTCTTCTATTTTCCAAGTTAATTCTGGTTTTGCATAATCTCATTTGCTGCAATTTCTATGATGTTTTCCATCCAAACAGTTTGTTTCAGTTGGCCATTTTCAATCTGCAAGTCCTGAAGGCATCCAAAGAGAGCATGATTTTCCAGAAGCCAAGTGAACACCTCATTAGCTGAAGCTGACCAAGCATTTAGTTCACATACACAAAATGTTCTTTCCCCATTATAGATAATCTGCATTTTGGTCTGCAGAAACCATCAGAGTCCATCTTCACTATGACAGCTTTACAGTAGGAAGATTATTTCTCACCTCAGGGCTCTTCTGCACTAAGAACTTCAAGCATATTGACTGTCCATTTTCAGCTGGCATGTAGTGCATGTTCACTTGGAGACTGAGCAATTAATAACTATCTCCATCTCCCTCCTGACCAGCTAAATAAAGTCAGGTGAAAAACAGTATTTTCTATCTATCACTGATTTTAGATTCCCCTTCTTTTTAGACAAAGCTGGGACATACAACTCCTTTACTTTTCTCAGATGACACAAAAAAAAAAAAAAAAAAAAAAAAACACACATAAAAAAACCTATCAACTCTGAAGACCCAAACTACAGAACAGGCACTGGCTCCAGCCTGGCTGTGCTCTACAGCTTTTCCGAAACAGCAGAAGAGGAAACAACTGAACATTTATAACCTACAGCACCAACAAATGACAACCATTCCTCAAAAGATGATATTATTTCAAATTCCATCAGTGTAGCCTATCATAAGAATTTGGGGGGAAAAAATAAATAACTCTATTTGATTCATCAATATTTATTTTCCATTAAAACAGAAGTTAGATCAAAACAGCCTTCCTGATCTGTCACTTATTCCCTCTCTGGGAGAAGGGCTGTAGAAGACAAATAAATGACAGTCATAAAAGTTTTATACATTTTATTACCTGATGTGTTTGATTTTGGATAGCACTGAAGACAGTAAATAGTACCAGATATTTCCTCCTTACTAATAGGTACACTTTGTGTATACTTTCTAAGTAAAATTTGATCACAGTACATACACAGCATGTTCTTCCAGTTTTTCTTATGAATTATTGCCTGTGTCTGTAGTAGATTAATTTCAGTTAGACCTCTATTTTGTGAATCATTTAGTGCCCTTTTAATTTTCTTTTTTTTTGTCTCCTTGTAGGCTTTTTTTCCTATTTTTTATCACTGATATTTCGCAATTTCTATTCTTGTTCCTTTTCGTACTCTGTGGGCAGCCTAAGAGACAGGAGAGACAACCACAGCAAACTACTTGGAAAACTGAGAAGATCTAACAGTTAAAAGCCAGAAGTTTAAGAAAGAATATCAGCTTAAGAATATTGTCTGAAGGTATACATTCAAGTCTTACAGCTACATTTATTTCTTGCTTATAAGAGTCAGTGTACACTTTTCTACATTTTTTTTTCCTTAGAGACAGCAACAATTAATATATATTTAGTCCACACAGGACACCAACAGAGACAAAATCACTGCCCCAAGGAGTTTGCAGAACAAACTAAACTGACAAAACACAATTCAACAGGGTCTAAAAATAAGCAGTGATTAAAATTAGTGCAGGAACTGTTGGTCGGTATTTTTTATAAGCAAACAGCAAGACTACATTAACTGGTCCCCTTGGGAATAAAACATTTACAATAGATTTAATTAAAGGCATTTAATGAAGTCCAAATATAAGAACAACAAACAGGCCCCTCATCTGAAATGGTGCCTTAAGTGTAGTAAACCATTCTGAACTATAATAAATTCCTCCTGGTTATCTTCAGTTTTCATTCTGGCTTTCAGCACTACAACCAAGGGGTTTTATTTGCACATGAAATGGTCTGGATTTCCCACCCTTTAACTTATTTACTGAGTTGGTAATGGAAAAGTTTCAGAAGTTACTTTTAAATCAATGTTTGAAAGGAAGTCTTAATTCTACCTTAATTCATTTCTAATAGAGCACCATGGACAGATTTTCTGTTCCACAGTGACACACCAAAAGCCTCCAGGTCAGTTGCAGTGCAGTGTTCTACCTCTGCAACTAAAGGAAAAGGCTTCACATGTCTCTTCTCAAGGTATATGGGACAGGCATTTTCTACATCATCTTGCACAAGGGATTACCAGACAGAGGTGCTGCTCAGTGTATTCTTAAGAGGGGCTGGAACACCCCACTTCTACAAAATTAACTTTCAGAACTCAATGAACTCTGATTCTTTGATTTTTCTTAACATCAGCAGATCATACAGTAAAGGCCCAATGATGCTCTGTCACCAGTGAACTTGATTCCAGTCAGAATCTATCCTGAAATTTATCAGCTATTTGGTTTGGAAAAGCAGACAAGACTCTTTGAGGACACTGACTGGAAGAAAAATACATTTGTGTGTGTATATAGATAATTTCATGCACACAAAAATAAAGAAACTATACCATTTCGTGCCCAGAAAATCAGAAGTGTAAGGAATATATTTATACATAAAATTCTCCACACTATTTATGCATTAAACCAAGAATTCAGGCATAATTCTCTAAATACCTCCCATCACTAACTTGTGCTGCTCACAATGGCCAAAACTGAAGCCATATAAAACTGGCACTTTTACCTTGTGATCAACACAGAGGACTAGAACTCTGAAATATCCATTCCCATATGGTGTCCCCTACAGTGGGTTTCATGCACACAAGGTTCAGTCTTATCCATCAGAAATAGATGATTATGAACAGAAAAAAAATTAGTTTCAAAGCACGATTTTCCAGCAGAATAGCACCACATAAGGTTCCCCTAGGAGGAAACAGAGCATCGTAGAAGGATGACAGGATTTTAGTGTTTACCAGAACTACTTTTATTAGGAATTAAGGTAAATAACAAGGGAGATATATCCTGGGCTCAGAAGCTTTTTCAATGAATAAGTTTCAATGATGCTAAAACCTAAAAAACTTCAGATGTCAACTTAAAACTTCTATAGCCTTGTTCTTTCCCCAGGGCATACTTTCAAGTGAATCCTTGTAAAGCAAAGCCCTTTTTCTTGTTTTCTTTTCAGAAAGCGCAGTAGCAGCTTCTTGCAAATAGTAAAGTCTATGAATTCTGTGCAGTGCATAAAAATTCCAGCTCAAGCCTATTACAAATGTATCTGAAATAAAAAGCTGCCACCAAGCAAAGTATTTTCAGTCTCTTTTGTTTCCAAAGTTTTTCCAAAATTGTTGCAAATCTTTACACTGCCTGTTTGATAATCCACTCTAATATTCATTTGCCCAGACAAGCACCAAAAAAATCTAACTTCCATCTATGAAATAACAAGATGGCCCTTTTTATCTTGAGTGTAATAGAAGGTTATTTTCTCTGTTGTTTGCAATCTGCATAGTATCCATGTCAGGCATATCCTTCCACTTTCCTGTACATCTGCTTATTAATGCATGGGAAAATAAAATTGGGTTCTTTTCTTTCAAATATATTGCCAAGATTTAATTTTGATGCTCAAAGCAGCTTGGGTCCTTTTACAGAAACAGACTTTATAGCCTGCAAAATATTGAAGTTACCATTCCCACTCTTTCAGCTGAGTTTACATTATATGTTTCCTGGTAAAGTTTCATTTTTCTTTAGTCCATGTTCATGCAACATTTCACAAGTCTGGGGAGCAAATTCTGCAAGCTGGTCTCTTGGTCTAGTAGAGCTGTGGCTACCGACAGATCTCTTTTGGCTTTCTGTGGTACCATCTAAGCATCCTCCAAGAAATTGAGGAGGCATTTCTAGTCAATGTATTCAAATTGGGCACAAGAACACTAGCAGCAATAGCTTTAACAAAAATCTTTATTTTTCATGAATTATATAAAATTAAGCAGCAGAGAAGATGGGATGCTGAGGAGCAATCAGTTGATTTGAACTACTTGTGTGAAGCATTTGTAACTAATAGGTGCCCTCCTGTTCTCTTATACTTGAAAGGAAACCAAGCCATAACAAGCCCCCACTGCCACACTTGAAACCACGTTTTACTGGAGAATATATGAGGAATAAGGTGTTATACTATTCATATTCATTATATCATAGAATGCCAAGTGGCTTGACAACTTATGTCCCGTTGCATCAGTGCCAACCATCCCTGCTTCAGAGACAAAACATTGAGGGGGAGGGAAAAAATGGAAATACCTACAATATATGATTAAATTAATTGAGTAGGGAGCAAAAAAGAAAACAGTGAATGCCACATCACTGAGCTTGGAAAAATCTCAACCTACATAATCTGCACATACATAACCCCTTCCTCAAGGTCCTTTGCAGAAATCTTAATTTTGCCCTAGCTGTCCATCACACCAGGTACATGCATTTCACCCATTCAAATAACTCTGGTGTCCAGCAATGTTTAAAAGAATCTGTACAAAGGCTCTGAAGTGCAAGACAACACTTGAGAGATAATCAGCATCACTACTAAATCCTGGCTGCAAACAGCACTACCAGGCATTCAGGATTCCAGAGGCAAAGCCCCTTCTGATGACTGAGTAGGGCAGAGAATAATGAAAAGCTGGTAACATGAGAACTCCAAAGCATTTCTTTACATAAAATCAAATAGATCATTTATTTATGGAATCATAGGATCACTTGGGCTGGAAAGGAATTTTAAGACCATGAAGTTCAAACCATTTAGCATTTAAACCCAAAAAATAAAGTAAAATAAACTTTAGGACACCCTCTGATGCTCTTGTAATTTGTCAGGCCTGATAACCAGGTGACCTTTAGCTGTGTTGTTTTCCTAAGCCACCTGAGCAATAGCTGGTTATATTATTTTCCAAATAGGATGGCTTTGGTTTACATTACTTCAAAGAAAAGAAAAAAAAAATCTTCCACGAGCTTGTAAACAAAGCTTTACTTAAAACTCTTGTTGAGGACTTTCATGGAAGCTGGTCCAAATTTAGGCAAAACTTTGTGTACATTTACCTGCGAGTTCTGTCTGTGATCACTGCCATGATAAACATATATGGTACAGGTGACAATAGTGTCACATCACTTCTTATCTCCTCCCTCCTGGCAATGACCTTCACACAAAGTCTTCAGGCATCAGGCAGGCTGATCAATTAAGAATTCATTATGTCCCATTACTATACATTTTCTTCTGATGCATCTCTAATTTCTTTAACAACACAAGTTAATTTTTCATCTTCTATGTTGCACTGTGGTAACAGAGTTTTCAGAATATACTTTCTATGTACAAGAATAGAATATGGAGAGGATTGTGGTTATGGCTTGCATTTACATTTAGCAGAAATGTCTAGCTCCAGCAGCCTAAAACCTGTCAAGATGAGAAGCAACAATAAACCCTATTAGCTGTCTCTAACAGGAAAAAAAAATGACTATATGCTTTAAAATAGAAAAGTTTTTCTAAATGAGGCTTAAACTCTGCTTTTAGTAATAGCTTTGGCTGTCTTGCAAAGTAATAGATAATGCACTAAAAGGTGTAAAGAAATTGCAGAATGCACATCCCAGGTATGTTTTATCCAGTGACACTGAGCTGCACTCATAGATCAACGGCAGCTACAATGAAGTTAGGAAAGCAATTTCATCAAGAATAGTTCCAAACTTTATTTTTCTGTCTTTCCCATTATCCAAAAGCCTGTGCCTAAATTTAGCCAGCTATTTAACAAACATGCATATATGCCACTTTCACAAACTCAAAATAGAATCCAACAATTTGAAACAAAGCATGACAGACACACGTATATGTAGTTCAAAAAGCTGTCAAACACACACTTCATTTATAAAATCAAAGTCCTCAGATACCTTGATGACCCAAGTGATACTGACCCTTGTGCTCCATGCAAGGAATAGCTACAGATGTTTCCACTGAGATTTGCTACTGACATTAAGCACAATGGACACCAACCAGCCCCTTGGAAATTGAGAGCTCATTACTTTCCTTTCCAACCCTTGGTGCAGTTCTGAATTCAGGTAGGGAGGATGGGTGGGAGTGAAAGATGAAGAGCAATTTCATTTCTCCTCAGAGCAGTTTGTAGATGGTTTTATGAGCTGGGAGGAACTTTCTCACTCCTGTACAGATGCACTCCTTCCTTAATCTTCATAAAATACAGCTTGGTTCAAAAGCCACTGCATTATTGGCCTTCTCCTTACTTTTGTCAAGAGAAGCAGGTCCAACAGACTCTTCAGTGTGGGGTCAGACAAGAGGTATATAGAAAAAAAAAGCTTCCCAACCAAAAGCTTCCCCAAAGGGAAACTGAGCCCACTTGGACTACAAGAGACCATTTACACTCCCAGCAGCACAGATGTTATCACATTCTGGATGATCAGATCTTACAGAGTTAATGTTGATCTCATTCTTACCTGTATGACACTGCAATAGCCATGTCAACCGCAAAGTAGTTATCCTGGAGTGAGACAGATGAGAGTCTGGCCTCAAATTTATTTTATATGGCAACACCCACCTCTCAAGTTCCCCATGTCTGGAATATAACAGAACTATCAACAACTTTAACTTAAATTTACTGAATTAAAGAGAACTGTCCCAACACAGAAATTGATGCTCTGTTTCCGATGCCATTGCAGCCACACTTGTGAAAACAATGGTATTACATGATAGATGTGTGGAATCACATTTCAGTTACATCAGCTTCTAGCAATTTATTCCTTACTTCCCAAAACCACAGCATAACACCCAAGAAAAAGGCTTTAAAAGGCTTTTTTTTTTTTTTCCCACAGCAATACAATTCTTCATCTTCATGTTTAAAAGCTGAAATCATTTTCTAAGCAAAATCAATGTTAGAACAGGATCTTACAAAAGGCAAACAAAAAATAGTTATCATCATGTTCCTAAATCTAATCTTATTTCTATATCCCATTTCTTTAAAACAATGTGAGAAACAAATATCTCAGTCAAAGAGACAATACTTCATTTGTGTCTTGTTTGCATGGTAGCCTTTAGGAATCTGAAGGGAAACTCCTAAATTTTCCATCTAATTCTTTTGTCATCTCCTCCTTTCTTTCCACATCTTGGTTAGAATTAGTTAACCTTGTTTTCTATTTTCTCTCTTCTTGGAACACATGCAGAACAATAGCAATATAGAGGAGATATATCAGCCACAGGACTGTGTCTTTATGAAGCTTTAAAGACCAACATTTTGCTCATATGAGTGATTCAACCCAAGAGAGCTTTTAGAAGCCATGAATATTCACATGCTAGAGCAAGAAAAAAAATACTTAAAAGAATTTTGAAATTTACAGTGCGTTGAACTCTGGCAATGCTGTTGAAACTGTTGGAAAAGCTTTCTTCACTAATCTGTTTATCACAGGCTCCCATCCAAAACACAGCACCAGTCATCTGGTGTCAGCTGGTGTTTATCCTTCACCAGGTTCAGGCTCTAATCTAGGCTCTCTCTGCAGCTGCCACTCAAGGGCCACTTTCAGAATAGAGGGACAAAGAATCTAAGAGCTGACTAAGTACACCAGTATCAGTCAGCCCAGGTACACCTGGAAAGTTTCAGTAGCAATTTCAGAAATTCTAGTCCTTAGCAATATATTGGATGTATTTACAGGAAGCCTTCTCCATGGAATATAACGCCAATTGCCTTAAGCTATATGGAAATGTAGATCTTGCATCTTTTTTATGCTAATACCAGAAAGAAGGCATTTTTTAATTGCCCACATAAATAATCCATTTATGAATCTTCCTAAGCTTTTGGCCTCAGTATTATTTCCATGGCAATAACTTCCACAGAACTGTACATTGCACGAAACCCATATTTCCTCTTCTCACTTTCAAACTAGCTGACTTGCCTTAACTCTGTATGTTCTTGAACTATGAAATATAGCAGAAGCTGACCATTTTTCTCTCTGATTCTGTGCTACCATATTTACAGGGTGGGAAACAAAGGGATAGCTTTGTGTCAACGTATAATTCTTACTTCTCCCTGTCTACCCAATCTCTATATCATTTTTCCCCACTGTTAAAACATCTCCCCTCCTCTCAGTTTGTACTGTTGTTCAGTGATGCAAGCAGTCAGCACAGCTGTTCTTTCAGAAAAGAAACTAGTCTAACACATGGACAAAATCCTTAAGCTACAGAGCAGGGGAGGAAACCAAGACTCCAAATCCTTCACTAATTGTGATCTTCTGGCTTTCACTAATTTACAGGATTAACTCACTCCTCTAATAGCCCACAGATTTCTTCCTCACATCACAGCTGAGTCATGGGATTTTCATACTCATAGGATAAGCCTACTTAGCTCTTTTCAGTCCATGGGATAGCCTTTGCCTCTTTCTTCCCTTAGTCAGCCCAGTATCGTGAAGCAGAAAAGTAATGACTCTAAGGTCATTAAGCCGTGCATAAAAATGCCTTAAGAGATCAGATCACACCAGAGAAACACAAATAAGAAACCTCTCCTACAGTTCACATAGACTTTAGTTTCCCCTCGATGATATTACAGAATCAGTATACATCTGGGCTGTTAGCTGAGGGGGTGGACAGGAGGAATGAAATACAAAAAGCTACCTCCTGTAACACACAAATGGAATGATCAAACAGTCATGGCAGGATGTCAGCTGATGACATGCACTGACTTCAGTAGGGTCATATCTAATCATTAGAGTAGTGGTGTGGTTTAAAAAGGCTTTTAGTCAAAGGAAAACTACTTCAGAGGTAACTAATGCACAGGAGATGAGGGCAACAGAGATAATTAAGCAGGGATATAGTTTCAGTGCCAATGAATTTGCTTGACAATCTGTTTCTTGGCCCAGTCAAATAAACTTTGGAAGTAAATTCCTGCACTTTCAATCTACAGTCTCACTGTAGAATTACTTCATTGCTAGAATCCAGGTTACAGAAAGAAAATAAAAATATCAGTGCAAGCGTTTGCACACATTTATTCATCATCATCCTGGAGCAGCAGTAGGAACACAGTTTTCTACTATCTTCAGGGAGCCATCACTCTCAAATGGGGATCTCATTCAGTGACTGAACAGCTACTGAAACATCAGCCATCAAAAAAATTCTGGATCAAAACCTAAGAGGACAAAGATATAATACCTCCTGTCCTGTGTAATTCATACTGAATCATGTGTAGTCTACATGAGAACATGGTCCTAAAAGAGACAGTATACATATCCCCTTTTCTTAAGATGCTTTGGCAAAACAGGTGTGGCTCTAAGAAGCATAGAATTATTATAGAGAAACTGTTAGCCTACAGATGGAGTAACTCGATTCACATACTTTGCATTATGTGCTTTAGAAGCTACTTGAATTACCATTCTAGCAATAATTCACATTGAACCTTTTTCTGCTGAACACTTCAAGAAGGGACAGAAGCAACAGCAAGTGGAAGAGAAATAAATTAGACAGCAGAGACCTGAAAAAAAAATCTTGGAATCAAAACCCTGGATGAGAACATCCCACACACAGGCATTGGCTCTGTATCTGAACTCTTAATCTTTTGCCCAACTCTAATCATTACCAGTTTCTTTTTAAAAGCCTGTGCCTGAAAGAACTGATGTGTTAGAAGACAGCCATGACCTAAGTAAACTCCAAACAAATCACTCATCACTGAAAATTCCAGAACAAGCTGGTACTTTCTCAGAGAACAGTGTTCTTCTAAACACACATTATACATAAAGAGGAAACAGAGAGCACATACTGTAGGCTTTCATCAATTGTACACAAACAAAGCCTTTGATAACTCTCTGAATAGGCTTGAGATCATTATGCCTGAGGCCAAGAGGCTCTCAGTAGTTTAAGATCTCATTTTCCAAACTTTTGGTGAAAAGGGTCTTTTTAAGTGCAGGGTAGAAAGGAACACTTTTTCCTTTAATATAGTGATGTTCACAATACTCCTACTCATATCCTCATACGCTCTATATTTTTCCTTACTCATTTCAAACTTTACAGCCTCAAGGTCTGGAGCAGAAAGTGCTCACCCTACCCACATCAACAGCCACCTTTCCTGTTACCCATCCTTCCCTTTCCTGGCCCACATTGTTCCTGCAGCAGTTGGCCTTTTCCAATTCTCTGGTTCTTTCTTGTCTTCCTGTCACTCAAAGCTACCAAACAAGCTGTGCTATTTTATTTCTTTGCTTTGTTTAATTATCTGCTTGAGGACATGAAAATATTCTTATGCAGATGCAGGAAGGTAAGTAGAGGGCTAAGGAAATGGCCACCATTTGACATTCTGCAGCTCACACCAGTTCATGCCATGCTTTTGGTTTAGTCACACCAGCATGCTCTTAACTATGCACTTAACTTAGGTTAACAGAGAGTGCCCATTCCAAAGAGGAACACCTAATAACAGAGCACTTTTACTCCAGAAACAGTGTTTTGGTGTAAACAGCTTAATCTGGTCAGTATTTTTCCACTCCTTCACTAAACCCTAAATCCCTCTGACCTACTAAGGACTCAGATCTATCCCAGTCTTTAATGCGGTGGTTTTGTTTCAGCTACTTTAGCAGCTTCAGAATAAAGTAATAAAAATGTTATGCATTCAATTTAGTATCCCATTGACTATAAGAATTCTGAGAAACATTAATTTCATCAATGTATTTGGAGTTCTGGCCTCTATTTTAGAACTCAAGGCTCACAGGTTTCTTTGTCTTTAAAAGTGTTACAGAACAACCAGCCAGCAAGCAACAAAAATGTGTTTAACCCTGTGGTATCCTGAAATTCACATTAGCAGCTGCACAAATAATTACAGCCCTTCTCAGGTAAAACCTCACCAATTCAAATGAGCATTCTCTGAGCAGGGTAGGATTACAATCCCTCGGAGTGATAAGGAGATCAACAGAAGCCTTTACAAGTGGTAAAACACAGTCTGATCCCAAGAATATACAAACACTACCTTGCTGATGACTGAAAGAGCACGTTTTTCAGACTCTTGAGCAGAATCTATTGAATTTTGGCTGATATTTTCCTACACGTATTGAACAGAAAGGGGTCACTTTTACCCTGGCCAGGTAATCATTTCAGTATTCCAGTGCTCATAGAAGGGTTTTAACAGGCCATGCTTTTTGTTTAAGATCAAACAATTCTCTTTCCATACCTCTGATTCTGTTTTTTAAGCGACTGTTTTACCAGCAAAATTTGTTTCAGCACCTTACAGAAAAGAGTCTCAGCTGGTCATTTGTGAGCCTGGCTTTTTAAGAACCAAATCTTTGTTTCTATCTGGTCAAGGAGTGAATAAATTATTATTATGAATCATATAATACTGGGTTGGTTGAGACAGACAAGGCCATCTACATCACCTCCTGATCTCCAGGTGGCTCTAGACTGGCTCTAGCCATTTTGTACAATTTTTAGCAGCTATTTCTCTTACTCTTAGAACACTGCATGAGTTCCCATAATACCTCCATGAAATTATTTGAAAAGTTTCTTTGTATCTACACATGCATGTCCAGTTAGACATTATTACTACTTCTATTTTTCAGGCTGTAAACATATAATAAATTTTTAAATGTGGTGATATATAAAATCACTTTTTTTCCTTACTCCTGGTAGTAATGACTCTTTCTTCAAAACTAGTGGAATTGTGGCATGGAATTTAAGACTTGCATTATCATACTGCAGCAACTGAGCCCTAAAGTGTCACATTTTATTTTTTATGGGTTTTTTCCACCAGAGTTGAAACAAAAGTTGTCATTCATTCCCCATAACAAGCTGTCAGTTTTAGACAGTCTGGTGGGGAAGACCCTAGGAAGGAAACTACATCCTTGAACTTCCATTCCTTGAAAAGAAATAGTTTTGGTGCCTAGGACTGCTGTGAGTCAATTCTGAGCCACACCATGTCACTTCCAGATGAATGTCCTGTTCCTTGATACTTCAAGGAAGAAAATACAGTTAGTTTTCAAGGTACTCAACCATTTTTTCAAGTTATCATCTAGTCTAACAAAAGCTGATTTACAATGGGAGGTGTCTACAACAGGCACCATTAAGTCTAGAGCCAAGATACTGATTTCTCCCTGGGCATCAGTTTAACAAGATTAGGATGTAGAAGGGCACTGTACTTCTCTGTGAAGTGCAAGGGGTTTTATACA
Organism: Heliangelus exortis; assembly: GCF_036169615.1. Classification (NCBI taxonomy): domain Eukaryota; kingdom Metazoa; phylum Chordata; class Aves; order Apodiformes; family Trochilidae; genus Heliangelus; species Heliangelus exortis. The sequence goes on along the minus strand of NC_092424.1, from coordinate 9,286,121 downwards.
ATAAATTATTTTCTCTTCCTCTTAGCTAATGCAGTGAGGCTTTTCTATTCACTGTTCTTAAGAGAAGGCCAGAAAAATTAATATATAGACATTCAGAAGTAAGTAGATATCAACTCTTTTTTTAATTCATCTGCAAATCAAGACAGCTTCTAAATGAGATGAAATAACAGAATCATCTTTCTAGTGCTTTGCCCTAGCAATTTTTTAACTGTAGCAGTAAGCTCATAACAAAAAGGAAAAAAAAATTATATGGGAGATCTAAGATGTTCTGAAAATGTGTACCAGGATGGTTTTCTGTACATAAAAGAAAAGCTTGCCTCTAATACTTCAGATTACAAATAAATTACATTTCAAAGTTTTCCTTCTTGACTAGTTCCCTGCCTGAAACAGATACCACAAAACCAAACACTGCAATCCTTTTAGTGTCTTTAAAGACAAAACCTATCATTGTTATTCATTGACTGGACAATTAAATGTGACACTTGAGTATAGTGGGATTTTCAACATTTGGATGTTGCAGTCCTAAAGAGAATTTAAAATTTACTGTCAAGATAGTACACCACAGATCAACATGTTTGTTTGGGGGTTTTAGGTTTCTTTGGTTTTTTTGGGTTGCTTTTGGGTTTGTTATTGTAGTTGATGGTTTAAGTTGGTTGCCTTGGGCTTTTTTTGGGTTTGGGGGGAGGGCAGAACCTGCTACCATACTCAAAGGTGCTGTCTTTTCTATTTCAATGTTATTGAAAGGACAGGGAAATGGTAGTAAAGAATTCTTAAATTAAATGAAGCCAAACTGTAGAATTAGTCTGGAAACTTTTGAATATTAGATTCTTTTTAGTAAGCACATTTAAGACAAAATTAACTATTTAGGAACCAAGAAAATTATTTAAAAGTAAACAAAATAAATTTTCACATAAAATGAGCCTAAAAGATTATAAATGCAGTAAAACTAAACTTATTTTCCCAATAATAATTATTTCATTTTTTTTAATGTGCATTCTCTGTTTAGGTTTTTTTCTTAGATCAAATTATGATCACATACTTACCTGCTGAAATGTGACTCGTGCTCACTAGAGCATAGACCCACAAATCTATAAAGTCACATATTTTCCAGATAAAATAACTGTAGTTCTCTTCTGGTTTTACCAAGTCTTCTTTGGTGCATGACAATATCTTAATGCATATGAATAACAGCTTTTTTTTCTGGCTGCAATATCAGTTGCTTTTATACTGATAAATGTTAAAAATTAATTTAGGTCTCTATCAAGCATCTGTCCATAACTTAGTAGAAAGACCAACTTCCAAAGATATCTATGTGCGTAAGGAAGCCCAGAGGGATATCTGGAAGAATTCAAAAGAATAGCCCTGTGTTGCAATCTGCCAGCACTTGGGTACTCTGAGCATCTCATTACCTGCAGCCAAGTGCCTCACAAAGCCCACCTCCTGGCATGAAAGCACCTTCAGGGTGAACTGGTGAGGATGGGCTCTACAGGTACTTACACGTGTGGTGTACCAGAAAACAGCAGGCCAAAGAGGAGGAAAAGAACATGCTGAGAAGCACGTGAAAATTACCCAGAACTGCTAAGCTCTGAAGAACATTGGACCTGCTGAATTTAAGAAATTATAAAAATCAAAACACCAACTATCAGTCAGTCCTGCAGAAGGTCACCAGCACACACTGACACCAATAAGACTGTATGTAACCTAGAACACAGCAATGAAGGTACTGTCTGTTACATGAAGACAAGGACTATAGGATCATATGTGCATATGATGAAATCAAGGAACCACTGTGTACTTCCTGAACACCCACCCAGTAGTCACTGGTGCACCAGAGATGGCTTCTACTTGTGAGTAAACAAGTGTAGCTCATCTCCCAGCTGTTTTCTAACCAAGTATTTTGATGAAGAGTGAGTGTGAACTGTGTGAGGGAATAATTGCACATACTGTGTGAACAGTTCTCTGCTATGAAAAACAATGGTTTGATACCACTATTAATAAAACATCTGAATAAAAAAAAAAAGTGTTGTAATACTGGTTGTCATCAATCTCTCCTGCAATTCACTCACTTATCAGTGAAAAGGGACTTTATAGCACTCCCTGTTCTGGTGCTCAGTACTGTGGAATGGCTCCTCTACTGACAAAGAGGAGCAAGCAGTACTAGCATGCCCATACAAACTTCAATGGGAAGAGCAGGTTTTGTTTTTTCAAATACTTACTTGATAGGGATACAGAGTGACACCATTCGTTCTTGACAAAGACCAAGTGCCATCAAGGTACTGATGAGCCTGGATAGCCACAGAGTTGAGAACGTTACCATTGCTGGGGCTGGTGGCCATCTGAAAGCTGACCTTGGCTTGGTGTCCAGGAGAGCCATTTTTCTTCTCCACCCCGTTAACAATTCCTAGACTGTTGGGTTTTCCACCGTGTTTGTTGGCAACAAAGCCTGTGTAACTGGATGGAGCATAAGGAGCAGGCACATATGCCCAGTCCCTGGGCTGCAAGCTGCCCATGTGCCGGGGACTCACTAAGGTGGGGATACTGGAGAGAGGTGGGGGAGAGCCCGGGGAGGCATCGTAATGTTCTGAGTTGGCAGTTTGCTCTAAGGTCAGCACCATCTGGATGGCCTCTTGCTTCAGCTGGTTCAGGTGGGTGGCACAAACATCACATCTGTTGTCCTTCTCATTCCATGCCTTACGAATGGTGTTGGGAACTTGGAGCTTCTCATGAATCACAGAAGAGAAAGCTGGGTCCTAAAAAACAGACAGAGAGGGGGGGAGACACAGAAGAAAAATGTTTAACCACAGTGAAACATTATTATTGCTGATTGTGCATTTCAAAAGCCAATTTACAAGATAAGCTTAGAATGCAAACAAAGCCCATTAGATACAGTCAACATATGCCAGCAGCAGAGCTGAGCAAAAATGAGAAGTTAGATTATGTTGCAAAAAAAATTTTTTTACTTCTTCTGATAAGTGGCAAATACTATGAATTCCATTGCAAGCTTTAATAAATGGCAAAGAGAACGCATTAACCTGCTTCACACCACTGCACCTAATTTCTGGCTTGAGTGAAATCTACTCTTAGTTACACAGGTGAGATCAAGAGCAACTCTACTAAAATCAGTGGGCTTGTAGCAAGGTACACAAATCCCACAAATCCATCTACTCTTCAGTGCAGCTTTTGGTACTCAGAAAATCCAAGAAATATTCCGGGGGGAGGAGGGAGGAGGGCCATTTCCAAGCATGCCTATGAGGAAAAAAAAATAGAAAAAGAAAAAAGAAAAAAAAAAAAAAAAACAAACTATAAGTACCATAGTACCATCACTCTCCCAAAAGCCTTTTTTAGAATTCCAAACAAATGAATGCTTGATAAAGTTTAAGAACTTTTTGGCTTTTCTTACACCAAGAATACACTTTTCAGTCTGAGAAAAAAAAAAAAAACTCTCATCTGTTAATGTACTGTTCTACCACTGTTTTGGGGTACCTACTGATAATGTAAAATAAAATACTACTTAGTACTATTTAGAAAATTGAAGATGTCGATAGTTTGTAGAGAGTGATTTTGTCTTGGAAAGCACAGTTTTGGTGGAAAAACATATGACCAAATTTAAATCTTCCTGCCTCATATGCTTACCATATGGATAGATCTTTGAACATCAGTGCCACTCTCCACAGAGCGATGTCACCCTGACCTGACTGCAGTCACTGAGTGATGGCCTAAGTTGCAGAGTGCTTCAGGAAGCTGTGAAGCCAAACAGCAGTCTTAGCAGCAGCTCATCACCAAACTTGCTTGGTTCTTATCACGTGTGTTTTATGTTGAGTAAACAAGGACATGAAAATATTTCTTGGAGATTTCACACCACAATTTTCTGGTTTTATAGACCAGGCAGGGTAGATTTCACTTTCCTTTCCTTAAATTTTGTAGAGCTACTGGTGGATTTTCTTATGACTGCTTGAACAGATTTACCATCAGGAATATCAAAATATTCTTTTTTTTCTTTTTTTTTCCTCTTTCTTGCTTTATCAATATTAGCAGCAAACTGAAATCAGACGGAATCAGACTGAATAGTGTGTGTGTGTGGAAGGTGGAAATCACACAAATTTGATCAAGTAATCAAGTAATCTTATCAAGTAATTTGATGAAGCCCATGCCATCCAAGACAGACAAATTTAATTTGTTGATAGTTTGGCTGTGCTGGTAAAGAATGAGCAGGGGATATAACAGAGAAGGAGAGAATTCAGTGGTAGAGGGTCATATTCATTATGATCCATCTTTATTATAGGCTCAAGCATTTTATTTGCACTGTTTGACTACTGTGAACAACTCCTCAGCATGCAGTGATTAATTGATTCATAAATCATGGCACCTCTTTATGTAGAGCAGCAACAAAGCAGCACCAGAAGCCCAGGAGAGCTGTGTGAACTGATGGGAAACAACAGAAAGCTGAGATCTGCCCAAGCCTCCAACTGGTAATTTCTATTCTATGCACAAAAGGGGTCAGAGCATCAAAGTGTGTCAGGAAGGCAGGAACTGGATTCTCTTTCAGCCCATCCCACTAAACCTTTTGGAAGGGGACTGGTGGAAATCAGGGGGAAAAAACAGGATGCAGAAGATGTCAAATCTCATCTTCCATTGCAGACCATAACTAGGTCAAGAGATCACATCAGATATAGGCACACAATCCATGATGCCAGGTATGCAGGGGAAGGACCCTACTTTTACCATAATGAACTAGAAAAAGCTATGTTTGTAGCTGAAGTGAGGTGTCTTCCTTCCAGGCTGATACACATTAGTCCAGGGAAAATTCTTGCTAGCTAATGCTATGGAGCTGCCTTTGTTGTTATTCTTTGAAAGTCAACTTCCCTTAGGCAAGTGGTCTTGAACCTAGGTAATTATATATAACGTTCAGATCCAGCAGCAGTTCAACATGGAAATTCCTGGATACTATGATAAATATTCCAAGGAAATAAAGCCTTCTCTAAAGTAAGCAAATGTCAGCATGATATAAATATTCAAGTAGCACACAAACTTTAAAGAGTGCTGGACAGCAGTGAATTCAGCTTCATCTCAGTGTTAAAACAAACATCAGATCATTCTCTGATCCAACAATAAACAGAAAGAGAGAGGGAAGAAGGAAGACTGTTCCTCCTCAGGAGCAGAAAGGCAAAAATAGGCACAACTTGAACTGATTACTCTCAAGATTGGCCCTACTAATTTATCAAGCTGTACTAGATTGATAGCCCAACACTGCACCCAAGTCTGGAATATGAAACAGAAAAGCCCTACAGGACAGCAAATAAATTTGGAGAAATGCAAGTTCCAGAAACAGTCACATTTCTGTTCTCAAACCAAAACTGACAGAGCTTAAGAGAGAGGTCACTTCCTTGTTCTGCGCTGGGCAGCTCCACTTTCATTTCATGGAAGAACTGGCTGACAGGTTTGCAATACATTTAGCAGAAAGGAGGCCACAGCTGGACAGTGACTACACCCTGGCTTGAATTGCAGGGAAATGCAGCTACATGGCACTTTCTGTTGAAGTATTTCATCTGTAAGCAATCATCTGCACACATTCTCCTAGGAATGCTTACTAGTTCAATAAACAGTATTTTGTCACATGTGAAAAATATGAAAATAGGACAAGATGGGCAAACCTTACTGGGTAAGTGCTTTGAAATAGCCCCACTAAGCAGCAGGGGTTGGAAAGGTTATACTCACTACTGAATCTTGTGAGGTCTAAGAAACTCCACACTCCCTAGCATGAGAGCAGATTTGCTTGTGAAATCTGAGGTTGACATGAGAAATACCATTTCTGTTTTGGCACTCATTTCCAGGCCTGCCAGAACAAAGTACAGTGACAGTGGAAACTGAAACAGAACTTAAAAAAAAAAGAAAAATCACAAGAGTTTGGTTTGAGCTCAGGAGTTCAGGGCAAAGGTCCATGATGGTTTCTCATATTGCTGTAATGGTTCACCCATCTTTAGTGTAAACAGCATTACTATAAATTCCTGTTCTTATAATAAACAAATGAAGGCATGTAAGAGGTGCAAAAAGCTTCAGGAGCTCAGACCACAGCATGAATGCACAAGACAAGCAGTGAACTAAGCAGAGTGCACACTGAGCTTTGTTGCAAGGAGCCTTTTAACATTTGTGAGCTTTCAAGACCAAGTAAATGCCAACTGCATGAGCTACTAAATTCCTCATCTTTGTCTCTGAACTAAAAACCTACATGGAAAAGACAGAAGAGGGAAGAACGTTTTGCTTTAGAGAGACCCATCACAGAGAGGTGTGCTGTGGAATTCTTGCTTTACATAGTGAACAGACACTAAGAAACACAAATACACAGAGCTGTACCAGGGTAAATGCAGTTCTGTTCTCAGGGAGGAGGAACAGCACTACTATATGGTCATGTAAGGCAAAGAAAAAGTATCCTCCTCTCCATCACCCTTCACAAGTCTGTACCTAGCTCCAGTACCAAGAAAGCAGGCTACAAACAGAATAATCCCCTCCTTCCTGTTACCTAGCTTGGTGCCCATCTGCATCAACAGAGAAGGCAAAAACTACTTTCAGCCTGAAGCACATCCATTTACACAAAGCTCCCAAGACATGATGCAAATGGGCAGAGCTTAACTGGTGCAGAGAGATGGGTGAGAAACACAATGAGCAGTTCAGTTTCACTTTACATAGAACCTAGCTGAGCACACATTCATATACAAATGCTTCCCATGCATATAGGTGCTTTGCAAAAATATAGTAGACAGACACTAATAGAGGACACGCTCTCCAAAATGTTATGTGCAGCTATATCGGATTTGGTCAGCTATAGCCTATACAAATTAGACATTTTAACCCCATGAAATTACTCTCCCTTAGAGAAAACTCAGCTATACAATGGATTTCAAGAGAGTATCAAATTGTGTTCTTCAACACGAATATTATTCACTGCTCTTCACTGAAAAAAAAAGCAGTCAATACTTACTAAATCATGGAGTCCAGCTGCCACTTGGTGAGGCTAACAGAAAATTCATGGAACTCTTGTTTTTAAAGAGTCCAGGCAGCAATGACTGCTGGTATGTAATCCATCACACAAGGTGAGGCAGAAGTAGGGGCAAGTCATGATCAAAGTTCTGCCCAGGAAGAAGTGTATTTTCCAGACTCACACTCTCCAAAGGCAGGGAGTAAACAAGCTAATTAAGAAACATTAGTAGGAGGGAAGCCTTAACCCTGATAAAAACCACATGTTTTTCCATGACTGTGCAAGCATCACTGCTCTAAACACAATCCCGTTAGTCCATGGTTGGTCTTGCTTTAGGGAGAAAACAAAACAAAACCACTCCTCTGTTCTCCTTTGTCTCTTGAGGGCATACTTTCCAGCCCAATAAAGAGATTATACTTGTAAATTTATTCTCCAGAGGCACTTGGGCTATTTTCCAAGTGACTCTGTACCCTAACTTAAACATATCCTATCGTCTTCTAGATCCCATTTCAGAGATTTGCTGGTTTTAGCATTCCAGAGTCCCAACAGCTGAAAAACAGCTCTTCACTGTTACAATGGCACCACTTCTGATAAAACAAAAGTATGTTCAAATAAACTGAAGTCAGTGAGAGTTTTTCCTCAAATAAGCATGACAGGATACACACTATGACTACAAAGGAGTAGCATTGTACCATCAAACCACGTTGGGAGCCCTTGGATACAAATCTGTTAGCTTTGCTAAGTAAAGACTGAATCATCTGAATTATCTAAGGTGGCAGGATCTTCGCTAGCAAAAGCAGTGTTTTGGTACATAAAAGTTAAAGTTCCACATGATCAAAGGAGCACTAAGGTGACCTTCCTTTTTCTGTTGCTGAGTACATAGCAACAAACACCTTTCTCAGGTATTAAACCACATTGCTTTACCCTCTCTGTCACAGACTTCCCTCATTCCCAATGTCTTCTTCACATAAGACATCCATTACCACTCCCAGCTGAGAAAATGGAACTACCCCATCTCATTTGCTAGGAAAGGAGAACATATTTCCCTCATGTCTGCCTTAAACTCCCTCCACTCCCCAGCAGGAATGTGCCCCCATAAGCACTGTTACTACACAGAGGGGAGAGGAGAGATAAGGCAGTCCCAAACTGGAGAGTTATAATTAGGGAACTTGAGTAAAAGGAGGGACAGAAGTCATGAGGAAAGCTTAGTGGAATATGAAAGAAGCTGTTTACATTAGCCTGTTTCCAGTAAGTCATTGTAAAGAAACTATACTACCAACTGCAGTAAAACCCTCTGAAGTGTTATCATATCTATTTAACTGTTAATAATTTTGTCACCTCAAACTTGAAAAACTGTTTTACTGACTTGAGCCTTCAATTTCAAAAAGGCCATTGACAGAGCTCCTCATCCTATACTCAGTATCTCCAGAACATGCCTGGGACAAGTTCCATTTGGCACGGGGGAAGGAGAAAACAAATCTTAATCCAGTCTGGTGTAGCTCTTACAACATTACTGTTTTCAAGTGTTTTTCTTGAGCTGGCACATACTACTGACATTTGTACTTTTATAACAACATCTGTCAGTATAAACCAACCACTCTGCAGGCAGAAAAATTGTGCTCCGTTGGTTTAGGCTCTTGGTTTCCTTATCTGAAAGAGACAGAAAGTCAAAGCAAGGTTCACCTTACAAATTTGAAGCAGCAGAAAGCAAAAGAGCAAAAATGGTGGAAAAAAAGGAGGATTAAAAATGAGGAGGAGGGAGACAAGAGGAGGGAAATCAAAAAGTGTTTTCTAATTGCTCCATGGATTGGTTTATGGCTCTGATGATGGATCAGCTTTGATGGAGTTACAGCTGTACACATCTGGCACACAGGTGTTTGTGTTAGCTTGATAGCTTGGCAGCAGCCAGATTTTTAATTGGGTTGGGAAGAAGAGATGGAATAGCAGCAGGAAAATATAAATATACATTCAATGGTGCAAATCCAGCCCTTGCCCAATGAGCTCTGTTACACAGTAGTTTTGAACTCTGCAGCCCAGACTGAACCTGTGGCCACAGCATGCACAGGGTATCCTGGGAAGCTTCTTCTATAGCTATGGAAACTCAGCTGTTGCCAAAGGGGACAGAATTTGTCAGCACCCTCTTTATAGCACAAAGAATAAGAATAGAATAGATAAGGTATTGCAGAAGCATCATCACTAGTGCTGGAAAACGCAGCAGCTCCATTCTCTCCTTGCTTTGCATCTTCCTGCCTGCATGATGAAGGATTGCATTTGCTTTCTTAGCCACCAGAGCACACTACGAGCTTGTGTTCAAGTGGCTGTTCACCTGGACCTCCTAGTGCTTTGCAACATCATTGTTAAAGCAGTCTTGTGTCCTGCATGCAACCCAGATGTATCACAGATTCATTTTTGTTCCAGTTTCCAGTCACCACATAGAACTTGGATGCTATTCCTGCCTCTTCATTCAGCTATGGGCTGGCTACAAATTTGACCTAATTGTTACTAAAATTAAATGCTTCCCAGAGCTTACAGTGAGCTATATCAACCAAATGTTTGTTTTCACTCCTCTCAAATGTGCCTAATGTGGTTATACCTTTATTCATAAAATCCTTCTTAGTGCCATTCAAAGAAAATGTTCTTCATTGTCGATATCCTGGTACCCACCCTTTCAAACCCATCTGGAATAAGCCTGAAGCATTACAGACCTATGATTACATAGGCCAGAACTGTTAAAATACTTAAATAACTGATCTTTGATTCATTTAAACTTCCCCATTACTCCAAGCTTTGATAAGCATCAACTGATCACTCGAACCTCTTTGAGTAACCAGGCTACAGTAGCAATTACTGTTCTGACACACAGCTCCAGGTATTTAAAGCTGAGCTTGCTTTTCCTGTGAGAAGACCATCACAAGTCTTTGATGAATGCCAGAACTGAGCTACTACTGACACTTTAACCAGTGCTTGCTCAAGCAGCTGTCATACCTGAAGAATGGTAACTATACATGACAAGTGTGAAGGTCAGGATGGTATTAGTGACACCTATATACTTACTGTTCTCCTGATTTATAAAGGTGTCTGTTAACAAGCCAAAACCTCTTGGAACTGCTCTTCAAATATGATAATCATACCTCTATGATTTTAGGCAAAAAATCATTGTAAAAATTATTTTGCTTTTTGTTTAAGAACTTATCAGAGCTTACTCAATATGTAATACTTTTCATCAAATTTGTTCAGCTTCAACACACCTAAGAGTGACGTGCAAAGAATCAAAAATTTTCTACCCTATTTAGCTTACTTTTAAAACCACTTCTGCATGCTGACTACTTTGTTTTTCTCTCCCCCCTAAAAAACATGAGTATGTTTAAATCACTGTTCTGGAGGGGAAAAAGAAGAAAAAAATACAGATACCAGGTCACTGGTGGCTTTTACAATGGGTAAAGACCTTTGCCTTTGCATGTCCAATCTTCCTTTTTTTCTGTTTTGTTTTTTTAAATCACTCAGCTTTAGGAAACAACTTTTCCACTTCACACCAAGGTTGCAACCTGGTCAAATAGAGCTACTTTTTATTCATCTTGAATATGCTCTGCTCAAGGAACACTCAGTCAGGGCCTTTTCTGCCACTATCAGATTTCCTCCCTTCTCAAATTGAGTGGAGAGCAGTTAGAATATGGACTGACTACAATTTAGAGCATTGCAAGCCTTCTGTAGCACTAATTACAGTCAGTTAAAACCTGAAGAATTTTACTGCAGTTTAACAAAGCAATTTATAACTCACACTTTAAGTTGATTTTACTTCACATTCTCAAATATGAACACACCGGGCAACCCAAGTAATCTTAATCTTAGCAAAACTGCAAGAAAAAGTAAAATCCTGCTCACTTCATTCAAATCAGATAAAGCTTCTATGTGTGTCATCTAGGAAACAGACTGAATTTTGTTCCTAGCCACTGGGAAAGGCCATCACAAAGACAACAGTCACTTCACAGTAATAATGAAGTCTCTCCTATTCACAGTCAGAGGCACATAAAAAATTGAAAAGTATTTGCCTCTTCCCCGAGTTTCCATTTTGCATTAGGCAGATAACATTTTTAAAAACAGGTAACGTGGAAACAGGAGCAAGTCACCCCTCTACAGGGATTTTCAAATCTTTTTGCACGTAGAGCAGTCTAAGCTGCATGCAAACCTCCAATTATCAGTCAGTGGGAGTCACATCTCACACCAGTATTGACTGCAGATTTCCACCATCTACTTATCCTCCCTGAACTGAAAAGCCCACACCTCAACATCTGCAGAGCTATTACATGCCTTCTTTAAGAGCTATTTCCTTCGTGTTGAATGCACCCAGGATTAAGCAAGTGGACACTGTGAAAGCTGGAGGGTAGTTAAGACTTTTGAGAATGGTCCCATACCACTGGGCAACTCTTGAGGTTGCAGGGGGAGAAGAAACCTACTTGAAGCTGATGGTGTGAAATGGGGCACATTAAGGAGGAAGAGGGGAGAAATCAAGGCAATGATACATGACAGGATTATTTATTCTACAACTAACTTCTGATACAAGTAATTTGAAGGTCTACTGATGGGATTAGCAAAATTATGGAATTGCTTGGCCTAGAAAGATCACGTCTATTAATGAGTTGTATGTTTCCCTGCTTTCCCAAAAGATTTTATGCTGTGTTTTGGGTGGACAGAAGTTGCTTAAGCAGCTCTGAGGTTTGACAGCACCTGCCTGAAACATCCTCCTTGACACATACCAGGCTTGCAGCGGGTGGCTGCTTTAAATAGTAGCCATACACCAAGTGCTGACAGCCACTTGCTCCACAGGCAGCTAATGTCCCCTGATGTCTAGCCATACAGGCTCTCACAGTCTCACTTTGGTCTGCTAAATCTTTCCCACTTGGTAACATTTGGCCTGGTATCATTTACCACCCCATCCTCACCCCAAGCCATTCAGCCAGGGGCTGTTTCTCTTGCTCCTGCCTCAGGATTCTTCAAACTCCCATAGTATCCAAGACCAAACTCCATTTCAATGACTCAGTCTCTTGGAAATTCCCCTTTTTTCCCCCCAGAGAGGGAAAAACACCACCATCCTGTTCCTTTCCTGTCACCAAACAATGCCCATGCTCCCCCCCTGGTCTGCACAGCCTTTTACAGTCCAGCCTCAGGCTCACCAGGCTTATCAGGTGCACAGCTCCCAAAGCCAGCAGATACCCTTTGACCTTTCTGCCCCTCAGCCATGATGTTCCACCTCACTTTGTGCACTACTCCCAGCTTCAGGTTAATTGGTAACACACCCCTTTGAATGAGCATGACATAATATTTATTAGCACATGGTTTGGGCTTTTTTTTTTAATAATGCGAACAGAAAAAAAACCCCACTGCAACCCACGGAAATTTTATTCTAGCAGTTTTACATTATCTCAGGGTGGGGTTGTGAGAGCTTGTGAAAGCTCCTCAGCTTTGATGTAATACCAGACAGTAATCAGATATAGTTTTGCATTTATAGCTGTTTCCATTAACACAGTTATAGTAAGAGCTTTTTAATGATCTAATTATCAAATTGTCCAATTATGGTTTTGCTTAATTTCTTTTTGTGCATGTGGAATTACTTGTAATTATTGCCTGTGAACCCTGGAACCCCTAAAATTACATGTAACATACCAAAGACTTCTCTTTGGAAGTAAAATCTGTATATGTAAATACACTTTCTCTAGAATTTTATCACTTCTGCACATTTCTCATCTACAATAGTTTAGATATATTGATACCGGTTTTATCTTTGTACAAAAAAATGTTAGCAAACAAATGTTAACAAACAAAAATGCACCACAAAAGTTAAAATCTTTATCACAGAAGATGCTTAGTGGCCCCAATCTCCATGCAGTCAAAGAAATCTAAAATCATTAGAGCAGCCATGAAAGAACATTTATTCCCCCCAGTATGTATAGAGGCCAGGAAGCAGGAGCACACCTCAGCTTTTCAGCTGGGAATAATTTCAGGAGCAAAGTTGTTTGCAAGTTTCCACTCCCTTGCAAGATCCGTTTATGTTTGCTTAGCATAGTATAAATATTTCAGGCAGGCAAAGGGGAGAAGGAAAAAAACAAATTAAAAAAAAATTAATGGCAATTAAGACTCTGCCAAATTTCAATAGGAACAAAATTACTGTGTTACAACTGTCTCACAGATAGTATGAAGATAAAATGCAGTGCATGAGACTCATTTTTACCAGGCAAAGCTCTCTCTTCCACCCTTGGTGCAGTTGCAATGTTTTAAATATGCCAGCACAAATCAGGTGGTAGAGTGCCTTATGGCAAGCCCGTAACACAGGGCCTTTCTCTCAAATCTGCTACATGAGTACCTGCTATATTTCATTACACTGTGTGTGTGAGGCTTTCTACACAAACTATAAATTAATCTGTATACTTCAGCAGGTGCTTCAGCTTCTCTTCAACAGACTCTCTGCATTGGCTGGGGCAGGGGTTGCACAGGATTTGGGATTTTGTGCCAAGGGTAGGTGACAGAGTGGGTTTGAGGGGCAGATGAGTGCAGAAAGATGCGGGGTTAAGATAAGAAGCTGTGGCCAGGATGGAAGCTGTCGGGCTGCTGAGTGGAGCTTCACATGAGAAGAGCTCCAACTCCACTCACTGTGGCTGTTGCAGATGCCAAAGAACCTACTGTTTGGCTGCTTCTTCAGCAGGTGATCCAGAAGGAACCTACCACACTGGGACTCACTCAAGCTGACAGAGCTGTATGATGCTAGGCTGTTCTGAGGGAAGGCGCTGGCTTGGGTCCAGAGGGATGGGTCACTCGGCTGCCACACATCTGGGTATGTGGGCACCATATTATGTGCTTCCATAAATCTGAAGCCAGCTGGAGTTGGTGTAGAGTACAATATAATTCTAAGGGCCTTGAGCAGCCCCCTGGGAACCCTGCTGCTTCTGAACACTTATAGCCAGGAGCAAACAACACAGTCTTAACGTTTATCACTGCACTTCTTGAGGCTGGTAAATGCTCTGTTTCAATACATAGCTTTACAAATCAGGTTTGGGACATTAGTGGAGCTCTGAAATATAGCTAATAACCTCTTTTGTTGTCACCTATTAAAAAATGAACATCCCAAACTCAAGACAGGCATCATTTAAGTTCAGGTTTACTGAGCTTGTCCAAAAGTACTCAGACTGTGCAACCTTAGGCTGTTACAGCCTCGATCCCATCCCCCACACCCTCACAAAACCCTAAGCAATTCGAGTGGTGGAGGATGCAACATGGCTCAGTTGGAAAGCATTTTCACCAAGGTCTCAATGAAAACATTCAGAGCTGAGGGAGGCCAAGCACTCCCCTCCCCACATGCATTCACCACAAACAGAAGCCCAAAGTCCTTGCTGTGGGACCACAGGGGACAGGCACATAATGAGCCTTCATTGCCTAACAGCCTGGTGTTGCTGGCCCCCCATGACACTGATCTACAAGTGTGGGCTGAAAACAGGCCTCCCCCCTCTCACCACAGCTCACGTTGTCCTGAATAAGCTGACTGCTGACATGCCCAAGAGAGGATCAGCCTCTTGACTTGTGTGGTCTGATGAGGGCTAAGATTACAAATCTTTTTTTTCAAAATAGTCCCCAAGTGAGCCACGCAAAAGACAAAAAAAAAAAAGGGGGTAGGGGAGAGAAAAAGCTTCCAGTAGAGCCTGGTAACATTAGCCAGCCTCAAACCAAAATACAGTGTTCCTCAGGTTACAATGTCAATCTAAAAGTTTTTGAACAACAGGGATGAGAATGGAGTTCCAACATTTGCAAAGATTAAAGACACTAATCATGATATCAGACTAATACAGGGCTCCTTGTGTACCCAGTCACTGCATCATTGATAGGGAAAACAGGAACTGGATCTGAATGGATGAAGCTGTTGGTTCTGGAGGTAGCCACTGCCAATATGGTATTGCTGTTGAAATACACTTACTAAGGTAACCCACCCTCTCTCTATAACCAAGGACACCTCCTGCAACCAATCTACAGAGTAATTGCCTGTAAACTCAGGCTCCAGGTTCTCCACTACTGACTCAGCTTTCTAGATTGAGAAATCAAACCCAGTTTCAGAAAATGCAGTCTTACCTCCTTAAACAATTATATACAATCAGTAAACAAGTGGCTCCTATAGCAGCCTTCTAAGAATTTCAGCAAGCACTGAAATTAAGTAAACATGGTATAAATTCTACATACCTGCATAATTCATGCAACCTTAAAAAAAAGTCTACTTTGTTATTTATTGACCAAGAAGCTGACATCTGGATATAGATCTATTTCTAAAAAGTGTTAACAGTCTGGGAAGACTTTACAAGGAAAATCAGTGCAGGGAAGAAGGAAACAAGAAGTTGTTTTTGCACTGGTTTAAATTTATTTCTGTCTAAATAGCTGAAAGCTACTTCTCCAGAAAGAAGAGTAAAGAAATCCAATTGTGAAACAGAAACAGAAAAGGTCTCCTACCACTGTATTACATACTTGCCTTAGCTTTAATTTCCAGAATCTTCATCTCCTTAATTTACATTCAATATTAGTCTCTACTATTCATGCACACCTCTACTCCTGACACACACAGAGCTAGACAGATCCTTCAGAGGTTGCTTTGTTCTCCTCTGAAGCAGATGGGGCATGGGTTAAGGAGCAGCATCTTCGAATTAGTACCAAGCCTCATTATTTCGAATGCTGCAGCAACAGACTCACTGAGATGGAGACAGAGTGAGGGCAGGAGAAGTCTGAGATCATCAGTGATAAAATGCCACTGTGGCTTTAGGCTAGAGTCACAAAAGACTGCAGTATAAAGCATCATGTTTGTCCTGTGCAGCCAGGTCCCACAGTAGTACCTGGAACCTGGAGCTTGGTGCCTGAGCCCCTTGGATAAGCTATGAGGAGAAACATGGGCACCTCAGCAGAGACCTGGCAGTGAAACCATGTAACCTCACGAAGCAAGACTACCAACCACGAGGCTTTATCTTGTGGTTATAAACCCACAGAGCTGTGTTCCACCAGAATTCACTCATTAGATGCTTCCCCAACTACCAGTGGGGCAGCTGCACTATTTTTCCCATGCAGCAGTAAGGCTGCAGCCCCTTAGGCCAACAGCACCTGGCAGAGCAGCCTTCCAGGGACTGGAAACTTCCATCTCCCATGAAGCTGCATTGCCTGCCTTCAGGCATGGTAAGAATAGACATATTCTCTACCCTTCCTGAAAAAAAAAAAAAAAAAAAGTACACTGGACCCAAAGTCCAGCTCACCTGACACCTCACCTAATAAGATGAGGACATGGGAGAGTTTTGGGTCAAAGTCAGTGCTGCCACCACCTCCACACATCTGGCTGCCCCCTTTGTGCCAATCAGGGCACAAATCCGTTTGCTACTGAGTGGCCCAGGGGACCTAAGAACACATTACAGGGAACAGTCTGCAACAGGGAAGGTGGTGGAAAGCTGCAGGGCTGGAAGCTGGTGAGCAAAATGTCCCTCTGCATGACTTCATGCTGTGACCTTAATCCACTTGCCTGGCAGAAACCCATCTAAATTGTTGAGGGCACTGGTCTAACCAGGGAATGAGAGTTTCTCTAGGCCTTGCATCATGTACAGGTTGTTTTATGCTAAGGCCAGTACCACCAGTTAGAAGAATAAGTCTCCTTTTTGGCACATGGGGTGTCATTTACTAAGCTAACACCATGCACTTCTGAATATGACCAGTCTTGCGTGGGAAGTGATCAGTGGTCATGGGTCATCAGCATAACCAAAGACAGGTCCCACAGCTGAACTGACCTCATTTAATATATCCACAACCAGACTTTCAAACTGGAGATTGTCACCTTACAAAGCTTCTTGCAATTCACTACTGCTGCTGCCTCTACACCTAAGGCCTAGCTTTCCATACATGACAAGTTAGGCAAGACAAATGCTCCATAAAGATCACATGGGTTTTGTTTGTTTTGTATTGTGGGGTAGGGGAAAGAAATAAAGAAGCAGACAACAGGTTAAAGAAAAATTAAAAAAAAAAAAAAAAAAGGAAACAATCATCATTGTCAGCCTTTCTACTCAGAACCTCAGAACCTGGACAAAGGCTGGAGGCTGCCCTACAATAATCCACCCATTACTTTGTTTTCACTTTCTTATGAGCAGAATACCACAAGCTCAAGAGCCCTATGATATTCCACTACTCAAGCTAGCAAGAAGAGTAGGTGTCTCCCATAGGAAAAACCAACTGCACTTGCAAACTGGGAGCTGTATGTAAGGACCCAATTCCTACATGCCAAGGGACTGTTTCAGAAGCACACACTTACCATGTTTAAGGTGGAGGCTTTGTTCCTTATACTTCCAGTTTTTGAGTGGAAACATGGTTGTAATGCACAATCAAATAGCTCACTATATTTTTAAATATAAGAATTTTAGCTATTTTTGCAACCATTTGTATAGTTTGATATTTATAACCAGAACTGTGCCCCCAGCTCACACAATCTGTCTTAAATTATTTCACTTATTTTATCAAAACTACACAAGCTACATGTAAGGTCTTCAAGGCTTTTCCAGAATGACAGTAGAATGCTGGAATCATTGTTTTGTTAATGTTTATGGGAATCAGTAGTGTCCTCAATGCAGACTCTGTAGAGACTGACAGAGAAGCTCAACTCCCACTCCTTCCCCTTCTCCCTCAATTTTAAATGACTTTGGTGTTTTGAACTAAATCCTGCATTTAGTACTGTAATTTAACTCACTCTCCCATGTTACTATCCACACAATGTTTTCTGGCATGCTCACAAAATTCCACCAGAGACCTTTTTTTGGCATCTACTTCTATAGTATTTTGTGAATTCATTATGCAAAACTGCAGGGACACTGAAAGAGAAGGATTACAGACATCAGTGGGTATACAGTGCAAATATAACTGCAGCAAAGTTTGATATATCTATATACATATGGAGTTTTTATGGCTTTTTAAAAATTAAACATTGAATAAACTACTGCACATTAAGGTCATTTTCTTCCTAAGGAGAGTTAAACCTGCACAGCTAGAACATTTTATACCATCTTCCAAGAAGATACGTGAACCTCTGATTGCCCACCCCAGCTCCTGCCAGCCAGGCTTTGTACCCAATTGTTTCCACATTTATTCTTGGCAGCAACATCAGCCATGTCAGGTGTGTAAGGTGTTCCCAGCACTCCAACACAAAAATAAGCCCTGAAATGTCTCTGTTTTGAGCTCTGTTATGGCTACTTTCCTCACCTTCATATTAGAAAACTGACACAGAACATCTCCTTTGCTGCTTAACACACGGTCAGCTTTCAAAGGACAATTCAAAAATTAATCTCAAAGGTTTTGAAGACAGTAGGTGTCATTCCTCTAAACATATTTAGAAACGTGTTTTACTTCCAAAAGGGAATTTGCAGTTCAGTGCATAAATAACAGACTCCTTCTTGACAACATCAGAGCCAAACAGAAAACACAAGAACATTCACTGCCTCTATTCTCCTGCCTGAATCCTCTGCTCAGGATGGGTAGAATGTGGGTGAGGGAAAAAAAGCAACAGAATCACAGAAAAGCTGAGGTTAGAAGGGACTTCTGCAGTTTATCTGGTCCTGCTCAAGCAGGGCCACAACAAGCAGGGTGCCCAGAAGCACATCTAGTCAGACTGAGTAACTCTTACGTGGAAGACTCAACAACCTCTCCAGGAAACCTGTGGCAGTGCTAAGTCACCTTCACAGTGAAACCATGTCCTGATGTTCAGACAGAACTTCCTAACAACAATTTCTCCTCATTTCTTTTGGAGAAATCCAGATATCTGCATAGGCTACTGTGTCTGGCAGAGCAGATACAGCAGAATGAGCAGGGTGGGAAACCAAGTCACAGTTCAAACCACCATTTGGGGCACAATTCCTAGAGATTCCCAGTCTTTAGGCATATCTGCTATTTCATTCTACTGACAGATGCCACTGGATTTAAGACTTCAGCCTAGTATTGATTCAAAGCATTAAAATGCCATCCAGGCTCATCCCATAATCACTTCTATGCCATATTTCATCAGCAGCTTTTGGCACATCACTCAAGATGAATCCAAGAAACAGGTTGCCTAGACCACAATATCCAATGTCTGAAAGAGGATTTTTTTGGGGCAAAGAAAGTTGTCTGCAATCTGATGATTCCTCATGTAAAGCTGCAGAGCACTTCAGCAGGAAGGAAGATATTTTAGCTGTAATGGCTCATCACATGCAGTAACCTACAGAAATTTTAATCCCTTTATTTTCTGTAAAGGCCTATTCAGTTCATAGCCAACAAGCTGTGAAATCTGAAGTATGATAATTTTCAAATGACAATTTTACATCAGTCTGGTATGCTGAGAATCCCACAGGAGGAAAGCAGATGTCATACCTGCCACCAGGCTCTGGAATGGCTTGGCCAACAAACACAGTGCCCAAGAATCCACATTGCAGACCCATGGCAGCCTGACCACAGCTATGGAGGTCCCCAGGTTGGGCCACTAAGCCTTAAAACCAGCACAGAATTCAGTTTTGAAAAGGTATTTGCTCTACCATTCCTCTCAGTTCTGCTCTCAGAGCACAAAGGCACAATGCAGACAAAGAGCAATGGGTGCTGAGCACCCACCTCTCCCTTTACATCCCCCCTCCCCAACACTTTCTTGTCCCTCTGAACTCCCCGTGGTTTCCAGCTACCAGAAACTTTTCAGAATTCAAGATACCATTGCAATATGTATGTGGGTAAGAAAAATAAAACACAAACCTTATAAAAGCTAAAAACAGTTCTCATATAGGTTGAATGGAGGAGACAGGGAAGAAAAGCACAGTAACACACACAGATATTATGCAACTTACTCCATGGAACATCTTTTCTTGATTATATTTATTAGCAAGCTCCTATCCAAAAACCTCAAATTACCCTAATTTGAAACACATTAAGTTATTTGAATGTAAAATACTACCCAAAAGTAACCAAATCTAGCTAGAGCTAGACAGAATCCAAGTTTTTTGCCTCTATCTACAGCTTGCATTGCAGTCAGACAGCAAGAACAGGTCTTTAGGCCTTTAAAGTGCTCTGTATCCTTTAAACTCCTGTCCTGGTCTTGCTCACACTAATTCCATTAGGATGTAATTCAAGCTCTGCATCTCTCTCTATTTTTGCTTTTGCAGAGTCCCCAAGTTTTTCTTTAACCCTCCACTCTTCTAGAAGTATCACACAAATATGCAACACCAACTTTACAACTTTACTTTTTTCCAGCCTTTTGTGAATTAAAAAAAAAAAAACAAAAAACCCAAAAAACCACACAACACTAACCCTCCCATAAAACTTGGACTAAGGAGAAGGATTGCTTTGTATATGACACTTGAAATCAATGTAGCACGGGGCAGTTACCACTAAGGAAATCCTAGAAGATTAGTCCCCAACTTCTGAGCAAAAATGGAGAAAACCAATGTTCTCATTTAA
The DNA here is from genome assembly GCF_036169615.1 of Heliangelus exortis. Lineage (NCBI taxonomy): Eukaryota > Metazoa > Chordata > Aves > Apodiformes > Trochilidae > Heliangelus > Heliangelus exortis. The sequence goes on along the minus strand of NC_092424.1, from coordinate 9,265,681 downwards.
AATTAGAGGAGTTTCAATTAGGAAAAAATTAGGTTTTTGGAGTGTATTATTGTCCTTTTCCAAAAGGGACTAACAGAAGAATGAACTCCTGGGGCCCTCTCTTATCCCCAGGTTCTCCTGACATGATCAACCTTTGATCAGGAATCTGAGAAAATTAATACCATCCAGTTAAGTTGCTTCCTCAGTGTCTGCGACTTCAAAAAAGCTCTTATCTGGGCCATAGTTTTAAAAGCTCTCTAACTTTGGAAGTGCTGCTGCTCAAGATTTAGTTTTATTAACAGTTTCAAATCTCCTGCCAGCTCAGCTGTGCACTCAATGAAGATTTCAACATACAATTATTTTTTCTAGGTAAGGTGCAGAAACTGTACCATTAATAGATGAAGGGTGTTGATTTAAGTGAAACAGAAACACTAGTGAGCAGACATCATAAGTGGATATTTGAATATTTTTACCTGCCTAAGTACTACTATGCCCACCACAACAGCATGCAAGCATCCTTCAGCTGTATATTAAACTGTTGGTTTCCACTTTCTTCCCAGATGGAAACAGAGTATAAAAACTTCTTTTGACATATCAGTTATTTACACCAACACCAACCCAAACTGCAATATACTCATTAGAGAAAAACAAGTCAAAGAAATTACTTTTTATGTGGAACAGGCTGCAGGGAGACTTGCAATAAATTTTACCGAGACTCATTCTCCAGTTGTGTGCATAAGGGCTGTGTCTCCATAAAAAATAAGCATTTGTTATAGTTTCACCCTGAAGAGTAGTCTTGGAGCTTCAGTTTTTATTCCAAAGTTTTAATTAACATTTTACTTATGCTAAGCCCACACACTGAGCACTCCAGGATTGACACTGTATTTCATCAGAAGTCCTTGCAAAGAGGAAGACAGGTTGTATTGCCGAGACTGTGTTTCAGCAGTAGCAGAAACGCTTCTACAACAGTAGAAATACATCAGACTGAAGGCTTTGTCCACTGCCCTATGCATATTCATTTCATCTTTTCATCTGAGGAACATTAAGCTTAACTTAAATCTTTAAGTTGTGTATATAAAAGCTGAAAGATACAGATTTATGCATCCCAAGCTATGTCCCATCCAATACAGACTGATGAACTGATGAGATACCCACTTTTCTCCATCTAAAGTAAGATTTATGGTGTCTTATGAAGCTGTTAATATAGGACCAGAAACTCAGCATGGTGAGGGGAAAAACAACAAGCAAGCATGAATAGAATTGATGCAGGAAGTTAAAGTAAATGGAGAAGGAAATCAAAACAGTCAGCAAGGTGAAACTTCTATTGACCAAGGAAAGGCTCATTCATCACATAAAAAGTTCAGCACAGAAAGCATTAGCCTTCCTGACCTGGAATCTGCAATAAACTCCTTCATTTAGGGATCCCTCAAGGATAAGTCCATCTACTTTGGAGATAGTTTTATTAGTGCTACTAAAAGACAAATACCTGGGACTGGTTTCTACTGACACAAACATTCTTTTTATTTAAATAATCAATGCTGAATCTGAGAACCACCATCTTTAAATCAAAGGGATCCACCAACTTAGTGGGCTTTAGGGCAGTCACAAGTCAAGTTGAATGATCTTGTGACTTTCACAAATCTATTACTACAGCTTTCACCTCTCCTGAAAGGCTGAGAACTACTCAGTCTCCAAAAGACAACAAATAGTATTAATTCCTCAGTAACACAGCAGTATAACCAAGCATTTGCAAATGTAACACCAGGCATTAAGAGTCAGTACGACTCAGAAGTTTCCAGTTCAGTTTATCTGGCCAGCACCATAAAACTATAAAAAGAGGCTGTTTAGAGATGGGGTGGTCCCCTCTAACCACCTGAGGCTGAGCCTACAGTCAAAGGAAAAAGAAAAAGTGCTTTTTAAAGTGTGTTTGTAAAGTAAAAGCAGGATTGTGCCTTTTCTCTGACTAAAAATACCCTAAATTCATCAAATGGTTTAAATCAACATAAAACTGCAAGTAATTTTTGCATGATACAGGTAAAATATTGACACATATTTGAAGTGATTTTCTCCACAGAAAAAGCAAAATTGTTGATGGTAGTTTTTTTTTCATGAAATCCAAATGCAAATCCCCAGCCTGGAATTCCTTAAGCACAAGAAGAGGAAAGCACAAAGACTTTGCTTTGATCAGCTCTGCCTACATCCTCCCAGAAGTAGGGACGTTCCATATGACTTCCAGTGGCATCTATGCAGAGGTAAGTTCAGAAGTCACACAAGGAAACAGACGTGTACTTGCTCTATTTCACAGGAGAAAGCTTCACAAAACAATATAGTATGAAAGAATATATAGTATGTGGCTTTTTCTTCCAGAGGCCGTTTTAAAAAGGAATATAAATAAAACTTCAGGAATCAGCCTAGCACAAGATAAATTCCATAGACTAAGCCAATTTTTTCAGTTTAGAACCTTGCAATTCTCAGATAATTTTTTTCCACTTTGAAAAATTTCACAAAGGGGCTCTAGAGATTACTACATTAAGCAGATGTTTATGTTGTGAAGCATCATATAGTACTGTGCAATAAAAATCACAAAAAGGCAACTTACTTCTTACAAAAGTGTGAATTCTGTTAGCTCTCACCCTTTTAAAATCAGCTTCCTAGGAGTGAAGTATAATTCTACCTACTCCTCAATAGAAGAACAAAGGCTAACAGGATGGCTTGTGGCTTAAAAAAAACCAGTTCTTAAGTGACCAGAGGGCTATTCCAAGACACTGTACCCATTAAATCATTCAGATTAACCAACATGAATAACAGAAGGGGTGCGGCACCCCTGAAATGACAGAAAAACATCACCCTTATAATTGTTTCTTTCCATTAGCCCACTGAATGTAAACCTTAGACTTCCCATCAGCAAAAGATTAGAAAATAGAGCCCAGTCAGGCATCCCTGCTCCTCTTGTCCAAGTAGATGGTGACAGGCACCGGAGAAGATACCAGGCTGTCATGAGAGGCTGAACCCACCACTGCTGGGGCAGTGTTATTTATATCCAAGAAACACTTTGAGATCACAGATTAAACCAAAAGCCTGTGCAGAATCAGAAAGCAAACCTATACATTACCAATCCCTTACAAGGTTATCAATAGTCTTCAGCTAAGCTAGGAGGGAGGATGCCTTCAAGATTATTCTGTTAATACCTAACAACCAGGAAATTGAGTGTTTCTGTTCTTTCTCCCCTCTTAATTTTCTGTTCATTAACATTAAAGCCATTTAATTTACCAAAAGGAAATTATTACTGTGATAATAGAAACCTTAAAATTAAATCTAGATTTCTAAATTCTGAAATGAACAAGTCTCACAGAAAATCTGATGTATGAAATGTTGATGGATCTCTATGGTGCAGAAGCACAATATCAAGTAATATAAATGTTACATAGGCCCATAAGAGAAAAAAAATCAAACACCTCTTGCATACACTCCCATCTCCAATAGAACAAAACCTCTCACAATAATAAAAAAGAGTAAAAAAACCACCACAATCATATAAAAAGCACCACAGTATGGGATAAAGACAAGTTCAATCAACATGGAAGTGGCCTATATGGTTGACTATTGATTAATTTTCTTTGGCCTATCCTTGAAAAGCAATGCATCTTCCAGAGTGGGTCTTTTTCATTCCTGTCCTCAAGAAGAGTGGATTAAGCTTCTTATGGCTCGACACAATGAAACTGATTCAGTTTTAGCATTACTTAAGGATGGACCCTTAAAAATATTGGGATTTGAGCCTCTACTTGTAGAAAGGAAAGAGAGATTAGCATTTTGGTCTGAAAGTCACCCATCACCTGCTTGTCCTCAGCAAAGTTCCAAACACAGGTTTAGCAGCCACCCCTAATTTCCTGTCCCAGTTGTAAAAAGTGCAGCTGTTCACAAAACACTTCATAAAAACTTAGGCATCTCTGTTTCATAACATAATGCCCTTCTTGTAATTCAGTGGCTCACAGCAACAAAGACAAGGTATTTATTTCTGTGCCCCCAGTGCTACCAGCACAGTCCTTCACTGTGACAAATTTGCAGCAGCACAAACTTCAGTAAAAGGTTATCCTGTTAAATTTCAAGTTCTGAAGTACTGATCAGCATCATTCCAGGCTCCCTAAAGCTGCACACAGAGGTGTGAGGCCTTCCAAGTTCTTTTTCGGGTGTGCCTCAAACTCAGTTATCCAGCAGAAATACTTGTAGAAAGCCAGTAAAAAGAATATACAAATGCAAGCACAAAATTCAGTTATGCACCTCTAATCAGTATGATAAATGGACCTCCAGTGTTTAAACTGGGTTATAAGGCCAAACATGTACCAGGATCTCCCATGGACAGTTCTCTGAAGTACATACTATTACCTCTTGGTTATTTTCCCAACCAGTTAGCTCAAACCCAATTCAGGTACATCACTTCTGACACAGCCACCCCTCTATTTCCCTGTACAGTTACAGCCTTAGCTTGGACTAATACATCTGGTCCCTTTTTGCAGTTTCAGTAGAACCCAAGCAGACAAAAAGCTGAAGGTGCAGCCAGGCTGCCCCTCTCTGTGTTACTGCCCATCACTGGTGGGAGCCCAGGAATCACAGAAGCAATGCCAGCACTCCTGTGCCTGGGCTGCAGAGATGCCATCAAGTGCTCAGCATCATGTCCTTCAAGAAAAGAGGCTTGGATCCAAAAGCTTTCTAAAAGATGGGCACCCACACATTTGACAGCTACAGTGCTGACAAAGATGAGAGTTTAAGACATAAGAATATCAAATCACCCTGAAAACACAAGATGCTGAAGTAGGAATTCACATGGCAGGAAAGATAAGATTAAGACCAAACCTCAATTTTACATCAAGGGAATGAAAAGACAAACAACTAGCTCTAAAAACTTGCCCATGCTCCTGTCTGGAGCACATTTCTGACTGATACTGGCATTTCCCAGTTTCTACTCAGTTGCTGCCCATTTATTGTATCATCTTTATCAGACCTTGAACACACAAAACACTTTTTGGGCAACAGCAGGCTTTTTTACTTTGTCTCTCTGCATCTCTGTATTGACTGACAAGCAAGCCCCACTTTTAATTTAAATATGGAGCAGCAGGAGAGGTGCCACATTAACAATCAAGATTCTGCTCATCTTTAAGTCTTAATGGACAAACAGCATGGTCAGAAAAGGCAGGAAGTTAAATTTGTCATCCCTCCATGTTTCTTCAAATGTGGTACCAGAACAACTTGAATGGTCAGGGAGAGTTTTACTGCCAGCTCAAAACTCAGTGTCTCACAACCCCCAAGCTTACTTGCAGAGCTCCCCTTTCCTGAGCAGCACAATCCCTCTAACTCTGGGCCCTTCCCCAGCAGAGCTGTCACTCCAAAAAAACAGAAGATGAAGGTCAAGAGACCATTTCTACAGCTGAATCCAATGAACCCTCCAACTCTTTGTTTGAAAAGTTAGTTGAGTCTGGCCATAATAGTAGGTCTGCCCAGTGAGTACTCGACACAGAGCTAGCTCTCCACACCTAAAAGCAAGAAACTAAAATTAAATAGTTTAAATACACTCTTTCAACAAGACTGTGTCCATCTGCCTGTGAACTTACCCACACAACCCTTGTCAAGTTGCTCCACTGTCCTGCTTCTCAGCAGTACCACAAAGTCACTGCTAGCTGAAATGCAAAATCCAGTAGTACACAAATGTAATGACATTCCTGTTTTATGGGATTTCCAGGGTTATGTAGCAGTCTAAATAGAACTTAGTAAACTTAAATAAAGGTAAACTGGCTCTTGTGCACAAGAGGATGAAGGAAAATTGTTGCCAAGTAGGGTACTATTTCTAACCAGCTGCACCTCAACTGAAATTTGGAAATGGAAATTTGAGGAGGTTTATCTACACAGCTGTAAAAAACACTGTGAAGAGGGCTTTGATGAATTGCTACTGGAGTAGAGTGGCTGCTCATGTTTGCATGTGGCTTTAAAGACATAGGTCTTTAGGTGACAAAAATGAGAAGTATGGAAGAGGGCACAAGAAAGAAGCAGAGGAGAAAAAGTTCCCACTATAAAAATACCTCTGTGCACACAAGCCTCACCTCTTCACAAGTCATTCCTCTTGGCTTCAGCAATACCCACCAGAGTGGGCTGAGAGCCAGCCAAATTGTTCACAAATCCCAGCTGGATGCAGTGAAAGCAACAAAAAAATGGCAAAATGGTGGGAGGAAAGTGGGGATAAAAATGGAAAATCAACAGCTTAGTCTCTATCATTCATCACCCAAAACTCAGTTGTTTTTAAGTTGTTTTCTACAGTGGGGGAGACTTAGCACATGACTTAGAAAATGAAGCAATTTCTGCTGAACAACCAGGAGCTCTCTCAGAGTTCTCTCAGCAGGATGTCCCCTTCACAGGAGGCCACAAAAGAGGTTTCAGGAATTAGATCTGGGAAACCTGGTAGATATTCTTCAATTTGTCCTCCCTGAGTGGGCAGAGAAACAAGCTAAAAAGAGTGTTTTCAGGCACAAAAGGAAGCATTCATGTTCCTTATAATCCTGTTAAAAAGAGTCCCTGTGTCAATTTCTTTTTTGTTTTGTTTTGTTTCTTCTTAACCACATTAGCTCAGTAATTACTTTACAGAGCACAGAAGTCATTATAGTAAAGACACCTCAAAATGGGTGGGTTGGTGGGAGAGCAAAAACCCTCAGCCCATGGTGCCAAGTGGCTTTCATGCCTGGTTGTTATGCCTGGCACACAGCCAAAAAGTGTTTCTTTTTGGTGGGATTTTGTTTGTTTTGGGTATTTTTCTATAAAAGCTGAGCAAGTGGCTCAGCCAAAGCAGCACATTGTCTCCTGCAGTTAAATAGGCTTCTATTTACCTTGACCATCATATATCCAAGCAAATACAGAGCTGTAAATCCTACCTCAAGCCTAGGTGCATTATTTGGGGCAGGTGACATCTCTCTGATGTTGCTCTATCCTGTATCCCAACTCGAAGGTTTGAATGCTCACAATTCCTATTGGCCCTCAGGTGGATTTTATCCCCACTCCTCCAGCTACACTAAACCATCTGTGCTAGAGTGAAATGGCTCCCTGCCTCCAATAGAATGCATTTATGGCTGCCCCTGGAATGCTGTAGTTGTACCACAGGGATGCCATTTCAGCATCTCCATCCCTTACAATTTTATGAGCATCTGGCAGCTACAGCCATTGACTGTCCCTCAAGTGGGGGAAGGACTGGGTACAGAAACATGCCTCTGAAAAAGAAAGATTCCCGGGAAAATGGTGGGGAGTTGTGGAGAATTTAACAGTCACACTCTGAGGTTTCTTCTTGTTAACTGGCAAGACACTTCTATTTTAAGAAACAGGTTAAAACAGGTACACCTTGCAAGCAGTGCTGGGAGTTCACAGAGTCTGTTTCCTGCCTCCTGCAGAACACAGCCCAGACACCTGGGGACCTGCCCCAGCTGGCAGGACAGTGCCTCCTGCCCCAGGAGGTCTTGCCCCAGCTCTGGGACAGTGGCAGTTGTCAACTCATTGGGAAAAGTCAACAAGATTCCCACAGTTCACTAAACTGCAATTTCATCCCCACCCCCCCCACTCTGCATCCATCTCAGTATTCAGCCATAGCTCCTTTAAAATTGTGCCTGCATTTCTTCTTGACATGTTCTGATCTGGCCCTTTGGCTTCTCTCAAGACCATAAAGCCTGGGAATCACTGTTGTCCCAGTGCAGAACAGTCATAATGATCAATTTATGATATGCAGACCAGGGCACAACTGAGTGTAAGTCCAGTTCTTCTTGAGACACATTCATCAGATAAAAATTTAAAGATAAATTCTCAGTAATGAGAGGCAATATTCTAATTCACAAAACATTAGGACAGTTAAGAGACTGAGGGGGAAAGGGGAACCCTATAGGAAATAAGACAGCACTCCTTTTGTCATGTGCTTTGAATATTTCATATAAAATCTGTCTGAAAAGGCTGTGCAAAAAAAGAAACAACTTTTACTCTATTTTAGGCATCCTTGCTAGCACATCACCCACTCAACAGCACAGCTGTAAGCTCAAACTTAGTCAGAGCTGGCTCACAACTGTGTCACATGAACACTACAAAGTGATCAGAGCCAGAGACAAATCTAAGCTGCTGTGCTTCTCTCAATGGGGCTTTCAAGAGGACACAGCAAATCAGAGGTAGTGATAAAATTCACATTTATGCCAATGACTGAAGAGTTCAGTCAACACAAATTCATACCTCACTTTTCTTCAGATGCAATATACACTCTTTTTAAAATCCCTTCTTTCACAGCTTCTCTCTGCAGTGAGTCTAGAACACACCCAGAAAAAGCTTACCTGACACTTTTCCATGCAAGACATGCACTGGGAGAACAAATGCAGAAAAGCAGAGCTTGCAAACCCAGGTACAGAGTGAGTGCCATTAGCAACACTCCAAAGTTTCAGACAAAAATCTGGCTCCCTATTCTAAAGACTCTTAATGCCACTGCTAATTGGACAGAGACTATCACTGCAGTATTTGACAAGAATGTCAGATTTCTCTTTTTTTTTTCCCCCCCAAGATGACATACCCATGACAGTCAGTATGTTGTTTCTGTCTTCTGTGCTCCCTCTTCCCACCCTGCTATACACAACTCCCCACAAGTCTGGGTGTTTATATAAGGCATAGGTAACAGATGCTGCTTTGTATCACCAAACCCTTACACAGAATATACCCCTGTCTCAACTACCAAGTAATACACTCTATTACTCACTTGCTCAGTGAGAAGTTTTATTTTCTTACAGAAAATGCTTCTAAAAGGGCAAATTTACTCTTAAGTCTAGGTGGGCACCCTGTCTCGCTCAAGCTGGGGGACATGAACTTACATTTGTTATGAACATGCTTACCCAAATACCCTGAGACAACAGATTTCATTCTGTGGTCTCATTTTCCCCAGATGCTGCACCTCAGACTCCAGGTAAACATTTTCCCTCTGAAAGGGAAACTTCACAGTTTGCTCTGATGATGGCACTGTCCTACAAATGTGCTGCTAAAAATCACTTCATCCTTCTGAATGTACAGGGAAGGGGAAAATGAAATTGGTAGTCCCCAAGTAGTCATTTGCCCTCTCATGGCTACAGAAACAAGTTTCTCCTATAATGACTGATTTTCAAGCAGATTTTCCCACTAATGGCAATGGCCACATGGAGCAATTTACATGGACACGTAATATTGGTGACATATCTTTCATATCTAATCTTCTTTAAGAATTTTTCTTCTTTTCTATTAGGAATATGCAATTTTATTTTGAATACTTAAGAGTAAAACAATTGCCCATTACTCTGGATTTTTTGACTATTCCCCCATAAGTTTATTTTAAAATTAGAAAACTCAGCTAACCTGATGGAAAAGAACACCATAACAGGATTTGATATCACTTCCTTTGATACATAAAACAAAACAGTTACTCAAGGAGACTTTGAGAAACATTTATGGAAAATTACAGGTGATGAATAACCCACAGGAAGACTCATTTGTTCCCTGAATGCAAAACTGAGAATTAAAATAATAGAAAAGAAAGGCTACAAGATCAAATCGTATTTTGGTCCCTACCAAAAGCTACAATCATTCCAGTTCCCATAATACTTCCCATCCAATTGCTCCAAGCTTCTCTTCATCAAGAAAGAAAAAAAAAACCAAACAAAAAAACCCACAAACCACAAACCACACATCTGATGAATCCATAAGCAGTAGATCAGATACTTCAGTTGGTTTTTCTCAAGCTACAAGAACCGCTGTTACAAATTCAAAGAACAAATCCTATTTGCCTGGCTCACAAACAGTCCTGCTATTTTCCCTTGGACTAGCCATGTGAACAAAGAAAACAACACTTTTCTAAGGGGAATACAAATTTGGTATTTCTTTGCTGCATTGTTATATTCTTTTTTAAATGTAACAAAGGACCAAAGCAGATCCCACTCTGACACCCAAGTTCTCCTTCAAAAGAAATACAAGCCCTCCACTGCTGTGAAACCAAGAGCCACGAGCCCTGGTCCATTCCATATCCCATTCTTTGGAAGAAGTGGATCAGTTAGCCCAATGGGATAGCAGGGCTTTGCTAAAAGCAGTATCTAATGCAAGTTTTCTTCTATCTCCCAGTCAAAAACTCCTCTGTCAACATATTTAAATGAAAATCTATACTTAAATTAGAAAAAAAAATCAAACCATTAATATTTGTTGCACGTTAGTGGATGTGTTGCACATACTTCCAGTGTATTTGTTCTTATTAAATAAGCAGGTGAAGGACTTCAACAAAATTTCTACTACAAGAGAACAGAAAATCCAGGACAAACCTGATATGTTGAAGCCATGTATCATTTGTTTGTAACAGATCCAATATAGGGTCCTGACAAAGTCATCTGTTACCGAGCTTGTGCTGAATACTTCAGGGATCACCTTCATCACAGCTGCTAACAGCTCAAATAAATCTTGTGGTGAAAAATGCAGGAATAATTTTTTTTTTTTCAAACTCCATATCATAAGAAACATAAAATGCAGCAATGAAGGCTTCCATAAGGTTTGCACTGGATGGTCCATTGTTTACTGGAAGGATCTTGAAGACAGTCCCTACCAGTTCCTATTGCATGAACTCTAATTCTCCAGCCCATAATTGTGGAGCAGAGAGGATCCCATCCAGAGAGGATGGGAAGCACAGACTGACATTAGGCAAGCACATGATCTCTGTGGCTTTCTTAATGTGAATGGCAGCCAGAGACAGTCAGTGCCACAGAACAGTTCTGCTTCCCTCAAACCACTAATAACTAATCTGTAAGCCACAGCTCAGGGACCACTGTCAAAGTTAAACCTAAAAAAAAACAAAAGAAGAAAAGAAGAATTTGTTACCACTACCCTGTCATATTAAGCATACTCCATATGTTTAAGATCTCCTGTGATCTTCAGACAATGGACATTTGTATGTACATTACATGGGCCTGCATAAAAAAAAATAAACTCAGTTTAGCAGAACAGCTTTGTGTATGTATATTTCACAGAAGTCTACCCACAGATTTCTAACAACATAAAAATCAAGCAACCATCTCAACTTAACATTTATTTGGCTACCTTAGATTGGCTACAAAAAAAACTAAAGCTAGAGGAAACCTCTTGTTCAGAGACAAGGTTAAACTATGAAATTAAATCAGTTTTGTTCAAGCCATTGCAGACCCATTAAGAATTCAAACTAAAAGCCATCCTGAGCAAATGTACTTTCAAAAATCAGGATTTTATTGTTTTGTTAAGTTTTATCACAAAACCAAATAAACTGTTTTTGTGAGCACCAGACAAATGGACATTTAACCAGTCCTCCATCTCTCCTTGCTTGAAGCTCTGGCTGCAGTAAAAAGACCACAGAATAATTTCCTCAAAGCAAAATAAAAACAGAATGCTATTAAAAGAACAAAAGAGTAGGAGCCTTAGATCTACTCTCCTTTCAGAAAGGAATAAAAAAAAATTATTTCCCAGTTTCACAGGCTCTCCTGCCTGACACTCTGCTGCCAAGTTACAGGAGAGCATACACCTCTATGTCTAGTTTCCATTTCAGAGGAAACCACAAAACCTTAAAGATTCACATAAATGAACACAATGGCTATCTAATTTTACATTAGTCTTGGTTTTGTTCTGTGGGTTTATACACAGTAAGTAAAACACCACAACAATTAAACTTAAAAAAAAGCAAACAATCCTCTACTACACAGTTTTAAAGTGACAAGCAGCAGCCTGAAGAAAACAGATTTACCCTTTAGGGAAAGCTATTTATAAGGTTTGCACCTTAAAAATAATGTTTGTAATGAGCTACTTTAACTTTAAAAACTAAAAACACAGCAAACTCCTTTTCAAACTAGACTGGGCAGGTTGGCAGTCACTGGAAGAGGCTGCCCAGGGAAGTGGTCAAGTCACCAGCCCTGGGGATATTTAAAAGACCTGAAGGTGTGGTGCTTAGGGATCCTGATTAACTGGTAGGACTTGGCAGTGTGCTGGGTCAACAGTTGGACTCATTGATCTTAAAGGTCTTTTCCAACCAAAGTTATTCTATGTTTCTCCAACAACACAAAAAGCAGCAAATCTCCAAGCTGGCATTTTTTAAATCAAGTGCATTTAATCTCATTCTTCTTTGCAATGCTGTTAGACCTAAACTGGTAGCATCCATCTTCTTCCCTAGCCATAATTAAGTCAGAGCTAAAACAGGTTCAGAAGAACAAAGATCTTTGCTTACCACTACAATTCCAGGATATTCTGGCAGTGTATCTCACTTTAGGACTCTCTCAAAAGAGGAATACTGAAGTGGAAGATATTATTAACACTGCATTTTTGGAGCAATCATTTGCTGTTTGTTTTTACATTCAGTCCCCTCAGAAAACTCTCTTTATAGAATACTTCCACAGAGATGCAACGAGACAGAAATCAGGATGCAGAAAGTTGAATACTTGCCTGAATGATTTACTCTTAAACTTTTTCAGACCACCTCTTACCAATCTGTAGCTTCACTGAAGGTTTTTTGCTTCCCACTCAAGCTGCGGGTGAGCTGAGTACCAGCAATTCATCCAAACACTGATATCTCCAACCAGTTCAGCAGAGATTTATCCTGAGAAAGATGAGCTATCTCAGCTGGTGGACAGCTTAACATGAAAGATAAGAAATCTTTAAGATGAGACATGGAAACAGCAGTTAAATCAATGCTAGTCCAAAGACCTGCAGGACACACTTGATGGCATCACCTTCTTCTCTGACTTGCCCACAAGCAAAGCCCAGGACAAACTGAAATGATCTGTGACTAAGGCTGTGGTGCCTTGGTTTCATGACAAGAAGATATAAACAAGAAGTTAAGACAAATTTTAAACCTTTTTAAAGGAAATACAGACTTAGTCACAGCAGTCCTGTCCAGCAACCTTGATTTGTCTGTACACACACAAACACACTCCCCATCCCCAAAACTGGGCCAGGATTGATCCCACAGCAACATCTTTCCAGATATTACTTTTACTCAGATGTAGTCTCCAGTTAAGCAAAATCTGATAGCCAACCACAAGAGCATACACAAAGGCAATGGATTTACTCTCTTATTTATGCAACTTTATTACAGCAAGGAGTTTGGCCCTTGGTTTTAGAGCAGAATTTTAAGGCTAGGAAAATAAGAAGCATCTAATTAGTGCTGACTAGCAATAGGCACAGTATTAGGAAAACAATGTTTAATAGATCAAATATGACATTGCAACAACAAGTTTCATCCAGATAATAGTCTCTAGACAATTTTCTCCTCTTAATTCAAGCCAAGACACTAATTCACAACAGATACAATTTGACAAACCTACTTCATACTGTTCTAGTGTGTATTGACTATGATTTTCATTTAGAATTTATTCCATAATGCTTTGTCAAGACTCTCACTGCACAAAATAATCGCAGTGTGTTGGGTGTATTTGATGTGCAGAGCCTCCAGTTCTGACCCATGCTGTGTAACAAAGATTGCCTAGAAAAGTCACTTGAAATACCCTCTAGTGTATGACTGAACAGATTTTTTAAACATTCCCAGTGTGAGCAATCAGGTTTTGTAATTTCAAATAGGATTTCTGAGAACTGCTATAGATGTGATTTTCAAATTAAAGTTGCACTAAAGCAGAGAACACATTTATTGGATTATTTCACTGTCCAGAGACAATGCAACATCAATAGCATGAGAATAGTTAAGAGCAAGTTCACTTCAAGTTTTGGCTGCACGTGGGGGAAGAAATACAACTAAAGAAGACGGGAGATTTCTGTACATTCACCTGCCTCTGTTTTTAACTGACAGCAATTTTTCAGAACTTTTGGAGGAAAATACATTTCCCATAAAAAGAGAATCCAAATTCTTTCAGTTATTTCAGTATTTACATTAAAATTATCCACTGAAAATACTAACCCTTACCAGGATTCTGAAGTAGGACTGTTGAAAAAAACAGAATTCCTAATACTGCCTGCTGAAACATCAAGTTTTAGCATCAAATAGCAAGCAAGCTCAAGTGGCAGAACACTTAGAAGTTCTTGTAACACTTCCCAGTGGGAACTACCTCTGGTCCCTTGGATCCCACATAACATGACCAAAACCTTCATGTAGGAATGGGTCAGAAGTCTGGTTAGGTGTCATGCTTTCTGTTGTTCTCTTCTGGAGTAAAATACTCAACCAAGTTTTCCCAGGAATGCTCCAGCTCTTGTTCAGATTTCCCACTCAAATTTTCATCATTACTTCTGCTGATACAGAGGATCAGTACTGTAAACTCCATTAACTGCACAGGTTTTTAACTGCATAATTTTAGATTTAAAAGGGACTTGAGTTCAGTTGTTTGATTTTTATACTTTGCATGACTATTCACTTATAAGCATGCACTTGAAGGAAATGAGTGACTAAGTCCAAAGATTATTATCTTTACTTAATAATGCTGCTTTGCTCTCCAAGATGTGCACAATCGGAGACAACAGCAGGAGGAAATGCACTCCAACAGAAAATAGTAGGAATCCCATTAAAAGCTTAACATCAAAATACATCGCAGGAGAGACACACATGCTAACTGGAGACTACAGTCTTTCACTCTAGAGAGAATAGTTCCTGGAAGTTCTGATGCTATTGAAAACATCCCCATGGAAAACTGAATGTATCAAATTAGCAGAAACTGCTGTTCCTCAGATTTGGAGTATAGTAAGTAGAATGGCATAGTGTCCAGTGGGGAGGTACCCAAAAAAGGGAGAAATAGTGAAAGAAAATGAAGTTTAAGAGTTTACTAAACATTTTGAAAAGGTAAATATTTGTTGATAAAATAAACTAAGGGAAAATTAAACAAAACAAAAGAAAACAAACCAAAACCAAAGAAAACACAACAAAAATATCCCCCACTACCACTTTAGCCAATGCATTAAGCTAGTCTACACTGCCTTTCTCAAGACAGAAGTTTGAGAAATCTCCTTTGCTACTTATCTCATTACTCTTACATCTTCTAAAGCTGAGAGTTGGCTCCTTTCTGGTGTGTCAGTGCTGGAGAACAAAGCCAAAGGAAATGGTATAAAAGCAGTAAGAGCACCTCCACACCCTGACCCTCCCACCCACTGAAGTCATTCCAAAAAACAGCCCTTTGCTTCCCTGGTGACATTTTTTAGCATAAAAGCTTTCTTGTTTTTCCAAGTTTCCAGCATCTCCACTTGGGTGTCATTCATGCCCATGTCAAATGTACAGTGCAGTCCTATTCCCTATTCCCTGCAATTCATTAAATCATAAGATTTTTTAGCAGGACCAATGCAATCACAATCCAACACAATAGTTGTTTTCTGTGCTGCAGCAGCCCTTACTTAGTACAGCAGCTATACTAAAACAAAGTATTCTTGTGTATTTCTACAGAAATAACTCAATGCAACAAACCGACACTGAGAACCATCGCAGACAGATGATGCATTACTCTGGAAAAAGCCCCAAAAGGTAGAAGCAAAGTAGAAGGAATAAAATAAACAAGATTTTCTGTGACCCTAAGGATAGGATTATAACATTTTTTTTCTAAGCTTGAGCAGGAAGCCTTCCTAAATTACATTTCTTGGATTTTATTGTATTATCTTCATGGCACAGTTATTACACATTAAAGGTAATGACTCTCTTCTGCAAGTAACCTAATATTGAACATGATTGATAACCCCTATCTGGGCTTTAGAGAACACTGAATTTCCTAAATGGAAGGAGGGAACAGACTCATATGAGATGAATAGGGAATAGTTTGAGTGAATTACGTGTATGCATATGAAAAACTCACTGCTAGTTTTTCATTCAAACACGTCATTTTCTTCAAGACACACACTAATGGCAAGCAAATAGGAAAAAAATCTCTAGATCTTCTATTTGTTAGTAATATTGCTCACCATACAAATACATAATTTTGTTGATGTTCTTATCTATTTGATAATTTTATAAACACATATAAATTAAGACACACACACATTAGGTTCACATACACACACCAACACTTAGGATTGATGGGAAATTCAGATTCAGTGGCTATTTTGATTTCTCTTGTTCCTTTAAATTCCCTGTGTGGGCTGGACTCACTGAGCAGACTCCTGGTGCCCAGTTGTCTTGGAATACAAAGCACCAGGGTTATTCAGACACTAAAGAAGCCATGGGGCAAAAGGGAAGATGGCCCAACAAGAGAGCATGATGGAGACTTTTGCTACTTCCCAAAAAGTGATTCTGACCAAGCTGCCAAGAACAAAGTGCCCACACTTACATTATTTAGGATGATTAGGTATTCAACAGGAATACATCCAGTAGGGAAAATATTCCAGTAATGTTTTTCACTGGAGAAGAAAAACAAAACTAAACACTGCATTTGAGAAAATCTACTCAAAAATTTCCCTGGGTAGCTCCTGAACAGGGCAGCTCATAACTTGCTTTAAAACATTTGGGCACTAGAAATGCAGCTGAATGAAAATCCATATGTATCCTGCAAACAGTCATTTCTTGATGCTTCATGAGACCTTGTGTTTCCTGTTTGTGGACTGATAGGGACAAAGATAAACCCATTACTCTACTAGATCTTATGACTTCTGTCCTGTAAAGACTGGGTTAGGTATGGTCTCCAGCAAGGAGGAGGCAAAAAAACCTGGGGGGAAGGAGCTACTTCATTGTAAAGCTAATCAAAAGACTACCAAAATTAAAGTTCTCTCTAACATTCATTTCCCAAAATTATTCAGCAAATACTTGCTTATCATACACAGGCAGTGAGTTTATAGGCAACTGAAAGTGGGTCGTTGAGCTCTCTGACTGAACCAGAAGTGATGAATGATAAGAGATTTTTTGAAAGGGGTAAATTTGTCTTTTTGACAGCTGAATTAAGATCAGGGTCACTGAAGTCCCTCTCAATCCTACAAATTAGCCTTACATTCTCAGACATAAAATTTCAAGGTTAAATCTACCAAAGCCATTATAATAACAACTCAGTTGAATCATTTGCTGAGGTTTAATAATTTTTTTCTAACATGCACACAGAACAAATCTACAGGCACCTTTTGCCAAGGATGGTTTTGATAGGATTTTCATGGTACCCTCCTCCCAGGTGTGCTATCCCAACCAGGGGACTTCAAACACATCCTGGTCAGTTCAATCTATATCCTGTGGAACTCCATTCCCAAAAATCAGTTTGGAGGCCCAGTCAAGCTGCCCACATGAATGTCAAGTGAAACACCAAGATTAAAACAAAAGCTCAGAATGGATCTCAGATGGTACATGCAAAAGAGGGACTCAGAGCTTAGAAGCAGAAGTCACTGCAGTCTGGGAAAGCACAAGCCAGGGGACACCCTAGGTCATTCCAAGAAACTTCTTGGAACAAGAAAACACCAGTGAATAGTTCAAAAACTTTGAACTACTAAAACAGGAATGACAGAAATCCAACCTTGTCAAACAGTTCTTCATATGATCAGAAAACTCCAAGGGAGACCCTGAAATAATCAGTTCATGAATTTCTTTTTCAAGTTTAGTATTTTGCTCTGTCCAGATTTTTACCCACACACAGTACACCATACTATTACAAAATACTGGAGAAAAGGAGGAAGCTGCTAAAGAGTAAGCCTACAGTGACCACAAATCAGCTTTCTGTAGTCTCTTCTCATAGGAGTACCACACACTACTGGCCTTTCCTCTCATCCCCTACCTGCACATCTCACAAGACAAATGCATTAAGATGGGTAAGAACACATGAAAAATTAATGCAAAACAGAGAACATATAACAACTGACTAATGTGCTTTAAAACTATGGGATCACTAATACTAAAGATGTGGAACTGAAAGATCTGAAGGCCTTCTATAACAAAAAGCAAGGAATCTGAACTCATACATTTGACATATACATCTAGGCAACATTTTCTTCTGCACAAAGTGTTGAAATGATGCACTGTGTGGACCAGGAGCTAAATCGATTGGATCATACCAGAGAATAAATCTTATTTATAAGCAGAAAATATTTTACTAGTTTGAAGGGGTTTATTTCCTTTTCTCAAACAAATGTAAAAGATGATATCCCAAGTTTAAAGGTCCAGTACTGCTTTCTGAATGACAAGAAACTATTACAAAATATAGTTTCTCATATAGGATCTTTAGAGGACCTCCCCCTTTCACCATGGTGGTGCTGGCAGCTCCTTACTGGCAGCTGCCTTGGTTATCTCCAAGCCACAAGGGTGGTTTCAAACCCAAAGAATCTGTTCAGTCATCTAATTCTTATTTCCCATTAAAACTATCAGTATACAGATAAGCCAAGATCCACCAGTTTTCAGAGAATTATATACCTAAAAATACCTTTCTGAATCCATTATAAACAAGCTTGGGCAGAGTTTCAACTAGAGGAGGTCCCTTCCTTGCACATGCTCCGTTCATTATATGCAAGTTTCTCCCCTGGCAGAAACAATGTGTTCCATCAGAATTTCTCTCTTCCTATGAGGAACAGGATGCTGCTTCTTCTGAAGAGCTAAAACTAAGAGCTATAAATTAATAGCACCTTCAAAGAAAATCCAGCAGACATGCATCCTTTCATACTCTGTGACCAAATCTTCTCAAATTTCCCTTGAATATTTTAATTATGATTTCTGTGCTACTTGCTGTCTCTTCTGCTCTAGCTTACTTCCAATAATTAATTGTTACAGCATAATAACAGTAAATTTATGTACAACATATCTTACTTGAATTATACATCAAGAATGCTCTGAGGTCTTGAACCTTATGGAAAGAAAGAAAATGGAGTTTCACGTGAATGACTTCAAAACAACTTTTCATTCTCTCACATCCTAGCAATTATGCCAATAATAGTGAGTACTGGAAAGCACAAAACTGTATCTAATTATAAAAGGGTTCTAACAGGAAACTTCATGCAAGTGGACATTTTATTGCCTGTAAACAACATAATACCTTCATTGTGCTCTCTAATTTTGAAAAACTTAGATAAAACTCAAAGGTACAATTCAGATGAAACATCAGATTTCCAACATGTTTTCTTTTACTTCCCTCTCATGATCTCTTCTTTGAAAGGTTATGAACAGTAACTCTTCTAAACAAACAAATATATTATGGATTGCCTTGAGTCACATATTTAATTGGTTAGTTCTTTTCCATGTAAGACATTGCCACCCCCTGGCAGCTATCCCTGAACAGCTGTGAGTGCACTTAAAGCCCTACAAGCCCAAGTATTTTATGGTGGCCCTGTAAGTCAGCCCTCAGATCTTTATACTTCCCTTCAGGAAGTGACACAGCTCTTCAGGATTTGTTTCAAACATAGAGTGTGTGTGTAAGGGAACAGATCCATCACTAGCACTTCCCACCAAATTACTACCTGGTAGTTACAGTTGACTTACAGCATTCATCTCCTTTCTAAAAACCTGGGGGGAACCGTACCAAAGAAAGAAAATGCTTTAAAAACTATCCCTTTATCATTTGCATTGTGACCTTTGCCTATATCTTTTAATGAAAGCCAACCCATCTTATTTACTTTATAAAAATAGGATCTAGACATATGATCACTGTTGCAGAGTGACTTGCTTGTCCAAATGCCAGCAGTCAGGTCTGTGGGATACTAACAAGGTCCTGATGCTTCCCACTGATATATCTAGTAACAGAGGATGCCTTAAGGACAGTGACTGGTTTGGTTCTGCTTTGTTTGTTGTGTTGGTTTTTGTTTTAAACAAAATAATTAAATCAAAATATCTCTGCTTAGCAGTCAACACCTATGGTCCTAAAACAGGAAGAACTAAATCTTGTCTTGTAGAATCAAGAACTAACTGATGGTTAGAATCTATTTTTAGCACTAATAGGTTAAAAGAACACAGTAAATCTTTATGATAAAAAATAATCTATAGCCTAGAATTCTTGCAGGGCTCTTTAGAGTTCTCCAAGGCAGGAGGCATGCCAAGAGTCAGCATACCAAACTGTGGTTTGGTTTTATTTTTGCTCTTGTTTGGCATTGTTGTGGCTTGGTGTTGTTTTGGGGTGGCTTTTGGTTTTTGTTAGTTTTTTGTTTGGTTTTGGGGTTTTTTTGTAATTTTGAGAGATGAAAAGCTGAAGAAAAAATAAAACAATGTGAAAACAGATTTATGAACTGATGCTACAGTAGTTCTGAAGGGAAAAAATATCTCCCTCTGAAGGGGGAGCCAGTGTCAGAATGATTTAGGAAAGAGAAAGCCTAGGTAAAGACAATGTTTAGTCCAGGAGAAACTACAATGGAGTAACTGCGTGCAGTTTAACTCATCACATATTCTATTTCCATTCCTTGTTAACAGGAAAACAAAAGTCGGTGCACAAAACTTGACCTTGGGGACTATTGCAGGTTTCACACATTGCCTCAGGTTCTAAACCCAGTCTTGATGCTTCCTCTGTGTGTATTATCCACAGGTGCTGTATGACTTTCATAGCTTCCCTTCAGCTGACAGGCTCATCCAGAGCCTCAGCAGTGTGAGGCTGCACCACGTCTGCACTGCTCAGATACCACAGCTCAAGGCAGACAACAAACACAGGAATACCTTCTGCTAGCAGACTCTTACCTGGAGGTCTCCACTACCATAGGAAAACATTTATCACCTCTTAATATAGACTATGCAAAGCCTACTCTTGCCATCTATTCAAGTTCCTCAGCATGTAAATAAGGAGAGATTGCTTTTAATCAATTAATTTCTTTCCAAAAACAGTCAGGAAAGTTTCCTAGCAAAGATTCTTGAAGAAACTAGACCATTAATTATCTTGAATCAGCAATGAGACAGGAGACAAAAGGCAGGCATAAAGTGACAGTTCTTAAGTACAGCAAAAGATCAGCTATAAGTTGGAGATGTACTTAGGCATATTTTCAAGTGTATTTTCCTGCAAATGATTCCCTGGGATCATACCTTCTGAAGGCTGCCTTTTGCTACCCTGACAACTCCATTGCAGAACCTGCAGGCCCTGCAGTTTGGTGGCCCCACAGGAAACAGGTGGAGGTTGTAAAGAGGCCTAGTGCTGATGAGGCAGAGCTGAAATGAGTAAAATGAATGTAAATCTCTGGTCACTAACCTGTTCATTCTTTAGCCATTTAAAACAGAAGAAAAGAGAGCTTTGATCCAGCTCCAACACAAATAAAGTTGTTTACATACAGTGTTCAATATATTCAGCCTTGCTCTGGAATTATTTCACAACTCCTGCTATTAACACCCAAGATTCTTCTGGCTCAGAAATGCTGGAGTGACTTTTTTTCAGGTAAACATTCATTTACCTGTAAGGAAAACATACTTTAACAGCTGCTGCCATGTCTACTGAAAAGACTTTAATAATAACCTCTCCAGAGGCTAAAGAGTGCAAAGACATGACTGGCACCAATGACTTGTAGAAGGTAATTCAGCATTACAGATAAAAGAAGGAATGGGCTTGGTGCCTACTGTTTGGAAAGGTGTATTGAAACAGCTTTTTTCTTTCAAATTTAATTAAACATTCAATTCGTTGTGATGGAAAAACAGATTCCGAAGGCAAAAGTAGATACTTCTTAAAAAAATACAGCTGGAAGGAAGTAAATATTTTACAATATGACTGGTGCTTTGGTGTAGCAGCCTTGAACACACAAGAACCAGTGGAAGGCTTCATACCTCTCCACTATCAACAGTTGTTAGCATTTAGTAGGAACATACCATGAGCTGCATGGGGAACAAAATGAAGGACTGCCAAAAAAAGCCATTTCCCTCATGTATCTCATCTACAGCAAAATCAGATTTCACACAGTATTATGCACTGAAGCAAGAGTAGTGCTTTCTGAAGATTTGTGTCAAATGCAATTCTTACCTGCACCAGTTGACAGAGACTGTGCTGAACTCATGGTCCCAGTAATGAAGGTGCCCCTCTGGGCAGTGGCTTGCACATTTTCAGGTCCTAGCATCCAGCTCCCCCAGCAAAACATAAACCTGCCATCTTGAGACAGGAGCTGTCAGCCTCTCTTCCCTCTCTCCCAACACACACAAGTCCTGGCAGCAGCACAGCTGGAAGACCAGCTTGTGCCTGAGCTAATTCCTCTGCAGAAATAGGTCGATCCTCTGCCCAGAAACCCAGCCCCATCCCCCTCTCCGGTCCTTCAACACCAGTCTTACAGCTAAAGAATTGTTTTGTGCCTGCAGCTAATTGCAGTAAAGTCTAAGAAAAATGGTTTGAAATTCCCCATTTGAGAACAGTAGAAGTATGGTGGGCTGACAACTATTCTTCTCTTTTTACAGATTGCTTATAGCAGGAAGGAGCCTACAAGATGTAGCAAGACAAAACAAACCAGCAACACACAATTACTATTTTCCACCTCTTCAATCACATCTAACACTGCACCTTTCAAGTTAGTAGTTACTAATTAGAGAACTCTTCCTGTTAGCCCATGTCTCTGAACCTACATATCAATCATTTTTGGGGATATTCCATTATATATAGTACCTCACCTACTCACTTTAGCACTAAAAGCACCTCAATAAAACCCACATTATCTCTCTTGTAACCCAGATATGCATCTTGCCACCACCTATCCTGACAGCCATAGCATCTGCCAAGAAAGAAAGATGTTCAGATTTTAGGAAAAGCTGCTGAACTTGTGGGTTTAACTTTTCGGTTATTTCATAAGAAGGTCAGCAAGACTTTGAACATCAGAAAAAAAAAAAAAAAAAAAAAAAAAAAAAAGGAAAAAGGGGGGCCATGCTGACCTCTTATGCTTTCCCTCCAAACCCAGGATGTCTGTTAGATTACCCAAGAGTCATGATGCTTGTTAAGAACAGTGTTTTAGCACAACATGGTTTCATTGTGATATAAACACTTAATAGCAAGCACGCATCACAAGACAGTGGAAGAGCTCCCCTACTGGGCTGATTGTTCACCATTCAAAAGCTTATAAAACACTTGAACTAACTGCTACATAAAAACGAATCTGTATACCTACCCCTTCTCTCCTCCCACAGCATTGTAACCTCCAGGGGTTGGCAGTAATCCAAGCCAGAGCCAAAATTAATGCAAAGCCCCAAACCTCTTCAGTTCATACCCACTCACTCTCCCTTCCTTTCTCTCAGCTCAATTTAAATCTGTTTTTTTTACTGGGGATATGAATTGATGTTAATAAATGCGGAACTTTCTGGGTCCCCAGTCAAAAATGAGGAATAAAGTGTCTAGAACTGGAAAAGCAGTAAGTACAAGGTATATTTTGTAAAGCCACAATTAGGGAGAAATGCTCTACCTTTTTTTATTTCCTCACCTTCCAGGTCCTCTTTGAATTCAGTTAAAGGGATCAGCATGGTGTGATGCAGGAAGATAGAGAACCTTTCTGCAAAGTAGATGCCATTTAACAGATCTAAATCATTCTACAGAATGCTATGGAATGCTCTCCCTTGAACTGCATCATGGTCTCTCTAGTTCCAACTGCTTTTCTTACAATTAGTCATGGTGCATAAAATAAAGCACATGCTTAAGTACTTCCAAGATTGGAGGCTAAAATTTCTGACGACTTCATCATTATCTGATGCCTACTGAGATCTCTCCTTAGCCTTCCTATCACTTTTACACTAATGTTTGGTAGCTTTACCTAAGGCATGCTCGGTAGAAATTGAGGGCAAGTTACTGTACAACTTTCAGATGATCCAGTGGGAAGAAAATCTACCAGGCTGCCATTGAGTTTAAGTGTTTCTGCTGGAAAACTGCAGCGTGTAAAAGATGACAGGAAAAGCCTCAGTTCTCCAAGGGCAGGAGATACCTGAAGTCATCAGCAATGCTTTGAAGAACAACATGGCAGTAAGAAAGGCAGTGTATGTGAACTGAGGACTAAAAGATACCACTCTAAGCAGATCTCAGATAGGTTGCTTAATAAGCATGCTCCTTGGCCATAGGTTGTTAATAAAATCTGACTGTACTCCCCATTTCTTTGAAATCCTTTTCAGACACCAGTTGCCAGCATACATGTGTTTTAAATACTACAGTGGATATTCTGTTGCTTCCTGTGTATTCTATACACATACAGTCACTGAAAATGAGTTAAAATAGCATTAGAAATACCATGTAAGAAATGCTACACCAGAAACATGGCTCAGCTAGAATTTCTGCTCTAACCAACTGACTCTTCTTGAGGAAGACACAAAACACTTAAAATGCAGCCTGATGTGCAATATACCAGAAGTTACTTTTTCTCTGTCTCCTCTAGTGAACAGCCTGTCCTAAGAAAATGACTAACATCCTGTAGCTGATTTGACACCATATCCATTCTGACTACTGCACAGTAACAGTAATTTAAAGAAAAATTAAAAAATGGAGGACTATCTTCAGAGACTGATTCAGTATTGTATCTTAATAGTATGTGCCATAAGTCATCTACTGCAAGCCCATTGTAGGTTTCCTCTCACTTTTGTCCCCATTGTAGTTCAATGGTTTGGGAGAGATTGGCCCATGAGGTACCTTCTGGTGCTGCAATACATTCAGAAAAGCAAAGTGGACCCAGGGCAAGGCAAGGACCAGGCATAAAGCTACGAATCAAGAGCTGGATACAATTACACTCTGTTCTTTAGGTTTCCCCACAATAACACAAATAATGCAAGATCCCCTGCTTTTGGAAAGCAAACTCACCAAGTCATCAGCATACATATAAAACATTGCTGAAATTTTAGCTGTATCCAAACTGCATTAGAATCAAGTTTCTTATGTCCTAAGACCCATTGCAGGCAAGACTTAACTCCCCTACTAATTAATCCCTTCTTACTGTCTATACTCCTCAGCACTACAGACATCCAGATTCAAAACACTAGCCAGTTTGTTTGTTTGTTTGTTTTCAATCAGCATTAATTAAGAGATTTAAATGACATAGTTTATAAAGCTGAAACAGGAACACATACAAATCTTGCTTGGTAATCCTGATTTAGAACATGAACAATAATTCTAGTAGAAAAAAAAAAACAAAACACACACACCAAAACTGTTTTGTCAAAAGCTAGGTCTCATTTTGTCTCTCTTCACCTATAGCACAGGCCAAATCCTACTAATATCCTCAACTGATTTGGATTTAGCCACATATCACAAGCATGGTGGCAAGCAGCCAGAAGGGATCATCAGCAGATGGCAGAATTGACTACAATCTATTTTGTAGTTAGACCACATGGCTGTGTCTTCATCTACTGGGGAAATAAGACTTTTGAAGGGGGGGCAAAAATTGGATTTAGAAGGCTCCATAGATTATAGCTGCTCCCCCTGCCCCCACAAAGGAACAAAGGAGAAAGATAAATTACATGTTGGCTACAGATAAATGTGTAAGTGGTAGTTTAGTAGGATTCACTAATTAGTGTGTTCCTGATTTCCATGCAAGTGCTTTGGACATATTCCTGGTCAGCCAGATGATTTGGGCTTTATCTGTGTTTGCTCAGGTGTCTGGAGGGGTTACATACAGGTAAGACCCAGGACACACAGATCAGAATTAACAGGCTCCAGCATAAAGCACACAAAGCTAGAATGTCAACTTGGGTCCAAGTTTTAGACCTTACAATATTTGAAGTGTCTGGATTAGCAGCTTGCAAGCAGGGACTTTAAATCATCCCTCCCCAGATAATCCTTGATGCTAAATTAGAACCAAGGGATAGAAACTATCATCATTAGTTTTACTATGGTTTACAGAAATAACCTACAATCAGAGGCATGTGAGCTATGTGCTGTTCAAGTGCTCAGCCACCCCTCTCTTCCTTGGGCAGCTTGCAAAGCCTGTAAAACAAGACAGGTAATTCCAACCCTTCATTCCACCTTTTTTTCAGCTTTTCACAGATGGAAGAAGTGAGGCTGAGCATTGCTGTGGTTTTCTCAGCTTCATGGCCTGTCAAAGGTTTCACTGCTGAGCCTCTGTGACATAGCTCTGTCACAAAGTCATGGCCAAACTCAACGTGTCGAGAGGACAGAGCCCAAATCCAAAGACTGAATGAAAACCCATGAGCAGTTCCAGTGTGCCAAGAGCTACAGCACATACAAAAGCAATTGTAAAGAGGAGAGTTAAGTGAAACAGAGAAAGGGGAAGATTGGGGTGATCTGAGCATGGGGAGGAGAAATCATTAGCAACATTACCAACAATTTTTGCTTTCCTAAAAGCTTTACACATGATTGTCCGAGTTGATGTTTTTCAGATGAAGTAACAAAATCTTGCAAAGCTAGGGATCATAAACAGTCTACCACTAGCTGGATAATTTATATCATTATTTGCAGTTTTTAAGCTTAATCAGCACCATGTGTCCCCACGAGATGACTGAGTAGCACTGCACAAGGTTAGACCATCTGGTGCTGGGTTTTTACTTTTTGATTTGAACTGTTACCACTGGTTCTCTGCCTCCCTGAGCTTCGGTCCCTTCTTCTGTCAGACAGGATCCCATGTGTAGACAGAAATGCAGACACAACGAACATTTTAGCTTTTCACCTCTGCCAATTACTCACAAGCACATAATTTCTCAGGCACTTCCATGTGTTACACAGAATTCCTTTCCTTGCCTTCTTCTGTTCACCCTTCCCTCCCCTTCATCTCTTCTGTCCTCTCAGTGAAACAACTAATACCAGTCCAAGAAAGGTGGCATCAATTGACTGTCCATGTTGACCATATGAGGCCTGAGAGTACACAAGCAGAGCTCAGCATGATTGCATCTGTTCTCATTCCCCAAAAGAAGATCCAGTGTCTGCATAAGGACAGGGCTTTTTCTTACCCAGTATAAGAGCTCTGATGAGGACAAGCATGCACATGCTGCTCCTGTGTCTTGCTCACTCCTGCAAGCATCCAATGTCAGAATCTGTCACAGTCACCACAACTTCTTGAGTGAAAGCATTTTAAAAAAACACAATGCATATCCTAGAGCAGGACTTGATACCTCATCCAACTGCTCCTACCAAAATATTCTCCTTAATCTAAAACTAAAGATTATTCCAGTAAGTAAAAACAGTAGAACATCCAACACCACAGAGCTGTGATAAATCAATTTTCCTTGCCTGCAGTACAATCTGGATTTAGCCACTTAGTACATCTTAATAAGCAAGTTACTCATTGAAAGGAAAAGAAATTTAATTATTTGCCTTGAGGGACAGTTTTACTTAATGGCTTGGTGTTACAATGACAGAACACATGATCTGTCATTATGAACATCTTGTTTTGTGGAAAATTTTGAAATTGGGTGGTCTGTCTGCCTCACACTAGAGCATGCCTAAGCAGTATAATGCCCCTTCATTCACATGCCATTTATCCTTCATGCCATTAAAAACATCGCAATATCATCTATTTTATTGGTAAGGAAAGCAAAATGTGCTCCTCTGGAAAGCAATTTCCTGGTATCCGAAGTTTGCAATGCACTCTATAGTAAGTGGCAGATAAAAAAACCAAAAACCTGTAGATGTTATGGGAACATGATTTAAACTGTTAGAAGTAAACAAACAGCTAAAGGGCTGGATCTTTTTTAGGCAGAGAAGAGTTTGACAAAATAATGAACTTCAGAGCTATATTATGACAAAGCTGCCCTCCCTATTTGCCATATTTCTGACAAACACAAAAATGGCATCAACTGAGCTTCCCTGTCCTCCAAGTAGTTACACAGCTGCAGGCATCTGTGACACGAATATCATAGAGTGGACAATGAGCATGAAGCCAGTCCTGCAGGCAAAGCACAAAGTAAACGTGCCACAGACTCACTGCAACATGAAAATTACTGCACCTTTAATTATCTGTCTCCTCACATATGCATTTTCTAGATACAGCTGTGTACATTTCACTTAAGCCAAATTAAGCATTACAAGGGTAGACTTAAAATAACTCCACTGGCCTTGAAATAAATTCCTCTCTACAAGCACCCCTACCAGAGGTACTGGCATCCGATCCCATATGCAGCTCACACACATACAAAGTAATTCCCTATCACTGCCAGTAGCAACACTGATGTTTATTATGATTATTTAATCCTTGTCCCAAAAATGCACACGTACTGACAGGCAGTGGAAGAGGCAATGCTGTTCCTTTCTCTCTCTTCCAGAACACACACACATCTGCCACCCCTCAGGTTATCAGCAAAGCACAGAAATATCTGTATCAGATCCCAGTAGTGGTCCATCTTTTCTGTACCAGTTCATTTAGGGGTTCCTCTGTGCTCTGACACAAGAGAATTCTCCCCTTTTAGACACATAATCCAGTTTTGAATAGCATGAGCCCCCAAGCCTCTAGTCACCATAGTTTGTCAATTTTATCAAAATTAGTGATCAGATTTGTAACATCCTTTGCAAGAAATGCTTATAGTTGCCAGTCTGCAAGCATAAGAGGCATTTTAGATTGAAGTGATCCTGCAAGAATGAGTACAAAAAGGGGAAAAAAGAGGTGAGAGAATTTGTGATCCCATTGGAAGCAACTCCAGAGCAAAAAAATGAAAAGCTGCTCTCCTCTATAGGAGCATATCATTACAAGTCCCAACAGCAAAATGTTCTGGGGATGAAAATCAAGATATATAACAGGAGAACTCAAGACTTCATCAAGAGCTCTTTCAGGATCTTAAAAGTCAAATAAGGAGTCATACAAAAATGCAAACAAAAATACATTTATAAGAGTCAGCATAGAAACTAGTTCAAGTAGGGACAAGTCAGAAAGGTTGTCACAGGCACACTGTGAGTCACAACTACCAAGGAAAATTTTTAAAAAATGACAGTAATCAAGTTAGATTAATAATCAGAAGTGAAAGGATGCAGAAGAGACTTATCCATTACTGTAGGAAAGTCTTTTGTTAACCAGAGAATGCTGAAATACCCAGTGGCACAGCACAGACTGAATTACTTTTACCTCAGGATTCACATTATTTTTAATTAAAAACTAAGAATTGTAAAATAGCAAAAAACAGAAAAAAATAATATAGGTAGGTACACAGAATACATTTAGCATAGCATGGTTTAATGAGATGTACCAAGAACATTTCAAGAATAAATTTGGTTTATACAAGACAGGTAGAATCCAGAAAGGTCAAAGCAAATTACTAGCTGTAGACAGGAAGCAATGAGAAAGCATGGTCAGTAAAATTATAGAAATGAAAGAAAGCATGTAGGGAATAACAGTCAATAGAGAGCAAATAATGTCAAATCAATATACAACTTGTGAGGTGACAGAAATGTAGTAGATGTGCAGTTTAACTGAATATAACTGAGCTATACCACATATTTCATTAGTAGACTAAAGAAGCATGGTCTATATCAAGCTATATCTGAATAAGCAACACAGCTGCCTGAAAGGCATTCTTGATCAGTCCTTTCTGGTAACTCACTATCAAGCTAGGAAAACACAAAGCATGGCACTACAAGGGGCCAATACTACATAGTATTTTTAACAGTGACTTTGTGAAGGACTGAGTGCACTTGCAGCTTTTGTGGAACTTACCAGCTGGGGAGAAGCATTACAGGCACCCTGAAGGAGACAGGGCTAACACACAACTTTGTTTCTCCATTTGCAAATAAAAATATTTCCTTCTTTCTCCAACTAAAAGTGACTGATCCAGAAAATACAAAAAGAAGGCACTCGTATTCCAGAAAGGGTAAATGTGCTTCAGCAATAGCTTTGCAGTACTAAGAAAGTGCCTAAGTTTCCAGCACTTTCATCATGCTGGTTTGATGCTGCCCTTCAAGCTGCTGTCTCTGAGAAGCACAAGGTTTGATAGGCTCAAGCTTGGAAATCGTTCTGTCAGGCAATGTTAACAATAATCTAAGTACTGAGTCATGGTTTATTATGCAAGCTTGAGTATCTATGTTTCAGAAAGTTAATAATAGCTGATCCTTTACTGACAAATGGATTAACTGCTTAGGCCCAAACATGTTAAGAAAGCTGCTATCAGGCTGAACAGAAATTCTCAGACAGAAATAGTTCCATCACACTTTTGAAACCATGAGAGTTTCAAGTGACCAGAGCCATCTAGACATTAAGTGCCATGAAGTGGTTGAAACTGGCATCAAAATAGCTCTGAAGGACACAAAAGCATGCTTGCAAAACCATTTTCTGTGAGTTCATTTTCATATAAACAATGGTGACCTGGGGCAAAGAGGATGACATCACAGAGATTAATGACCACTTGGAGCTGAGGTCAGAAAACTTCACTTGAAGCATCAGCCATGCCTAGATAACAGCCAGCACCCCAGAAACATCTCCTCAGCCAGTAGAAGCAGCTGTAAGCACTCTTACACCTCAAGAAACACATCAACAGCCAGAGATGAGGTAGAATAAAAAGGTGGATTTTGGAAAGCAGAGCTCCAAGTATTGCAGCAACCAAGATTTTAAGCTGGCAAACCACCTACTACCAGACCAAAACCAAAAACCCAGTGTAAACATCACCTTCTGGAATGGTTTTAAGGGTTTCTTTCCTATTACTCTGTCTGCCACATCAGTTGCTGAAATGAACCAGCAGGGACAAAACCATCAAGCTTCTTAGAAGTAAAGCAGAGCACAAGATTTTTGTCTCCCTAAGCAAGAATCATACTCTTCCATCAGGCATATGCTTAAACCATTACCCCTGACTCCCTCAGCCGCAGAGGGCACAATGTCTGAAGGTCAGGTTCTCCTTCACTCATGTAATCAAATCCTCTTCTTCTAGGTCCCCTGTGTCTCCTGGGGCAGCAGACATAGCAGAGGGAGAAGTGAGGAAAAGGCACTCAGTATGCAACCTCATGACTGTAAGACAGATACATAACAACATTTCAGTAAGTAAAGGCAGACCTGATTTACAAGCTGTCAGTTCCACTACACATTTAGGTTCTTTAAGACTTGTGATTCAAGGTTTTAGGGAAGGGACATGTTACTTCATGAGAGGCTTCTACTTCAAGCCTTCATAGAACCTGCAATGTGAGGAAAGCACACAAACCTCCAGCTGTATATAAAGTAAAGGGAAAAAATCTTTTAAATTAGGAAAGAAAAACTATATAGCAATGAAAATATAAGTAAATCTTTTGAGATTAAACTCTTATTTTATACTGCTCAGCTACAATAACCTGCAGTAGCAGGACAAGATGGCACAGTAGATGTCCTGCTGTGCTTCCTACAACTTTTGTTTCTTGGGACCAGCCTGGTTTTGGATTTGCAGATTTTGACAGGGCTTCTATCCAGTGCAGTCCTTTTGTTTTCAGATGTGGTACCTTCCTTCTCAGCGCCAACCTTTTTAAACTTTATAGAGCATATAACCATTGTAAAATTAACAGAAATATCAGCACACTAATAATTGTAAACAAGCCATCAATTGTTCTCCCAAACCAAAGAGTACAGTGGGATTATCTGGAAGACAATCTTGCTTTTCAGAAATATATGTGTGAGACAGTACAAAGACTAAGGAGAATACATTCCCCTGAATCCTGATTCCTCTATTCACTTTCCTACTCCACATCAAATTCATACCATCACTGGTAATTGCTCAATTTAGAATTTTAAGTGCTGAAGGAACTGTTTAAAATACTTCATATGCAGACACAAAAAAGGTGTGTACCACAGAATGAATATTCCACACCTGCCCAAAAGGAATTAAAGTCCACCTTGTTTCCGATTTGTCTCACATTCACATCCAATCACAAGAACCAAAATCAAATAAAAAGATGTTTCTATCTTTCCAATTTTGACAAGGAGACATTTTACAAGATAACTAAGAATGCTGTTATTAGAAAAAGATTTTTCTATGAAAAGGCATAAACTCATGTTTTACACAGAAATTAACTTCTGTTTGAGACTAACACAAGTAATTTTGGCATCTGCAGACCTCCAGAAGATACTCATAATAAAGATTTGAGTAGGGGAGGGGAAAAATAAGCAAACATACATATATCTCTTCAGGCACCAAGACTAGTCCACGGATTGAAAGATTCAAATCCACATCTCACACAAAGGTAAGTGCATCAGAGGTCTCTTGTGCACAATATGTTTGCATTTTACCCTGCAAGTACCAATAACTGGATGCTTACTATGTATAGCCTTTAATGTCTATTAATAAAAAATAATTCAAGGCTTGATAGATATTTATGCTGTGAATGTTAGCATCTGTGTCTGATCTTTCCTTCAAAAATTGACAGACAGACCTCTGCAAAAGAAAAGAAAATTCTACAATAAACTTCAACAAATATGTGGGTTGTATTCTGTTTGGAGTGGGGGTGGTTTTGATTGTTTTGGGATTGGGGTTTTTTTTGTTTTATTTTCTTTTCTTTTTAAAATAAGGATTAATTCTTCTGCTCTCCTTCCCCTTTACACTTAAGGTGTCACCTTCCAGACATCACAGCAGGTGTGTTCTAGCCCACCCATAGCTTCAGGTATTAATTAGATATTCTGGTGTCTGAAAAAGACCATAATTTCTTACCTACTGATTACTATTTGCAGGTCTGTTTGATTACAGGCCTGTTTAATAGCATTGTTTCTTCAAAGCTGACCCATTGAACTAAAGCATTTCCACTGGTGCTACCCCCAAAAGTGAAAAAAATCTTTCATTTTGCAGCAGAGACTCAGAAATCTGAAGAAAGCTCTGTAATTGAGACAGATCTGTGTCACAAGTTCACTACATGCTCTTTCCTTGAAATGCATAACAGCAAAGCTGTGGAAGGAGTTCCTCTAGTTCTGAATAGCTCCCTGCTAGCAGTAGTATTTCAAAATAGGAAAATTACTTACTTAATTGAAATTTCTCTTCATCTTCCCCTGCAGGCAGATAAATCATCATTGTACAACACTTAACACCATCTACAGGAAACTCAAATATCTCCCAAGGAGGTAAGCTATTTGATGGAAAGGTAGACAAAACCAAAATAGAAATCTCTGTCATATGCATTGGTATTAAATCTGTAACAACTGCACAACGGGGCTAGCCTGAAACAGTGAATTTATTTCAGTTTCCTCTGTCCTGAAACAAAGAGTATTGATGACCACAGCAAAAAAAAAAAAAAATTGTCTTTCATCCATTTTTCTGCAACAGGCTATTTCTTCACACATATATTTATAATTTCTTTAAAGAATTCAAAATCTTATAAAAACTTTGCTTTTGATCTGCTGAAGGGCAACTGTTAAGTCCTAGCATTTTGATCCCAGGTGACTACTAGGACTTCAACCTAAAATAAGCTTCTAAAGCAATGCAACAAAATAAAAAAAAATTTAAAATAAAAAAAAAAATAAAAATAATTAAAAAAAAAAAAAGAAAAGAAAAAAAAAAAAGGTATTATAGGTATTATACATAACCTGGTAGAGTGATGCCTGTTCCTCAGGCTGGATTCAGCATCACAAGAACATGGGATTAATGAGCACATTATTCACAGTTTAGGATCACAGAAGCCCTCAGCCTGAGAGATGCCTCAGGAAGCCTCAGATGCTTCTCAAAGCAGGGCCAAATGATAGGAGCACACTCAGCTGAGCTGATTTCATTATCACCAAGGAGTATTTCTCATACCAATTTGGGCAGAACCCTACTCACCATACCTTCACTACAAGGAAGAAAGAAAGGGGGGAAAAAAATAAATAAAAAAAAAAAAAAGCTGTGGGTATTGTTGTGACCTGCTATCTGAAATCAGGACATATGTGAAAAATCATCAGCAGCTCTCTCTGCCCCATTCTGAAAGTAAACAATAATGTCATTACAAGTTTGGGAGAAATCGTTCATTATATATAGAAAATGCAAATAATTTTCTTAATCCCTGACAGATTGGTGAGAGCTGGTTTTGACCTTACCTTAAATACAAGTAACCAGAACAATAACTCCTGGAACCTTACTGTAACCTTGTCTCACACTTACTTGTCCCTCAGTAGAGCCAAATCACAGCCTAACTCAACAAGATGATTCAGAATTTCTCTCTCTAAATTTTCTTGATTTTCTTATTCCACATTATTTATTCATTTTTTCTTTACTCTAAATAATCCCAGTGATAGCACAATATAGGAAGTTAAATATGTACATTTTTGCTGGATGAGAAGACATCCCTACCACCACCATACTTGCCATTTAAAAACTCTTCTCCGTGATCATCCTGAGCACTTTCATAATCTTCATGAGAATTATTCTCCATGCCTGCAGCTTCTCTTCCCAAAATGTAGAGCAACAGATGCATGGTAATAACTCTGCTTATACCCTGCATGAGATTCATCCAAACAAGTCTAAATTGTGTGTTTATTTCCACTTCTTTTACAGGAAACAGCAACTAAAAAGCAACAACTTGTATCTGGAGGGTGGGTAATTATGGACAAAAGTGTCATTTCAATATAAATAGGGGAAATAAATGCAAATTGCACAACACTTAACTCTTACCAATTGGCTGTTAACTGAGACAATAATCTATGAGATGTTGTTTTGAGTACCTCATTAATAAAATTCACAATTGTTTTCAGCAATTATGTGCAATTATTGTCATTTTATCACTGGCCAAAAACAGTCCCTCACTGCATGCTTCAACATATAATTGTATTGCAGATTGCCAGGAAAATCATGCTGTCTATACAAGAAAAATGGAACTGTACCACACTTACACACAAATGTCACACAGCAAAGAAAATGTTAGTTCAGAGATGAAGTTGCTGCTAGATAAGACTATTGAAAGACTTCTTGAAAGACCAAGGCCAGCACCTAGAGCAATGGACTACTTTCACAAACTGATTTGAGCAGGTTTGGAAAAGCATCTTCCAGGCCACATTTTCACTTGAGAAGTTTATTGACCTAAGCTTTACTCTCAGGAATACCTGTACCTAAATTGTACCCATAGTGCCTGGAGGTCCCCCATGTCCTCTTGCCATATCCAAACATCCAAATTCAACATTTCTCCCACAGATCCTATCTCTATACTTTGCCTCACACCTCCAGGCAACCTGCAGCATAACCCCATCCATCCCTTCATCCCCTGAATATTCCCAAAGCTTATCCTTAAGACACCACAATGTCAGTATCTCCTCAGTTGAAACACACTTTCAATACTTTTTTGCAGGGAGTTATACCCCAGGCAGAAAAAACAGCAGCATAAATAAGCATAAATTCAAATGAGAGAGCTGGCTGCTCCTTCACTTCCATGGGCACAAGCACAGAGGATTGCCCACATCACTGACAGGAGCTGTTCTCAAGTGCCACCTGAAACCTCTCAGATTGACAAGATGGAGGTAACTAGGCCAGGCCAATTGGGTGAACATTTATTTGGGACTTCATTTTTACCTACAATTTTTCTGTGTGTGTCTTGCTATATCTTTTATGCCTAACAATATAATCTGCCCATCTCTGTGCAATTCAGAAATGCAACTTCTGACCACTCTGAATTCAATAGCTGCATTTTACCTTCAGGAAAAAGTAAAAATATTCAGCTTTTTAGATAATAGGCGTAATCTACAGAGGAACAGATGCACAAAATATAATTGCAACTGATCACCCTCAAGTTTTTAAGTAAGGTACTTGAACACTCAAACATCATCTGGAAACTCACCTTCTGCATCTAACTTTTTCACCAGCAGAAGAACCTCCCAGACTTTGCCATCCATTTTCTCCACAGAAATACAACCCAATTTATGAAAGAACATGGGGTTTTCCTCGACTGTCACTTGCTAATTTTGCAAGATAAAAAACTAGTTCTATAAATGTTAAGTGAAAATGGTCTTGTAAATGTCAGTCTTTGCAAGCATAAGTTTAAATACTCAAAAAAACCCAAACCACATTCAACAGTAATTCCTAATGAGACTATCAAAAGCATAAAATGTGCATGGTTTTTAAACAAAAATATACAGTTCTTTTATAGAACTCAAATTTAGTTATAGGAATAAACAATATAAGAAATAGAGATTTATCTCTGTCAGCACTCAACTCAGTGAAGCTGATAGGCACATTCAAGTGAGGAAGAAAATACGACCAATGTTCTTGCACTGGCCCAAAAGCACCTAAGTCTTGGTTTATAGATAGAAGCATCTTCGGCTCTACAAGTGATGTTCCATCCAAAAGTGAATCAAGGGACAAGTTTAGGCAGAAGTTGAAACTGAAATCCAAGTCAGCTGCATCTCCCTAGGGGAAGAGAGCAGACCAAAGCAGGAACAGACAGAAAAACTGCTTTACAAGACAGATAATGACAGGTAGTTTGACAAGAACCATACTGACTTTATAAAACGTTTCACACATACAAATTATGCAGTGCAGCTGATAACACGACGGGGGTGGAAGGAGGCTGGCAAAGCAGAAGACTGTTCATTCATTCTGATGCCATGTTGTTCGTACATCACAGAAACGTGCATCTGTGTTTTGACAACCTGCCACTCCAGCACTACCTAAAGCTCAAGAGTTGCTGTAGGCAATTTGACCCTTTTCTTCCTTTCCTAAGCCCTCTTGCTTATTTCTAAAGAATATAGACTCTCCAGTAATGGCTTTTGATGTTTAAGGGCGGGCTATAGTTTAGGTTTATTTTGCACTTTGAGAAAGCCCCCAAGCATACTTGGTATTTTCTGTGTAATTACAGCTAGTTCTGTTATCAGGAAGCAATTAGTTTTGTTATTCCAACATATTTAAAATTTAGTCCTAAGTGAGAAAGGGTCTATAACTTCACCTAAAATAGATGCTTTAATCAGCATGGGAGAAATAGGTTAACAGAGTGTGAACTTTGGCATTTTTTCACATCTACCTCTTCATGTAGGTTTTAGCGATGAAAATGAAATTGTGCCTCCAAATACATGTGTTCATGTGCCTTATTTCTTTCACAAGTAGTAGTGCCTGAGCAGATGGACATCTCAAGATACTTGACTGTACCAAGTTTTTCTCTTACCATTCACCAGCAAGGATTAGAAATGTGATAGGAGCTGCTCAAATCAATACTTAAAATAAAAAGTAAAAAGTAATTCACAACCTAATATTTAAAAGGGAAGATAGGAGATGGGAAATGTGCTTTCTGTATAAACCAGGGATCTGACAAACAATCTCAAAAAAAAAACCACAGACAAAAAAAACCCAAACAAAACCAAAAAATCCCCCACCTACCAGATATACAGCATAGAGCCTTGTAGCCTTTCCTCCCAATCATCTACATCTGCTTAAGCACTAAGTACAGAGTTTCCTCTCTGTTTTGCTAACTTAAATGAAAATAAACAAGCAAGAACAGTCATACAAAAAGGAAAGAGAGAAATAGATTCTTAATAGTGCATCACTTTGGACATGCTGACAGTCTTGACCATTGAAGTTTTTTTTTCCTTTCTGAGATAAGTTTCAGCTAAACCATCACGTTACTGCACTCAGAAATCCAGCGTGCAGACTGTTAGCAGGGAGGGTGTACTGTGAGTGGTTTAGATGGCTGTCTAAAAAAACCCAGCATAGATAACACACCAACATTTGAGCTATTGCTATGCAGCTCCCACGGCTTTCTCTGCTTCTCACTCTGCAGCCCCAGTGAGCAGGCTGGGGGTGGAGAAAAGGTAGAGAAAGGGACACAGCCCTAGGACAGCTGACCCCAACTGAACAAAAGGATGTTCCAGACCATATAACATCACGCCCAGCAGTAAAACAAGGAGGGAGGTTTTCTAAAGTAGCTGTTGCTCAGAGACTGGCTAGGCATTGGGCTGCTGGTGGCTAGTGATTGCTTTTGCACCTTGTGTTTTTTGGGGTGGAGATGAGGCAAGTCCTTTTTAACTTCATTAAAGGTGTCTTTATTTCAACCCACAAGAGTTTTCCCCTTTGATTCTGATCCCCATCCATAATATGGGGGTGAACAAGTGGTTGGGAGCTTACCTTTCCACAGAGGGGCTTGCTAGGTGGCAGTTTATTGGTCAGGAAAGCTTGAATGTCGGTGCAGGAAAAATTTCATCACCTTCCCCTTTCAAGCATCCAGAAAACAGCATTTGTTCAGTATTACTGAACTACAGTTGTATTAGAACTTTAGCTCACCATTGGGCCTGATTAGGAATTGCCCCTCGAATCAACAAACCCTTTTCAAATGCATGCCTACCCTGACAACAAATTGCTTCTGCCTTCTCCATGCCAAGTACCTTGGCAGGGATTAAATGCAGAGTTTAAAGCGTTCATATCCTGAAAGGTGTTAATATTTAGTCCCACACTCAACACCTGATTAGAGATTCACAGCAAGTCAAGTCAAAGCTCAGCCTGTGTAATACCTTTTTACTACTGCCCACACCATAACCATAATAAAGCACTTAATGCTGTTTTCACAGATAATGAAATGGTCTTTTAAACAGCACAGGCAAAGGCAACTCATCCCCTGCTCATGTGACCATTCCTCCGAAGTATTTCTTATATAGCTATATCCAGACTATACACTGATCTCCTCAAAGCAAAACTTGTTCTCAATCCCTAAGAATTTCTCCAGGCATTATTCGAACAGCAAACTAGGTGTTCAGCTCAGCACAGTGCTGATTTCAAGGGGAAAAAGGAGCTGCTTTGTAGGTATTTAAAAAAAAAAAAAAAAAAAATTGAAAAAAATTTTTTCTGTAGGAAAATCTAACAGGTCTGAATATAGCGGTAGTGGATCAAGGGTTGGACTTGATGATCTCTGAGGTCCCTTCCAACCCAGCCAATTCTATGATTCTATGATTAAAATCTGACACAATTATGTGAACAATTGACAGAATCAGCTCCTGTGCTCCTTGCTGCCTTGCATGTTACACATCTTCACTAGGACCAGGCTGTGTCAAACAGAACATGGCATAATTACATCCACACTTTTACACTCCTTTTGCTCTACTCCAAATGACCACAGAGGATTAGGAACCAAGCTGTGCCTGGACAAACTCTTCTGATTCCCAAACCAAGGGCTTCCTCAGTCATCCATACCATGGATTTTAAAAGACTTCTAAAGAGTTATGCTTCTGTGATCACAACCACAGAATCTTGCTGAGATGCCATGCACTGGTTCCCAAAGAAGTGACAAGCAGGAGAGGTGCTCATGCATTAGTATCACACAGACCTCCCCTACACCAAGTACCTTCCTTATGTACCAAATGACAAGACAGATGCCACACCACCATGCTGTCTCTGAACACAAGTTTTTCAGTCCTGGTCTCAAACCAGGACTAGTACCAACCTGGCATTCATACATCACTTGCAGGGTCAGAGGTACAGCCATATTTAATATTTACCAAAGAATAATCCCCAGAAAAAAGGTTTCCACAATATAAATAAAGGGGTTTGATTGTGTCACCAGTTTTAGCTAATCTGAAAACAAAGGACCAACCTGCAAAGGCATTTTGCCATTCTTGATTTCTCACCCCAGTCACCTGTGTCTGCAGTGGAGAGCACTAAGCAGAAAGCAGGGTGAAAGATGCAAGACCTAGAATT
This sequence comes from Heliangelus exortis, assembly GCF_036169615.1. Classification (NCBI taxonomy): domain Eukaryota; kingdom Metazoa; phylum Chordata; class Aves; order Apodiformes; family Trochilidae; genus Heliangelus; species Heliangelus exortis. The sequence continues at coordinate 9,226,413 of NC_092424.1, read as the reverse complement.
ACAGGCCATTTATGCACTTTTGCCTTTGGGTAGAAAAATCCTAAAAGTGATAATGTTAAAATGATCCAGGTGGTGAACAACATTTGCAAGGTAAAATTTCCTTGCTGTCACAAAAACAGCTGCCTAGGGGAATAGAAAAAGGAGTGGACATGTTTGAGGAAACATTTTCTTTCCCTCCAATACCATACCCATTGAAAGTTCAAGGACTTGGGGCAATGTTTAAATCAATATAATCGCATTTTCGCTCTTATTTGCTTCCACAATAGCAGAATAAGCAGCTGTGTTTACAATATGCAACTTGGAATTTATTTTTTATTACCACATCAAATTATTTATGGTGACTTAATCATCAATCAAACCCATTTACAGTATTACAATTGTGGTGATGTTAGAATAATAATACTGTTTAACATTGAAGTTTTCCAACATCTTTCACCTGAAGATTTCTATAGAAAACATAAAAGTGCTAAAGTTTCCTGTGGCCACTATATAATAGGTCCTTTGCTTGTAGTACTTCAGGCAGTAAAACTCAGGCACTGAAATTTGCAGTTACATGGCAAGTCTGTGAAACTTTCATCTCCATCTCATGGCCTCGGTCCTAGAATTCCACAGGTCTAACTTGAATACTCTGGAAACAAAGGCAGACACCATATCTTGGGTTTGGTAATCCCTGTTCTGGAGGTTGACATCATTTAAAAGTGTCAGAAATATAATACAGATGAGAGCTGTCTTGGGGGAAGACCATTGGCTTAACATGGTTCATCAGCATTGCCACACTGCAAGCAAGAGACTAAATACTCAGAGCAACACCCCCAGACTTCCTGCTCAGCTTAAATGGTGTTGCTATTGTTTAAGAGCTGAGAGTGGTCCTTTCTTTTGTATACACTGTGCACAACATAATAGGACCCTGCTTTCCACAGATACTTAGCATTTAGCATGAGATAAATAATGAAACAGAACAGCCAACATGATGAAGTCTGAGAAGTGTGAAAAGGTAAAACAAAGCAGGAGGCAACTGAACTTGTACTAATGAAGAAAAAAAAAAAGAACATGACATTGTGTACAAATTTCCATAAACAATTCCAATGAGCTGTATTTTTTCTGCTCCTAACCTGCTCTATTATGAATGTGACAATTTCATGTAACACACAAGTTAACATTAAGATTGGCCTTGAAAATATATCAACATTGTTAAGTCATTGTATTTCCCTCTAATTAAAGCCCTCCTGTGTCTAACAGACAGGAAGTGTTCATAGCTCACGCCAGTGAAATTCAGCTTTGGATGTGTCAGCAAATACTGATTTTTAATGGCAAACACAAAAGAAAGGAGAAACATATTATTGGAATCAGATGAGCATGAAAACTCAATGGATATCTGAATACATATGAGAAAGAAGATACCAATTTTCTCAGTTAGGCCAAGTCAAAAAGAAGATTTGAGAAGACAATAGGCATAAGCCCTGTATGAATGCCATTCCAACACTGGAGTCCAGCATGAGGTCAAGTCCTGGAGTACAAGGGCCTCAGTCCTGTGCCACATTTCATCTGACACATTCTGCCACATTGTCACTTGCCCACTTCCTCTGAGGGTCAGACAGAGGGTAAACGGCCACTAGCCCACTGAAAATTCAGTTATAACCCAAAATTTCATGTAAATTGTCTAAGTGCAATTTGAAGAGCAATGGGTGACTCTTTACATGAGCAGAGAGCAATAGAGTCTCTGGAACAGTAGGTCTTCCTAACACCACAAAACAATTGCAGCTCTCAAATAAATATTCTACATGACTAACAGATGCAGACTGCTAATGACAAATCATAACTCCACCAGAAGGCTGATTTAATTCATATGTAAAGGTTATAAGTAATAATAAGAACTATTATTACTACTAATATGGTTGCCTTTGAACCACTGCATCAGAGAAACTCAATTGCAACCAAAGTACCACATTATCCACTAAAAGCCACAGAAAATTTTCTATTCACAGCTGATGAGCCCTCTATAATCTATATAAAAAACTACTCATCCTGTTTCTCTCCAGTCAGCATTCTCCTCTGCACCAGTTTTAGGGGAACACGTATCTTGTGCTGCATTTCATACAATATCTCAACTAACTTTTTGATTCAAATCCATCTGTTACATGCTGCACCACAGAAAAGCTGAATGAATCTGGGAAAATTTATCTTACCAGGTAGAAGCAGAACTGTATGACTGGCCTGCCAGCTAGAAAGAGTCCTGAATTCACATGGTCCTTCTGCTTAAAGAAACTTTCTACTCAGCTAGATCTGTAGCTAAATATCTTGCTGGCAGCACAAATGTACTATTAAGTCCCCATACATGGCTACCTATTAGAGCACACAAAAAGATACTAAGCAATGATACACCAGCCTTTGACAGTTTGGGGTACATTATGATTTCATTACATTCTGAGTTGCTTTTCCCAAAAAACTTCTTTATTCTTGTTTAGTTAAAAGAATCCCAGCATGAATTTAGTGCATCAGGATACTCTGTAGACTAAAAAAAATCCCTACATCCCATCTCTCAAGAGCTGGTTTGTTGGGTAGATCTGTTTATTCAATATTTTTCATTTGTGAAAAATCATAAAACTCCTGTACCACTAGACTGAGTTAAACAGTAAAAGGTTCACCCAGAAACAGTGGCTGTTACCTTTTCAAAGTACTTGTCACATTGAAAGGTGGGTCCATCTCTCCCCCTCTGCATGCCTCTGATCCTTCTCATTAGGAGTGTAGGCAACACCAGAGTGCTGAAAGATTATAAACAGATTTGACTGTGCCACAGGCCAGTCCACTGGAATTAATAATGCTTCTCTGCAAGGTACATAATTTGCAGGAGGTTTGGCAGCTTAGGAGCCAGGCCAATCTGTGGAGAGTTTGTAACAGGCAACTGAGAGAGGTTTCCAAGTTTTTTAAGTAGCACACAAAGAAATGCTGTTTCTAATACATACAGCAAGCCCACTCATTAGTTGTATTTATTAGATGATCTTCAAATGACTTGAAGTTCAAACTTGGATTAATTTTCATTACTGTCATTAGGTATCAGAGAGTAACTCTTCTCAAATTTGTTGGTATAGTTAAGACTTACACTGTTGCTTTAAGATTTGCATAATTTAAATGTTTTGAAGTGTCATCAACAGCAGAAAAAAAAAAAAATGCTTCCTGCAATACCCTGTCACCTACAGAGCTCATTCTGCAGTCAGGTGTTGTGGACATGGGAAAAAAAAAGAAAAAGAGATCTGCCTTCATTTGTGTTCAGACACTCTCATTCTCTCAGATTTGTTTCATCTACATACAAAATTAAATTCATCTTTAGGTGTTCATATGGCTCTGGGATGAAAAGAATGCTATTAATGTAAATAGTACAGCTTGCACTTCTCTGTACTTTTAAGGGTTGTTTCACAACCATCTTTCCACTTCTCAGTGAAGGATCCTTTTACTCAGTGACCTCCATCCCTCAAAAAATATCTGGAAATAAGAGTCATAGAGATAGCCCGATTAACTATGGCAGTGAGTAACCACATGGATGTGGTTGTGTCCCTGCAGTTCCTGTGAGAACAAAAATAACTCCTGGTTACAGGAAAACATCCCTGTCTCCACTATACATGACATTTGCAATACTGAGCACACTGAATGGGCATAGATTACACTGATGGGCAGTGTAATGCCACCCTGCTACCGGGCACACACAGCCTATGGCTCTGCCCTTCCAAAATGCTGGCATGTTACATGGGCAACATTCAGCTGAAGCCCATGAAATGACTTTTGGTTGGCTGGCATGTACTGACCTGTTATACAGCTGAGGAGGGAATGGCAAGTGATACAAATGCAAAAATTGAGAATTATCTTGCATAGTCAACTACATATTATCTTGCATAGTCAACTACTATCTTGCTGTCAACTACACATAATTGTCATGTTGCGATTTACCACCCCCAATATTCTTTTCCTCCCCATCACAAGCTGTAGATCTTCATGTCCAGAAAAAAAAAAATATCTTGCCATTCTTTTTCCAGACACTCATTCCACCTCAATCTCAAGCAAAAGAATTGTTTCTCACTATTGTATAGAAACCTCCAGTAAACAGGAAAATACCAGGTGTGGGAAGGGAAATTTCCATCGAAGTACAAACTATCTGACCTGCAAAACCCATTTTTCTGCAAAACTATTGAAGACTCCATCAGTATTTCTTTTCTGTATTTCAGGTGCTCTACAGGATCCCTCCTTGCAGAAATGACAGAAATTTAGTTAAATGTTACTTAACTAGAACATACTGTACAGCTCAAGATAACAGATATTTAATGTACTCAGAGAGCTAGAAACTTGTTTGGAGGATTTTTTTTCATATTTCTGCAGCAGTTACTACACTTTATCATTCTGCTACAGGATGTAGAAGACAATTTTGTATCTTAGTCATAAATAGTTGCTGTTTAAGCTCTTCTTCTGACCTGTTCTTCAGAGGGAGTTCCTTTTAATCTCATGGAAAAGTAGAAAACAACACCTCAAACCCAACTGTTAATGCATGAAAGTTGTCCTTCTCCATCCAGAAGCACCATTTCCCTCATTTGCTCTCATTAAAAGAATGAGAGAAGAGCAGCAGCCTCAGCATGTTCCTCCCTTAGCCAAACCATCTTTATACAAGAGTATCAACTGTGATAGAGATCAATTTGCTTATAATCATTCAATAACCAAGCTTCTACAAAAAAATAAAGTGAAATGAGAGCATAAAGCTACAGCAATCACTGCTAATGGATCTCTCTCTCTCCATCTCTTCCTTGAACTCGAGAGCAAAGCAAAACTCTAAACACAGAGACCCTGCTATCAGAGCTGGGGCAATACAGAGCAGGGCAAAGGGCAGTTATAAAGAACACCAGTCCAATTAGGGAAGTTTGAGTGTCAAGCTGCTAAATTCCACATCATTTCCTGGCACCACTGCCTTTAATTAGGCCTTGGATCGATTACTGCCTTTGTTCTCCATTGACCCACCACTGACAACGAGAGGGGTTGTATTTTCCCCTGCTGCAATTAGAAGTTCTGAGTGTCAGCAAGCATTACACAGGCCACTTAGAACTACAGGGCCCTTTAGAGAGAAGATATTTTTGTGACATTAAAACACACTTCTTTCTTTTAAGGATACAGTAGGATGCAGTCAGTCCTGGCCCAAGAGTAAGTTACAGGCCAGACAGGGATAATTAAAATAAAAAAAGCACACCAGCAAACAAGCAAACAGAGCAGGCTTAGCAAAAGAGAATTATGTTAAAGCATTTAAGTTTTAAAACAGCAACTATACTCAAGAAGTATTTTTGTATGCACGTGTGTAGAATATAAAGCCATTCAAAAACAAATTAATGAAAGTAAAACCTAAAATAATGTAACACGTAGAAAATGTTTCTACGTTTGTTATAGTTCATATTTTGGTAGCATTTAGAGACAACTGCTAAAAAAATAATTAGAAAAAAATACATCAAGATCCCTTATGCCATGCACCATACAAAGACAGATGGCTTCTTCCACAGGGAAAATTTACAGACTTGGTAGAGAGAAAAGAATCAGGGCAAAGAAAGAAAGAAAGAAAGGTAAATAACTTTTGGGTATCAGAGTTTGTTCAAGATTCTATGATTTGTCTGTGCTACTGCAAGAAAGAGAATTCCAGCTTCCACATAGAAGGTTAGCAACCAGTCACTGTGCCACATTGCTTCTAGTCAGTAAAACACAGGTTCCAGGAATCAGACTATCAGGCTCACTGTATATGTCATTCTACTCTTCCATACCTTTGATCTCTAGTCATATATCCCTCAAGGCAGACAAAAGACTGAAGGATAACTCTATTTGTGAATTGAGTGCATTTAAAGAAAATATTATTAGAACAAAGTTGTTTTTTAAAAAAAGTCTTAATGCATTTTGAAAAACTAAACTGAAGACAGAAAGCTTCCTATTAGGTATTATTCTCCCTGAAACAAGTAGACAGCTTAGAGGACTGACAGCAATGAAAAAAATTGAGGCTTTCCCCCTCCCTGCCCCCTCACACATGCCTGACAAGCCTCCACCGTGCAGGACAGCAGCCACCTGTGGAACCAGGGTCACAGAGTCAATTCTGCCAGCAAATCCATGTGAAGAGCCTCCAGAGGAACTGTCCAGAGAGAAAACAGGTATCTAGCACCCATGTTCCTCTAGTACATCAGTGTTCCCACCACTGCACTCCATCCCCACTCCAAGAGGGAAAGCCATTATCCAAGCTCTTGTCTGCCTAGAGTTACTATTTTGGCCCAAGAGACAGTTGCAATAAATAAGTGGTCAGATTTGTTCCTTGAAAAGGGGAGGGATAGAACCAGCTCAGATTCCCATGAATTCAAAAGCAAGCTGTCTTGCTACCTAGCACCAGATCTAAGATCAGCCCCTTACCTCTCCAAAAATTTACAATTAGAGATATGGATTTATTCTTACCAAGCAGCTTTTGGAAAGGAATATGGGATTTTAAGCTTGTCAAAATGTCTATAATTCCAAAAAGGGCCGAGACAGATTTATTTGGTATATGGGCAGAAGTGCTAACAAAATGGCAGTGGATGATACAAGAGAAACTGAGTGATGTTTCCTCCACTCCTAGGATTCCTCAGACTTGTAAAAATACCTCTAACCTAGGTAGAAGCAGCTCTGTGTTTGTATTAAAGCCTGAAGTATGACCAGTCACAGAGAGAGGACTTGCAATCAGTTCTTTTTTTCCCCCCACAACAGCCGAGTGAAGAGAAAGTGAATTAACAGCACAACAGCCACAAAAAGAAATCTGATTTCACTCCTATCTATTCCCTCTCTCAGTAGAGTATCATGAGCTTCAGTAGGGAAATCTTAGCCTACAGGACCCCAACATCAGCTTAAGGTCCACAGCTACTAGAGAGCTATAATAAAATTAAGTTTTGAAGGACATTAAAGTGCCCAGGATATAATTTTGAGAGCTACAGTGGTATCCCACAGTAAACTCACAAGCCAGGGAGAAACTGGCATCAACAGGATGTGTTACTTTGTGGCTAATGGGTTGGTTTGGGGGCTTTTTTGACAAAGAAACCTGTAATCCCTATAACTGAAATGCAGATGAGTGAAACAAATCTTACTATGCTTTGGGAAAAGTCCTTGACTTTCACAATACAGGTCCATCCATATTTTGAACATAAATTCCTGGGCCATTGATATTTCCCAGTTAATTCAGACCTCACAGATTTTAGCCCTACTGAACACCAGAGAGATAAGGCAGAAACCTTCAGTGACTGCAAATTAAGAAATGATGCTAATTTCTGTTATAATTGCAAGCATTAAGTCAAACATGAATTCATTCTGTTGCAATGCAGATGCAGTGTTTGATTTATTAGATAGACAATCCTCTTTGTTCATAGGAACAGCACAGCAAGGGTGAATACTGAAGTGCAAGGCATGTGTCTCAGAGGAACTTAACAGCTCACAGCCTGTGCTTACCAGAAACATAGAAGCAAGAGCAGCCTCATGCTCTTGATGCCACACTCCCTCTCCAGAGGCAGTGTCCTGCAGACTGCTTTGCCACTTAATAAAACAGCTCAAGGTGAAAGATATCCATGTTGTACAACTCCAGAAAAGAACCTTTCTGCATTGGCTGTTATGGAGCCTGACACCAGGACAGCCCAGCACAAACACCTCCAGCTCAGCAGGGTTAAATCCCATCTTTTCAGTCTGCACAGGGGAAAACACAAATGTGTCTGTAAGATGCATTTATGGTTTCCAAGCATCTTCACCATTCTTATTGGCTGCTTTGATTAGATGGCATTTGATCCTCTATTTAATAGTCACTGCAAGTGGTCACTCATGGCCACACATAAGTAGTATGTGAAACACTATATTTAGATTGTTACTACTGTCAATACTATAATTGTCTTCTTGCATTGCCATACTAAATTCACTGCCTTCAGACCAATTCTAAGGGTAGATATTCTGCTAATGAAATTGTCATCTCTGCCCATTTTTCTACCACCTACTAAAAAAAAAAAAGTACAGGGAATGCTAACAGAAGAGTAATAACTAAATTCTATCTGAAAAGGACAATTTTTTTTTCCTTCTAGTTATAAGTACAGTTTTTCATCATGCAGTGAAACTATGGGTAAAAAAAAAATAATTTGCCTGTGGTTATATGTAGTTATAGGGTTTACAAATATTCTGATGTTGGCATGTCTTAATCACTCAGCTGAGTGTAGATAATTGGCTCTAGAAAACACAAATATCTCCAGACTGAAAGAGAGCATAGGGGAAACAAGGTCTGATTTACTGGCTAACATTTTATGCACTGATCACTTTTTCTAGTATCAAGGGTTTGGAGAGGGGTTTTTCTTTTGTTGGGGTTTTTTTGTCAGGTTGGCTCCCAAAACAAGTTCACCGTGAAGTCAGACAAGTAACTACTGGCACAAGAGGAAGGGCAGAAATGTGCACTTGGGAGGACAAGACTGCAGAAGACAAGAGGAGCTCAGAGAGGCTTGTACATTCTCTTGCCTTGGAGACGCTCTTAATTTTAAGACCAGAACAAGCTCATCTAACACTTAAGTCCACTCCACTTGGAAGAGAAGGCTGGACTACATAACTTCCAGGAATATGTTCCAACCCCAAATGTCTGCCCATCAAGCCTGGGAGCACTCCAGCCCAGAGGAGCCATACTGACCTGCTATGCACTCTTCCATTTCCACAGAACTGGATCAATGAGCTTGGTTTGAATTTTCCATCTGTGCTGACATTTGGTAGAGAATGATTAAAAGGAGCAATGTGGATGCAAAAACCAATTGTAGCTTTATTAGCCTTGCGGTTTTTTTTACAGGCAGATCTACCTTTCCTCTCATGCAGCCAATTCAGCAGGCTGCTGGTAGCCCTATAAAGATTTAATTGTGCCATGTTGCCCCAATTCAGACTCCTTGTTCACATTAACACCTCAGATGGTAGTTGAGAAGTGCTCTTTGATAACACCTGGTACCCAGAGCAAAGCCTGCTTTGAGATAACTACACACATTTTGTTCTATGTTCAAAACCTTTGCTTGCACATCTGCTTTTAGTTGTTCATGTGTAAGAAAGCTAGCTAAAGACAATAGTGCATTCCCAAGGCCCCAAGTTCACTCAAAATTGTATTTTCATTACTCTCTGCCACAAAAAAAAAAAGACAATACTAAGTCTTGGGTAAACACCACAATAAAAGCAAGTCTAACACAGAAATAAAAATTACAACAATGGTTCCAGTTGTAGCTCTCAATTCTTTAAGCCACGGTTAAGAAACCTTGTTTACAGAATGAACAAAGCCTTAGCTGCTTGCTAAATGTTGCAAGGAATTCATAGCACTACAAAAACAAGACAACAGATTTTGGAATATCTTACCCAACCTGAAAACTGATAGGATCTTTCACAGCAAGTTGCTTTCCTTGCTAATCAATAACAAAATTAAACTGAAGGAAAAGTAAAGACAGATCCATTCTGGTTTACCAGCTCCCCTAGACCCTGGCTGCCAGGCAACACAGCAAGCTGCTTCCTTAGGGTTAGAGTTAATTGCTGTAATTGCAGAGCCAGCAGCAATCCCATCCAGGTGAGTCATTAGCTAGGAAAAATAAAACTATCAAGAAAAAGCAGAAAATTGGGTAGATAGGTTAAAATAGCATAGTCTTTGGTCTGGTTTTTTGGTTTTGTTTTTTAAAAAAGATATATTGTGTGTTTGTTGGTTCCAGGAACAGCAGTATGTATAAAAAGCACTGGGCTATAGCCAATTAGCAACTCCATGGTTTGGGTGCTCTAATAAGCCTTAGACTGTATCCTTCAGCAGACAGGGATGAAAGGAAGCACAAACTTCCAATACTGCTTCACCCAACACAGGGTAATCCTCTAACACACACTGGAGCAGCTAGAGATATGTTTCACCCTCTTTTCACACCCTGTCATTGCAGAAGCACAACAGTTGTCAGAATAAAAACAAAGATGGAATTTGGTGCAGGATGTACCATCTACAATAAACAATTATTTTCCAGTTAGTTGTACATGCACTACAATATGTTGCCAGTGGGTTTTTTACCTTAATTCCTATGCTGGTCTCCAGTTCACTCACAGCATGTGGCTGGAGGTCTGACATAAAAACAGTCACATAACAGAGTGTGCACTTTGCCACAGATGGTTCAAATTAAAGGCAGCCTAAGAAGCCATTCCACAGACAAAGAGAGAGCACATCCAGCACTGCCCACAGTGAGAACAGGGTCTCCAAACATTCCTGCCTAAGATATTGCAGAGCTGAGGCCCAGTCTTAGAACCCACCATGGCCACTTGGCTGATATCCAGGAATATGAGCTCCAAGACTGGACTCTCAAAGTATAAGCCAAGCAAAAAAAAAAAAAAAAAAAAAATGTACCTGCAAGCCATCCAGCAACACTGGGATCCACTCTATAGAAAGTTTCCTTTGCATTAGATGAATTCAGCATCAAAACCACTTCAAAAGACCCTCTGCTGACTACAGGTCTATCCAACAGCTTTATGAAGCCTAGGACCATCTAGCAGACTCTAGTAGGTACCACAAGACAAGAATACAAACGGCAGCTCAGAGACTGAGAAACTTGACCAAAATATCTACAAAAGTGGAAGCTGACAAAGCAGCAGCACACAGTGTCTTTAATTGTGGATTATTTACTATTTCAATTTTATCTTAACAGACAGCATGAAGACAGGCATGAATTACCATTATAACAAAATATTATTATTGGTTTTAGCAATTTCATTTCTGAAGGATGAAACTCTCAGAAGGGACGTTCATCCCTGAGATCACTCTACAGAACTGAGCAAATTATTATTTTGATTTCCCATTCATCTGAAGCAAAACCACAGAGTAGCAGGGGGTGTGCTTCCTGCTTACAGTTCTCAGGGTTTCAACCTGAGGATCATGAAGACTAAAAGGCAGGATCTAAATGAGTGTTTGGAATACTAATAAAGATACTTATGTTTCAATCAGAAAGGATGTAAACAGAAAAAAGTTACAGATGCTTTTCTTTGCTTGAGAAGCATCAAGACAAAAGCAGCTAAAGCAAAACAATCCTCAGTGAAAAGGAAGAGAATACAAATCTGAGAACTGGTATTTCTGTACTTTATACCTTATGAATAATGACAGTAATAAAGAATGCGTAGGGATAGGAAACAGAGGGAACACATTTGAGATACTTTGTAAGTACAAGTTGTAACTTACAAATTCCAGACACATTGTCAAGACAAACTTTTCAAAAAGTAGAAAAATGCTTTCATAAACACTTAATTCTCCACTAGTGAGAGGAGCACTGAACATTCTATTCCAATTAATGTTCTAAATAATGAAAATACAAAGGCCCTCTTTCTGTTCTTTCAGATACAGTTTAATAGCATTTATATGTTGTCAAGCTTTGCATCATCCATTTGATCTCTGGAAAGTCGTAGAGGCAGACAGAATACAAAACAAACATTAACAAATACCACATGAATACAGAGTGCCTAACAGCATGCCAGTCACAACAGCAGCCAGCCAAGGACAATTAAATTATTCATAGCTATGAACTGTCCAAGGTAGGAGAAACAAGAAAGAGAATTAATAAACACCCTCACAAAAAAAAAAAAAAAAAAAAAAAAACAATCCATTAGCATTTTTTTAAAAAAGAACAGCCAGCTTCTGGTACCAATCAGATAATCAGAAGTCAAGGTCTTTCTAAAAGACTTTTTGTCATAACTTGGTAATTAGTTACTGTATATTCAACTGCCATCTTCCAAGTCTCTTTAAGGCCGATAGCTTTGAAATGCAAACCACAACTCCTTTCTTCTCCTTACAGTCAGAAGAGCCAGTGCTGAGCCAGCATACAGGAGCTGCTGCAGAATGAAATGGGCAACATTAGCAAGAAAGGAAGAAGCCCATTAGTCAAGAACACAAACAGGTAAGAAACCTGGACTCTGTTTTATGCAACCAATTAGTTCACCAAGTTGCTCTGTATCTTCTCTCCTCAGCTATAAAAGCAGAAAAAAGACATTTTACTCAGATGAGGTGAATGCATGTACTCCAGGAACTGGCACGTTGATGTGAATATTTGCAATTGTGTGAAGTCCTGTGACTTCCATGAGCATCTAAGTGTTACAAACCACTTGACTCTACCTCTAGGAGCATCTGTTCTCTTCTACTGAGTGATGAAGATCTTTTCCTATGGAAACTCCTATGGGGAAAGTCCCATTTTGTAACAAGTAAATACTAAAACTTTTTACAAAAAAACAGCAAGACAGACAGAAATAGCCTGAGGGTAAGGGCTAAGATAGGGAGAAGCTGAGGGCTCCAATAATCAAGCAACAATTTAAGAAAGCTGCAGCAGCAGGATGGGGCAGACAGCTGCCAACAGCCATCAACATCACAGCAGGGTGGTGGGACAGGACATGGATCCTCACTTCAGCTACACCCAAACTCCTGCTGCATTTATTTACCTTGCCAGTAAAGACAAACTTCAGCTTGTTAGTCTAGTTTGGTAGCTGCATGCATGCTAAGTCTTCTGCCCTGAGACAGGGTGTTAGTTACGTTTCTGCTGCTCCCATTTATATCCTCACAACTAAACCCACAGAAGTTTATTTCTCAGAGGTTTGACGTGTTGGCTGGAATTAAGAAGAGCAGAGAACTTACCTTATCTACATGTACTGGAAGTACATGAATGTTTGCTTACTACCAAACATTGGGGGGTTTTCTAGGTCGGTCAGAAATTCTACCCTGATCTCAAGAGACCTTCACATCAAAGCTTAAATTACCAGAGTCTCAGTTCCAATGACAATCAGTTTCAATGACAAGTTATTCTAGAAAATTGGCTCAAAGTAGTAAAAAAAAAAAAAAAAAAAAAAAAAAACACACCAGAAAAAACCCAAAAAACAACATATTGAAGGCAAAGAGCAAGTCTGATTCTTTTCATGCATCAGTGATGTACAGCAGTAACAAGGAAAAGATGAGAAGCTTCACTTCAGTGCAAAAGAGATTTGCAGACTGTCTCACTGCCTTTTGAAAACAATAATCATGATTCTTCAAAAAGAAAAAGAAAGCCAAGACCTTTACCTTTTCTCTCGGTCATCACCACCTCTACTAAAACAACCACAACAAAAATACTTATTACTTACCTTAATTATGTATGCGTCTGGATAAGAACAGAATACATAGAATATTTCATTTTAGGTTTTCAGAGATTAAAAAACCCGTTCTTTACCCTGAAAGCCGTTTTGTCCCATTTCAGAAAAGAGTCTGGCTAATCAGTGAGAGGCTAATTAGGGAATTCTGAAGCCATTGCTGCAGAAAGCAATGCAAAAAGAGAAATATATACACACATGAACATAACGACAGCTAACTCATAAAAGCTACACCGAAGCAATGAATCCTATCCCCTGATTTCATATGGAAGAGGGTAAATCATGGCACAAGAGATTTCATTTATGCAAAGGCCAAGGGTATGCTGGGAAGTCTCAGTCTGACAATTTGCTGCAGATGCTTGCTTAGAGGAACCATTTATCAGTGTCACCCATGCGCATTACAACACACGGCTGCTTTGGCACTGTGATTCCACAGCAGCTTCCCACATAGCACACTCTGGTCCTTGATATTTCAGGCACAGAAATAGCTCTTATCTAGGCCTTAGCAGTGTGTGCTTATTGAAATTACTCCTATTATCCAGAGTGCATGCATCTGAAGCAGGAAAGGGACAGAATTTCTTCCCTTTGCTATTAAGAACAGCAAATCAAGAGAAGTCAGAACAGTTTTCTTTCCCCTTCTCATAATACCCCCATTTACTTATTGCTTATAAAAAGTTAACACAAGTATCCACTTCAGTAGATCCAACTCCTGGATGATGATACAGGCACATCTTGGAGGTTTCTTCTTGTTGTACTTAAGTGGAATATTAAACAGGCAAGCCAGTGGCAGACCAAGCTAGAAAGAACCAGCTAACTAGGAGTGACAAAGAAGGTTGGCAATTTAAAGCACTTCAGTCTGTAAAGTGCTTCATTTAGAGCAATCACTGCCATTCAGCCAGTGTACTCGCCCACCTTTAGCTCTCCTCTCACACTTTAAAAGCAGAATATGAAAGACTTAGAGTATTTGGAACAAGTACTACTATTTAATAGTGCACCTTAGAGCGTCTGATCTAATAATACTACAGAATTACTAAGCATAACACTATAAAAATTCAAATCAATTGAAAATCAAACTTTTTTTTTTTTCCTTTAGTGACAGGCACCAGGAAAGGAGAAGCCACCCTGAACTCTTAACTATTGATACTGCACTAAAATGTATGTCTTTTGCTTGCTGTGTTGGGTTAAATTGGTAGTGCAATGGGTTGAGTCCCTATTTTATACCAAGTCACAAACTGACAGTATGAAACATTTAAGTCTTTGTGACTGGTAAAGAGAAAAGAATTAATTAGACATAAGAAATAAGTCTAGTTATATACTTAGGTTACAGGATGTATGAATACCTTAGTCTCTGGAAGACCTTATTTCAGAATGAAAAATACTGAAGTGCATTTAATCAAAACCAACTTTTTCTCTTCTACTCTTCTGGCTCTTTTGAGATGGATATTTGAAAAATCATAGGGATGACTTTTCTTAAAAGAAAAAAGAAATCCCACAACCCAAACCAAAACTTTCATATCAATTATTTCTGTAAAGCTTTAAATACACTAACAGTGAACTTAACCTTTTAAAGAACATGTTTATCACCCATTTTTCCCTGCTTCCTTAGTGGGCCATCTTGCTAACACTGTTCCTTTGCTGCCTGGACCAAACAAAGCACACTTCATTCTCATCTCCATAACCTGTACACCTGTCTTCTTCAAATCCCATACAAGAATTCTTCCTGAAATGGACATTTCCTATTCTCACAGCTTATGTCTTTTAGGACACCAAAACTTACTGGTCAGTTTGCTGTGCCTACTTTAAAAGTGGTTGAAAATTATGTTGAGGCCAAGCACTCAACAGGTCACCAGTCAAGAAAGGGATAAAGGAGAGATTTAATCAAATACCTCTAATAGTTAAAGATCACTGCAGTGGAGAAAGCCATTCTGAAAAGATTTGGTTTTAGGGTTTTTTTGATAGCAGAACTTTCATCAAGAACCAACTGTTCATTTAAAACGAGAAGGCATTTCAATTAGCTCTCTTTTCCATCTCCTATTCCTCACCAATGAGTCTCTTTGCAGGAAGACTGAATCTGTGAGCTCCTTTAAGCCTGTTTCTTCTCTTACCCACCACACTCACCATAACTTCTATCTCCCACCTCTAAATCTAAACCTAACTTGTAGATTTTTTGTCAAGTCCATTTTTCAAAAAAAGATCTTACATACAGGAAGAAAAGGAAGTCTTATAAGACATGCTAAAAGAGCAGCTTTTCAGGCTTACCACCTATGCTGCAGAACTGCTTGCAATGCCATCACGAATGGCCTTGCAGCTCCCCATCTTTTCCTCATGCTCAGCCTGCCCAGACAGCCAGCTATTCCTTTCTAGCAAATACCATTTTAATTACATCTCCTACTTTGTTAGCTTTCTCGACCCACAGTAAAAGCCATCTACACTCTAACAGTCTCTTAAATCTGACACCAAATAGCACACTTGTATGCCTTTCTGCTAGGTTCACACGTATGCATGATTATTGTCAAGAATTTCCATTAGAAATCCATCAAGTAGGAGCTGGAATGACAGCTTGCAAGCTAGCAAGAACAGAAAAGGGGGGACAGAGTGAAAATGGGGAGTTGAATAGGAAAGAGTAGGTACATGTGTTGCAAATGCCCCCTGTCACCAAAGACTTCATTGTGCCTTTCTGGTGCCAGGGCTCCTCCAGTCCCTGCACCTCCCTCTGAGCGACAAATGCCAACCACACAGCCTCAGCCACAGTTAACTCTTCCTGTGGGAACACTGCCAGCGATTTCAGCAATATTAACCCTGGGAATACTAACATGATTTAGAGGACTTGTTAAATTTTAATGGTATCATTAGGAAAGAGAAAAACACACAAGTCACAACTCCCAGTTTGGTGCATTTGGCTGCTGAATAGGATAATAATGTTTTCCTTTGCCCAGCACTATTAAATGAGCAGTGAAACTAATAGAAAAATGAAGAGTAATGACTTCTATTCTTGCTGTTCAGTGCCTGCTTAAAGCCAAGACTGCCTCATTGCCCACCAGGCTTTCTGCTGGAGTCCATCAGGTGGATGGAGTAAATGGGTAATTCTTTTAGCATTTGGCACTCGGCAGGTCAGACTTTCATTTAGCCAAGATGCACATTAAAAATAAAACTATCCAATTGAAATGGTAGCATACAATCATTCAGGCTATCAGTCAGAAGGAAGAAACCTGATCTCCTAAATAACTTCAGTGTAATCAAGTCCAAGTTTGGCTTTGGTAAGACAGAAGTTTGCCCAGGTGACTCTTACAAGAGTCGGGACAGAAACACGGAAATGCCAAATTCTGCCCCACTTTTAGTAAAGGACTTCAGAGCAATCATCATCTTCAGCACTGCAAGAACCCCTTTCATATCTCCAGGTATGACAGTGAGAAAAGGAATATGCAATTCCAAACAGAACCACAGAGCAGCCCACAAAAACTGAGGGGTTGTGTTCCTGAAAACACATTTATCTTCAGTTAATTAAGAGGGTGGGAGAGGAAGAGGAAATTAAATAAGCACAACTTGGGGAAGATTAATTCCATTGCTGAGGTAGGTGTGGTCAGACAGTTTTGAACAAAGAAGAAACCCCCAAACCACTGAATTTTCGTTTTTTCTTCAGAAAAAGAAAACATTTACTGTAGTAAATGTCAAAGTCACCTTTCATTTGCTTTTCCCCAAACATTCATGTGAGTAGAATTTTGTTCCAGTGCAAGCCCATGGAATAGAGAACCTGTTGTGAATACTCACATGCAAATAAACAATTAAAGTATTTATGATTTAGGGGGCATAATGAAATAAGAGTTAGAGTAGAGGTTTGTTATTAATAGAACACAGAAAATCCACAGTTCAAAACACATCTGTAAATTAAAAAAAAAAAAAATCATATAAACCAAGTTCCACTCGAAGGTAAACTGGGAGCTGAAACATTTAGACTGTATTCCCAATTTAAGATTTTCCTACAGACACCAAAGCTGGATAGATGTTTTACAGTAGTCATATTGCACTGGATACTGATAACCCATCTCCAGCATACACAGT
Organism: Heliangelus exortis; assembly: GCF_036169615.1. Classification (NCBI taxonomy): domain Eukaryota; kingdom Metazoa; phylum Chordata; class Aves; order Apodiformes; family Trochilidae; genus Heliangelus; species Heliangelus exortis. Next base: position 9,209,202 of record NC_092424.1, on the reverse strand, counting down.
TCCTCTGACACACACCACCAGCAAGGAATTTAAAATGTTTTCTAGAGCTACGCTCACATTGTCTTGCAGGTTTTTACAAGAATTAAATAATTTCAGAAGGCATTTGATACTCTTCCTGAATCAATAAAACCATAGAATAAGATCACTGACCAGCTATTAACAAAGGAGATATCACAGGGCCTGTAAGTAAAATTCTCCTATTTCTAGGGCAACAAAACAAGCAGACTGAGCCCTACTTTGTTTAACAGGAAGGCAGGACAAGTTTAAATATGCAGTACTAAAATCTTACTTATCAACACAGTATTTTCTTATGGGAATCTAGAAGTGTTCAGTTCCTTCTGAGGAAAGGCAAGTCTTTTGTTTCCTTCATGAACTGTAAACCTTAATATGCCATCAGGTCCCACAGGTCTCTCAAACAGAAGTTTCTAGGCAATCTTGGTTTGGGTTGGTTTTGGTTTTGTTTTGGGTTTTTTTGGTTTTTTTTTGGGGGTGTTTTTTTTTGTTTGTTTGTTTGTTTTTGTTTTTGTTGTTTTTTGTTTTTTTTACAATGATTGCTACTGAATACAATTTCAGAGAAAAGTTAGAGGAAACCAGTCTGAAGGTTTCTTCAGACTGAAATCTTTTTTCTTTCCTCTCAGAAAATATATATTATAAAATAGTCTAAGAAATGCAAGATCAACTGTAGCCTACATGATTTAATCCTACAGAGTAAACAGAATAGCAGGTCTTACTGATACCTAAAAGCAAACACAGTAGAAGATGAAAATAAATTTTAAGAAGCTCAGAGCTGGAATGGTAAGTAGCTTTTAACAGTCTTACTACACTTACTGCAAATAAAATACATTTAATTCTGATACCACAACAATAAATTTGAGCAGCAACTGAACACACTAATTTCTAAAATCTGATTCTTTTGTACAGCTGATATCATATTTTCATTTACTTTCTAATTTGTAAAGTAATTAAAAAGTAATCCCTATATTCTGTACTAGTTACAGCTGAGGTGACAGTTGGATGCATTGTGCTGCTCTCATCATACTTTTCTCAGAGATCACTGCCTCCTTGCAGCTGCTGGTGTAACAGTACATCTACTCATTCCCTGACCTTTCCATCAGAAGCTTAGAAAGCAGCACTACTGAAAGTGTTTCAGCTATCTATCATTTTTACAAGAACTAAGGCAGGGAGCAACCACCATGTATTCACACAGGAGACCTGCAGGGATGCTAACTTATGACCTTCATATGGAAAGGAGAAAGAAAAGGCATGTTGGAAAGCCCACAGGGGGCCAGAATGTCTTTGCTCTACTCAGCCCAAGCAGCAGGTCTGACTCCTGCTTTAAATGCAGGCAATTAATCCCTGGTTAGAAGAACACGATAGCAGAGATGTAGCCTGAATGAAATCCTGCTCATCTCACTGAAATCAAAATACCATCACTCAGGCAAATTTCACAGAAGTCAATAGACTCACAAGTTTCAGATCCAGATCTCTTCTCTCTCCCTCCCCACTCCTTTGCTGTTTTTATAAGTAACCAGCAATTGTTCATGTTGTACAATAAAGAGTTCTCAAAGTCTGACATCTCTTGATGGATCTTTTGAGCAGCTCAGAATCCCAAGCTCAGAATGATCCCGTCAACATTTTCTTGCCATATTAAGTGTCTTGTGCTTTACTTGGATAATCTCAAAAATGCTCTCATCAAAACATTACAAAGCATACTGCAGTATCATCTGGAGGGGAGTGGAGGGAAAAGAAGCATAAGCAAATGCATATTCTGTTTGTAGATGCTGCAAGACATTACAACTGTACCAAGAAAGTACCCCATTATATATTTTAGGTTTCAAAACCAGACATCTAAATACACTTCTCAGAAGCTTCATTACGCTCATAGCTTTAGAGACCTTGTTTTAAACTAGCAAGGTTGCTTAAAAGGCAACTGAAAATAAAAATGGGCAACATAAGACACTGGGGATGAATAAGATGCAGCCATGGTATGACCATCTAAACCAACTCTGTGCCAATAACCACTCCATGTTAACAGAAACTGATGAAATATTGCCATGTCTCTCAAACATACAAGCTGAAGCTTCCAAAGAAAAAGCAGCATCTCAGTGTGTGACTACAGCAGAGTGCTTGCAGTTGTTACTTTACTATTGCTTCCTAGAAGAGCAATACCTTAGTTAATAGTTGGGACTACCACCAGTGCCACAGTGCAATTAAAATTTGGTAAAATAATTGGAAAAATTGTGGAGGCACTTCCAGCACCTTCCTCTCTTGGGATCTCACTCTGTTGACCAGGGTGTTGTTACAACACCTTGCTTAATTCAAAGTGAACGTGCAGTCTGCTTTTGTGCATTCAGGGATAATTCTTAAATCACAGCTTCAGCAACAAATAACATGGACTCTGAATTATTTATCTGATGGCAGGGGGAAGCCCACATGCTTCTGTTCCTCACATTTTATTAACACCCATGCCTCTCAGGGTACAGCATGACACACTGCTAAGATCTAAGCAATTTAACTTAGAACATCTCTCAGGCTTTTGACATGCAGACCACACATCACAAAATCCTGCAGTTCCTACTACATCATTATGTAGAGCATGACAGTCAAGTTTATTGCTGTGGTAGGCTGCAAGTTCAGTGCTTGGAAGCACCCCAATTATATGATGTCAAAGGCTATGTGCTGCTGATGTGGCAAAATAGCAAATGTCTTTCAAGCCTACATACACAGCACTGTAACACTAATAACCTGCTGACACAGGCATGAATCTCATTACATGCCAATGGCCCATACTGGTTATGTTTGACATATTTGCTAACACTGGGGATTTCAGCACAAACTATCTTTCTTCCTCTTCCCATTCCAAAATTATAAACCAAAATACTACACTTGTTATACAAGATTGCTACGAATGTTGCAACATTTACTCCTAGGAAAACAGTAAGACTACCTAAAGATACAAGATTATTTTATAAGGCCAATGCAGTATTCAGAACATGTATAAAGCACCTCAAAAGGAACTCTGTCACTTCCCTAATAGCCTGGCAGGAAGAGGCCAGTTAGACACTAAGCCTTCGTTGTATATTTCTGAACACAATGTTTTCATACATACAGCAAAGCCTCTGTAAAAAGAAAACAAAACAAAAATCAATTTGGTTAAATTTTGCTCCTCCTTCAGATAAAACATCAATGCCTTCCTCACCCACATCCCACCCCACCAACAGCTCTCTGAGGTCTCCTAAAAGTATTTTCTTTTCTTATAGGAAAAACACTGTAGCTTCAATTCACCTAACTATAATCATAGGTCTGTTCTTAATTTCCAGGCACTCAGTAACAGTGAACCTTTTAGATTCCATGGAGAAAATCAGCAGAGCTAACAGTTTCAGCAGCTTCCCAAAACGTAATCTTTAATATACAGTATCTTCACCCTTACCTCAAAGACATTTGCTAGCTTGAAAGAAATATAAATATCACTTGACATGTTGACATTGTGGATTGCAGCAGCAAGACAGAAAGATTTCCAGCTGCTCTGAGAAAAGGAGAAAAGGGTTCACATTCATTTGTCATAGGTAAAGGCCTATCTGTTTGTATCCTCTGGACCCCTGTAAGCAGCTGTAATTCCAGGGCAAATCAAGTAGCTTGTGGTTACCCAACTTGCCAGGAACCATACAAATGTTAAAAGATTCACAGATGAGTTATGCTAAATGTTTGGTACTGTGACCTGTGATGCAACACAAAAGAATGATTGTTGTTGCCTAAACTTTAATAGAGTTAATCCTTCCAAATGCTGACAAATTACTGCCTCAGGGCATTTAAAATCACATTTCTAATGCAATAATCCTATCTGCATTACAATGAGTTTGGATGAAATGATTAGGTGCCTGAGATTTTTGCACAGTGAATTAAGTCACCATACAGGCTGACCATGCTTGTTCACAAATTAAAGATCCGGACAGAAAAGAAATTCCATTATTGTGCCACTTACTAAGCTATCAGAAAGGGTTCATTACTGTCCAGTCTACTGGGAATGTTTATAAAGTAGCTACAATCTAACAGGAACCTATCTTTCATTAGATCAGCTTCATGGCTTTTTTCATTATTAGCAATTAATAGTCAAGTCTTAGACTACAGGACAGCTTTGAAATAGAAAAAGCTATTTCAACAATATGCAAGCAAAAAGTGAGATAGAGTGCCAGTAAATTTGTGAAAAAGGAAAACTAAATTGTACCCTGAAAGCAAATCCTTTCCTTCCCCCTTCACAGACACACTGGCTGAAGCAGAATATACCCAATTCTTATACTCAGAAGCACAGTCTATTTAGCTAGCTAGTATTTTTTTTAATAGTAATTTGAGACAATCCTTATCACCATGCAAATGTTTGATGGTGTAAGAAAAACCCCACAAACAATGGCCACCAAATGCTCTAAGATCCTTTCAGTTACAAACTGCAGTGTGCACCTCAAACAGCCACTCATGCTAATCATTTCCCACAGGAGTGCTTGGCATGGGGGTTACAATAAGATCTTTCTCATAAAATATAACCCCCTTGTACATAAATGAATGCTGTACATCATTAAATCACATCTGCATCACAAGAGGGGAAAAAAAGAAACAACGAGCTGCTGGCATTTTTCTTTTGGTAATTGCTAGGGAACCTGTTATTTCCAATGGGTAAATTAAAGTAACATAGCTATAATTATATATTCCTTACACATTTGTGCCTCACCAAAAAGAAACCCAGATCCCAAGTTTTCATCCTGTTGATGTGTTAGGAGAGAATTTGAAACTGAAAGCTCAACACCATCAATGAGTTAGTCAGAAGCATTTTGCTGTAGGTGAAGTGGGGCTTTTTCTGTATTGAATGCAAAGCCTCAATACACAGCTACACACATAAAGCCTGCTCTGTTTATGCAGCAATTAAGTGTACTACTACACTTTGCAGATATACACAAGCCATTACATGATTAGACACTGGAGAAAATATCTGTGGGTTCACATTAGGATAAGTTATTGGAGAATCCAGTATATATTCTAGATATATGTGAAAACACAGCCCCATATTCTGCTTCTGCTGCAATACACAATAGCCAGGGTTATAAACATTTCTGAACACAGTATAAATATAAAACGTGCCAGACTGTATTTATAATGCTAATGGAACTTCTAGGCTATCTTCAATAGCACTAACAAAAATCATCCTGAAAGTCAGCTAAATCTACATGACTGGAAGATGGCTGATATATTTTAAATGTTCCATTTAATTGTTCTGACAAAGGCATTCTGCCAGATAGCTGCATCCTACTGAGCACCAGAGTCTTGAACTGTAAAATGTTTTGCAAGTTCTGAGGGAATACCCAGAACCAAGAATGTGATCTGTTCCTTCTTCCACTGAACTCAATAGCAGGATCAACTCTAGCTCCCCAAAAACCTATTCCCATTAACATTAATCAAGAGCAGACCTCACAGGACCCTGAAAAAGTGCCAGCTGCACAGCACAGTCAACTCCAGCCACAATCCAAACTGAAGTAACTTTTCTCCAGGTACATGCCAAGTTTCCACATGCTTACAGGAGACCCTGTACCTCAGGCCCTGCCTGAGCTGGCAGAGCCAATGCTCTGCTTTCTCCTAAGCAGACACTGATCACACTGACCAGTGGGTGCCAGCAACAACAAACTTCAAGACTGGCACAGCACACCCAATCCAAAGAAGTCAGTGGCACCAGGCATAGGATTTTTATGCTGCATCACCTAGACCCAAGCCATACTGTGCTGGGTGCTGAATGCAGAAATCACAAGCTCATAAAGTTATTAAAAGTTGCAGATGAGGCAGAAAGGATATGAGCAAAGGATGTTTCTGCAAATAGCCACAGCCAGGAAGCACCCACCTGTGGAAGGGAACTGTGTACAAAAGTACCTCAAGAGGACCAGTCCTGCAAAGTACTATCAAGCATAGCAAACCATGTAGAGGGTCCCTGTAGCCTGCAAAGACCTCTCTACATGTGCCTCTTTCATTCCCCCTACATGCACACATTGGATAGCAATGGCTTTGTAAGTGGCCCTCCTACAGAGCTGCAAAGTATGAAAAGGAGGTATAAGAATTAAAAATAAGGCATGTACAGAGGCTAAAAGCAAAGAAGTAAAGCTTACTCCTGGCATGGACAAAGACTGGCCTATACTACACCATCAGCCAAACAAAGTGAACAACAGAACAAATAACAAATAACAAAGAAGTACAAACCTTGTGTTACTAACATCTCAGGAAGGCCAGGGGAGGCAACAACTACCACTATCTCAGTAAGAGAAAATTTGTCAATTTCTATTTAACATTGTGCAAGGGATACAAAGCCTTGATGCTGATGTTTTATTCTTCCTCCACTACCAATCTCAATTACTCTACTGACTTCTATATCTGTACCAGTAATTTCCCACCTATACCAACAACTGGTAATCACTGCCAAATCCCATCCTGAAATTTGTGAAGATTTTGGTACAGGGCTTCTTTCCAGGGAAGCAACCATGTATTAATATGGTTAAATTGACTATTAATTTTAGTGGTTCCACCTTTCCCTTTTGATTAATAATTCAGTTAAATCAGACCTTGAGACAAGGTAACAAGCCCTTGAGCCTTTTGTTCAAGACAGCACCAACTCCCTCTCAAACAGAACATAAATAAATAATGGAGAGTATAACACAACAGCAATACCAGGGACCCTTTCTAAGCAGTTCAGCTCTTTTTTTATGATACTGCTTTTATTGTAACCACTAATGAAAACTCTTTGAAGTGGAAGAGTAAATATTATCATTTGATAGTACCTGGACCCAAAAGGGCAAACAAAATTGCATTGTATTATATTCTAGGAGCTGTGGACCTATTCACAATATAACACTTACAGGGTTGCTATGGAGGAACCCAATGCTTACTATTTTGGTAGCAAGGGGTCAGCCAAGGGCTGCTGGTCTCTCTCCTAGGGCTGTTAGCCTTAATCTTTATATGCACAACAAATAGGGAAAACAAAAAACAAAGCCAAACAAAACAAACCCAAGGAATTTCAGAGTATGCCTTTGGAGGTACCAGATTCCTCAATAGAGGCAGAAAGCAGACTTGCAACTCTATACATTATAAGTCAGCTCTTAAAATGTAAGGCTATATTTCAGAATGCTTCCATGCTCTTAAGGCATGGAATTATTCAACTCAATACTCAGGGCCCAGTAGCTTCAAGTGTTTTCAAGTCCTCTTATTAAAAATAAATAAATAAACAAAACATCTAGTGTTTATGAGTAAGAAAGAATCATCACAAATTTGTCTTAGCTTTAGTGATACTCTAGAGAGCTGGCTTCAATGCCACAGTCTGCCATCACCACCTCCTTGGGTGACCTTTGGATTCATGTAGCATTTCAATGCTTCTTCTGAATCCGGGGCTACTGGAGGGTCTCTGCTGCACCTGGCCCCACAACAGAAGTACAAACCATGTGCACCAGACCATACACACCTTACCACTAAGTTGACTGCCAAGTCTCAGGATATTTTGTAAATCCATCTTGTAAGGATCAAGGACAGCAAATGGGACTCCCATGTGGCATTCCCACCCTTGCTTGCCCCTCACTGGGAAGAAGAGCAATTACATGGGGAAATCACCGCACAAGACTACCATCAATACAATGAAAAAGTGAGGCAAGGAGCAAGCTCCAGGAAATGTCAGAAAGACCCCTTCAACACCTAGCATCCCTCAGGAGAGGGAGAGAGACACGGAAGGAGAGGAAAAAAGGGGGCAATAAGAGCAAGAAAACTAAATAAACCCTAAAACTCTCAGCGGTGACAGTGGCAGAAAGAAGCTCAGTTAACTAAAAACCCTCAACGAGGGGCCGACCAGTAGCCCCACCAGCCTCCCGCTCCGCTCCGCCTCAGCCCCTGGCTCACCTTGCTGCTGACGGGCCCGGGGATGAGGAGCTTCAGCGCCTGCCTCTTCAGCTCCGCCAGGCGGGCGTTGCAGTGCTCGCACCAGACGCCGCGGTCGGAGCCCGGTGAGGAGCCGCCGCCGCTGCCGGAGCCCGGCGAGCCGGTGCCGAAACCCGGCGAGCCACCCAGCGAGCCGGGAGAGCTGGTGCCGATGCCGGGCGAGGCGGGTCCCGGCGAGCCAGTGAAGGAGCCCGGCGAGGAGGTGCCGGAGCCGGGGGACGGGGTGCCGGAGGAGCCCAGGGCAGAGCCGGCTCCCTCCGGGGCCGGACGACTCCCAGCCCGGGACTCCTCGTACGCCTTCCGGTACCAGCTCTCGGGGGAGAAGGGGGCGGCGGGCTTGGTGGGGGAGCAGGGGTCGGTCACCTGGAGCGGGAGAAGGAACAGGGGGTCAGGCAGCAGGCCCGGTGGCGCCGGCAAGTTTCGCTCGGACGCTCCGCGCCTCGCCCGCCCCCGCGGGGCACCCGGAGCCGCCGCCCCGCACCGGGAAAGCTGAGCGGGGAGGGGGCGACAGCTGGCGGCGCCGGTGACCGCCGGGACAAGGGCGCGGGAGCCCTGACACGGCGGTGGTCACCGCTCCGAGCCACCCCTTCGCCGACAACTTACCCCGTATTTTCTGCTCCGCGTCGTGACCGCAATCCTCTCCTTATTTCCAGCCACTGAATTCATGGTGGCTTCACAGCGCCGCAGGGGAATTTCCTACAGGTTTCCCAGTCCGCATCCGAAGGAAATAGCCGATCCCGGGAAGTGCCCCGCAGAGCAGGCAGGGTGCTCCCTCCGCCGGGTGCAGCCTCCGCCGCGATCGCTCAGCCCCGCAACACCCTCAGTTCTCGGAAAAACGCTTAGGGCTGGGGTTTTCTCCCGGTCGGTTTTTCCTCATTGTCTTCCCTCTCATTCCCTTACAACCTTGTATTCACAGAAACAGCCACATCCAGAGCAGGAGCATTGCCCCCGGCAGGCAGCACACAGCTCTCCTCCACAAGAGGTGAAGCATCCAAGGTAGGTTTAGGAAGGTGAAAGAGGGAGCTGGAGCTGCGCTGGCCCCAGCCGCGGCTCTTCCTGCTGCCGCTACAGCGGCAACTTGTTTCTTTCACCAAGGTTTGTAACTGAGTTAAGAGAAATCCTCCAAAAATATCGGGATCCAGGCTCTGGGAGGAGCCTCCGCGTCCCTTGCAGCCAATATCCTCCTGCCCATTTGTGCCTGACAGTTTTGCAAGGGAATGGAATGGAATGAAGAGCGGGACTGCGGCTCCCTGTGCGCTCCCCGGTCAGCGGCGGAGCTGCAGGGCCGGGGGCTGTGCACAGACTGCCAGAGCCTCACCGTGGGTCTGCGCGGTGCCTCGGCTGCCAGGAGGGTCCATTTTATTTTGCAGTATTTCTTGATTGACGTCTGAGATTTCTCCCCTCTCCTTGGAAAGGGCGGGCAGGCGGGGGGAAACCTTGTTGCTTCCACCGCAGTTATTGGTTAGTTGCCGCTATTCAGGGCTTTAATGAACATGACTTCACAAGTGTTCCCAATCCTCCCTAAATAACTAGGAAAGAGAAGAAAGCTGTATTTATGACAGTCACTGGCATCTCTTTCCCGTCTTGTAATTTTACGTGTGTTAACTTAACTTGCAGTCAAAGGCATAATAAATTGATCTCTTAATGAAATTCTACAAAGTTGCGTCCCCATTAATCTTTCCTTTCTAATTATGATTTATTTCCCATAGATCTAGTTACATATCCTTTTTTTATTTCAAATCTTGCAGATAGAAAAATCATCTCTAATCAATCTTCTTCCTCAAAACAAGTTGCCGATTTTCTCAGAAATGGATTCAATAAAGAGCTAAATGTCAGATCCCCTAATAGGGTCCGTAACATGGATGGGTTGGTGAAACAGAGAGGGCAGAACAATCAGGGGACTTCCATCCTCCTTTCTACCTTCCTATTGTTACTTCCATATAAATGCATCCTTTCAGCATCCCTAATGTACCCGGGCTGTTACAGCTGTGAGGAAAGATAATCAGCTATAGAATCTCCCATTGCCTTTCTCTTTTCCTCTCTTTCATACTCTTCCTGTAGTAGAGATATGTAAGATGCTCTGCTGTATTTTTACTTCACTAGGTTATCACCCTTAAGAGTGGGAGAGCCACTTCTCATCTGATTAAATAAGCTTTAATCTAAAGCTGACAAATGCATTGCTGCCCAAGTTAACCAGGCTGCCTCGGTTTTGTGTATTTACATGTGCCTCAAAAAAACTGGCCAAAGGGCAAAATAAAGGAGTTGCAGCCTGGCTCCAAGTGCATGTAAATGGGTTTCACATAACGGTGCACGCAGAGATCCCGTGGGTCGTTCTGTAGACAGACGTGATAGGGATGACAAAGTAATGCAGAAAATGCTGTGCCACAGCGGCTCAGAGCAGGTATGCTCCCCAGGCCCCCGGATACACGCCACTTACACCACGATGTGTAAGTGCTCATTTTCTGGCCTTAGCAGTTCTGGTGGTGAACTGGCAGATTCGCTTTGTTTTTCAGCAGACCTTTAATTACCAAGCTGCTAGCTATGCCTGGCTAACCACATCTGCTCTGCCAGGGATCATCATCCTCCGCGCAAGGGCACGCCTGCTTCAGGAGGCGATGGTTACCCTGTGGGCAAGGGGCAGCAGCCGACAACTTCCAAACTGCTGAGCAGGGACCGGTCGGGACGGGGAGGCTGAGCTCTGCCAGCACCCCAGCCTCCCCTTTCTCCACAGATCCTCGGGCTCCGGGCAGTGCGCGGACCCCCGACGGTTCAGGCAGGGCTAGCGAGGCAGCACCTCACTCACAGCAAACCCGGTGGGGCAGGAGGAACAAAACGGCCTTTTACAGACTGCGAGGCTCCTGGCGGGGGGAACAGCGGAGGGCAAGAACGGGAGCACAGGAAGCGATGCGACTGCGAGTGAACGCGTTCCCCACCTCGCCTCGGGCGTCAGGAGGGGGGCGGCTGCCGCCCCCGAGTCCCCAGAGCCCCCGCCGCGCCCCAGCCCCTCCCCGCCGCGGGGCGCGCGCCTGGGATGACCGTTAAACCGCCGATCCGCCCCCCCACCCAGGGAGGGAAGGGGGAGAGGAGGTGCGGGGTGGTGCGGGGTGCGTCCGCGTAACACCCCCCCCCACCCGGCTGTGCGGGGCGGGGCGCACGCGGCGCTGCGGCTTTGGCGGGCGGCGAGCGCCCTCTGCCGGCTGCGGGAGCCGTGCCGGCTCGGCGGGGTGCGGGGCAGGAGGCGGCACCGGACCCCGGCCCAGTTCGGGTGCCGGTGGGCAAGACAGGCAGCTGCGCTGGGGCACGGGTTGCGTGAGGGACAGCGAGCTGCGCCGCCTCTCCTTCAGAGAAATAAAATTTACCAGAACAATAGCGTGGGGGTTGTATGTGGATTTTTCTCTATGTACATACATTTTTTTTAATTTTTTTTATTTTTTTAAATTAATTTGTAGCACTGCTCTCTGGTACCAGACCACTAGTGGAAATCCGAGGAGTTGTTCAGATAAGCAGAGTTCTTGTTCCGTAGCTGCGTGCCTTTGCTGAGCGATGCCAGCAGCACATCCATGGTGGAAATGAATTAACGTGTGAAAAATCCTGGCGTGGAATATTTAACCCATGTTTGAAGGGCTCATGGAGGACCCTGGGCAGGGCAGGACTTGGGGTGTGTTTACACTAAGAGGTGGGATTGAATCATCATAGAATCACAGAATCATAGAATCATAGAATCTGCTGGGTTGGAAGGGACCTCAGATCATCAAGTCCAACCCTTGATCCACTACCGCTGCGGTTACCAGACCATGGCACTGAGTGCCACATCCAGGCTCTTTTTAAATATCTCCAGGGATGGAGAATCCACCACTTCCCTGGGCAGCCCATTCCAATGTCTGATCACCTTCTCCGTAAAGAAATTCTTTCTAATATCCAACCTAAACCTCCCCCGGCACAACTTGAGACCGTGCCCTCTTGTCTTGCTGAGAGTTGCCTGGGAAAAGAGACCAACACCCACCTCGCTACACCCTCCTTTCAGGGAGTTGTAGAGAGTGATGAGGTCTCCCCTGAGCCTCCTCTTCTCCAGCCTGAACACCCCCAGCTCCCTCAGCCTCTCCTCATAGGATCTGTGCTCGAGTCCCTTCACCAGCCCAGTTGCCCTCCTTTGGACCTGCTCCAGCACCTCAATCTCCTTCCTGAACTGAGGGGCCCAGAACTGGACTCAGTACTCGAGGTGTGGCTTCACCAGGGCTGAGTACAGGGGCAGAATCACTTCCTTGGACCTGCTGGCGACTCTGTTCCTGATACAGGCCAGGATGCCATTGGCCTTCTTGGCCACCTGGGCACACTGCTGGCTCATGTTCAGCTTCTTGTCAATCCAAGCTGGTTAGAAGCTGGTTAGAAAGCTGGGGAGGGACTTTCCACAAGGGTATGTGGCATGGGGACGAGGGGTGATGCTTTGAAGCTGGGAGAGGTGGATTTGGGTCAGACATTAGGGGTAAATTCTTTGCTGCAAGGGTGGTGAGATGCTGGGACAGGTTGCCCAGGGAAGTTGTGGCTGCCCCCTTGCCAGGTTTGATGGGGCTTTCAGAATCCTGGTCTGGCGGGAGGTGTCCCTGCCCATGCAGAGGTGTTGGAACGGGATGATCTTTAAGGTCCCTTCAGACCCAAACCGTTCTGTGCTTCCATGAAAAGCCCACACTCCCTGGGCTGGGGTGATCTGGCTCCTCTGGGCTGTCAGAGCATGTCTTTATCCAGGGCTGGGCTCCTCCAGGGGTTTTAGAATAGGACATATTGCCTCCCTGGCAGGACCACAGTAACACAGCTCCTCTGCCCCACCACTCCCAGGGAATCAGACCCTACCAATGTGCAGACCTGTGCCCTGCTCCCCCTGAGACCTGGGCTGGGTGCCTGCCCTCAGCCACCTCCTGCCCACCCTGCACCAGTTGTCCTGCCTGCTGCCCAGCTGATGGCTAAGTTTGGTTTGAGGAGCAGAAGTAGGGTTATGGGTGTTAAGGAGGAAGAACACGACCAGTCAGGAAATTAAGACTTCAGGACGTGGTGAAATTGTCATTTGAGCCTGAAGAGTCTCAGTAGCAAAATTCCATTTTCTCACCTCTTGGGTTTGTGGGGAACTGTAAAGAAGGTGCCACTGAGCTTTTGCAACTTGCAGTCTTGCGTGGCTTCACTGGCCAGTTCCCGGGCAATGGGTCTGTTGCTGTTGGATCAGCTCTCCCCTCTGACAGGTGTCAGTATTTACTGATGTTTTGGGTCATTCAAGAAAGGCTTTATTGAATCTTGGGGATTTTTGGAAGCTGAGATATTCTCCAGTTGGAGGTATTTTGCTGCTGAAATCTTTCCAGTTTGGGTTATTTTGTGCTGGCCAAAGTACAGGACACTATGGTATCACTCCAGCAAGAAGCTCTACTAGGAATCCTTTCTCTGTGTTAAACACCTTCTCCTCTGAAAAGCACCAAATTATAGCATTTTCACTCATTTTAGCCTCCCTTGTGTAGAAGTTGACATTTCCTCCTACAACCCCTCCTGCTCTGTGTGCCCCCTAAGGAAGGACAGAATCTCCAACATGCCAATGACAGGCAGCTCCACAGCTACCTCTCAGTTTCAAATTTACATATTTCTGCTGTTGTCATAACTGGTAGCCATGGGAATCTGCCTCACCCATAGTCCTGGCAAATCGTTTATGCTAGCAGCTCACAAATTAGACTAATTGTTGCTCTTGATTCCAGACAGAGCTGAAAAAACGGGGCTGTTCAGACATTTATAAGTGGACAGGAGCCAAAACCTTGGGTCCGGGCATAAGTATCAGACAGATGTTCAAGCAAATGCTGGTCTCAAAGCACTGAAAATGTTATTGACCCCTTATGGACTGTTGTGATCTGTCTTTTAGCTACTACACATACTTACAGTTTCTCCATCACTCTGCAGTGTGTTTGTGGTGTCGTGCAGTCACACTGCTGCTTCCAGTGGATTTCTTCTGAGTATATCTCTGCGTGGGGGCAATTAAATGTGACCTAGAAGTTTAGCTTCATCACTCAGTTCTGAGATGCTGGCACAAGCCCAGTTCTACCAGTAAACAGCAGCTTATGAAAGCTGGAAATGCTGGGTGTATCAAATATATCCTTTGAAGTATTCACATTTACAGTAAATCTCAGAATAAAAAAAGTGACAGCAACTGTAACTCAAAGAGTCATCACTGACTGCACAGAAGCTTTGTTTCCAAGTTTGGTGCTAATAAGTTTAAGTATCAGGTCTTACTTACAATTTTTTAAAAACTTTCCTTGGGGAGATTTGAAACATATGACAGCTCCAATACTTGCTTAAAGCTGCAAATTAATGCACTGGAGTCTGCTGGGAGACATGGCAGAAATTTAAGGCATTTGTAGTAACAGTGACAAAGAGCTAATTGTAAAGATCGAAACAGCTAATTACTAAGACCTACAAATAAAATCACCAGAACTTTTCCACATTGATATATTGCTTCTCTGAAACCTTTCCAGTTCTCTCATCCCCTTGCCAAAGGATTATTTCAGCAAAAAGGTCTGTTAAGAGTGCATTAAGTCCCTTATCCTTTTGCATAGCACACACATCAGCAGAAACACACATATCCACAGCCTGAGTATTCTGCAGGAGCCAGGAGTTCCTGCAACAGGAGGAAATCAGCTGTATACACCCCACTGGTGTTTCTGATGTTGGAGGTACTGCTCCTTCTGTAGGATAAGGGGTATAATATGCTCCCAGGGTGGGCTTCTCTACTTGCTCTTGACAATTGTAGAGGATGATGTCTTGGAGAATTAAGACTGGGCATTTCCTCCTTATGAGCCAGTTCCCGAGTAGCCCAATTTCTAAATCAATCCCAAGATTTACCTTGTGTGCCATCATAAAAAGAAGACTGACACCAGAAAATGTGTACATCTCCTGCACTGCTACAGTTCCTAGTTCTGGGGGGTGTAACGTGGACAAGGGAACTCTTTAGGTGGTCCCTACCACAGCTTCTACTTCTTGCTGTTACAAGCAGATCTGCATCAGTACACTTTAAATACACTTTCCCCTACTCCGAGCAACAGCAGTTTTACTTTGAGTCTGACAGGAATATGTTTCCCTGTTTGCTTAGCTCAGCCCTTTCGCCTTAGGGCTGTTGCACATGTGTCCAGCCTCTGCTTTCCTTGCTTCACTGAGAGCCTCCTTGAATCTCTCTGCGGTATAAAAGGAAGCCATTTGTGTTCAAATTTGGACAGAGTCTCATTCTGTTGCAAACCAGTTGTCTTTAAATCTCCCCCTTGTCCAATAGCAAAAGCAATCTATTTTCCATGAAGGGTTGTCTGTTTGGATTTATTTTTAATGGGAAATTTTTCTATACCTCAAATGTAAAGTATTTCATAGATTTTTCTAGTAACTGCTTTCATAGTTCTGCCACACAGCACTGCCTACATTCATAAATCTTTACATTCTCAGTAAAAA
Organism: Heliangelus exortis; assembly: GCF_036169615.1. Taxonomy (NCBI): domain Eukaryota; kingdom Metazoa; phylum Chordata; class Aves; order Apodiformes; family Trochilidae; genus Heliangelus; species Heliangelus exortis. The sequence goes on along the minus strand of NC_092424.1, from coordinate 9,193,785 downwards.
TCAATGCCTACTTATTAATACAATATTGATATGTGTTCAGCAAGCAATAAAGGATGCAGTGCCATGCACATAGATATACTCACAGAGCGGGGTGACACAAAGAAGTTTAGAATCATTCTGTGCAGTGGGATGCATTGCAATGACAAGTCTGCAGCCAATTTTGGTTGAGTTCATAAATTCAATTACTGAAATCCGACAGAATCCCATTTTCTCTTACTCAGGCACCGTTAGCATTCATTGCAACTCTAGAACTAAGGGCAAGCCTGAAAAATGGAACAAAGGAGGAGTACCTATGAATGCCATAGGTATCACCAAGCCTGATGCAGATTTTACATAGAAGAACAACAGAGCAAGAAAAGATTGGAGTAACAAGAGCCAGAGTCACAGGCTCTGAAGGAAAAAGCAGCTTCTAAACCTGAAACCCTGGTTGCCTCTGCTGGCATGTGGAAAAGCCACTGACTGCTGGCTGTGCCAGGCTTGGTGGAGCCACATCCAGGGTAATGATGCAGCAGCACCTGGCATCTGGGGGGGCTGTGCTGGAAGCCCCTGGTGAAAGTCTCTGAGGGCTGCCCTGGCCAGTGGAGCCCTGCTGAGGGGCCCAGGGCAGCCTGAACTGATAGAACCTGGCTCTGGAACCCTGCTAGTGATTCTCCCTGAGAGCAGGAAGAGAGATATTTAAGGGCAAAGGATTCCTTTTAAATATTCTTCAAAGACTCTCTTAGCTACCTCAGGGGTCAAGGAAAAGAGCGTCTTCCAAAAGAATAATTCTCAGTAATCTTCTTTGGATAGAAGAGGGGAAAAGATGGTATTAACGGTATTAACAAATAACAGCATTAACAGGAGGAATATAGGCCAGCACGTGCCAAAGTTAGAAAACAGGCAAAGTGGCTGCTGGAGGGTAGCAAGCACAAAGCCTGTGTGTGTGTCTGCTTCACCTGAGAGCCAGGGGCATGGGCAAGCTGTGCAGATAGCATGGAAAGGGGTAAGCAGAGATAACGCAGCAAAGTGGACAGGCAGCCCAGAGAAACAAACAGGGAAGAATATAGATCATCACATTTTTGTGCTGCATCCTTTCTTGTTGCAGGAGTATCTTCCAGCAGTACAGATCAACAGCAGAGCTGGCATCACAGGCACTGGTCTACGACAGCCTTGAATGTGTAAATGCCTTAAATGAAACACTATATGAAAGGCAGCAAGGGTTCCTCTTCTGTCCCTCAGCTCACCTGAGATGACCTTATTCAACTCAGTGCTCAAAAACCAGAGGATTACTTTCATGGCAACCTATGTCAGAGGTTTTACCTCAGTATGTTCCTGAGATTCTCGTAACAGTAGGCACTCCAGATCTGTGAGCATCTGTGTCATCTGAAACTCTTTATCAAAACCTTTTCTGATACATTCCTATTATCATCAAGAGCAGGGTTAAAAGTGAACCTTCCCGCACGCAGATTTCCGAAAATCTTCATGTTCCCTTTTTGTTACACAAAAAAAATCAGCATTCCATGCTGATTTTATTCTTTATAAAGCAACTGCAGAGGGCTAATGACTGGCTTATCTGCCTGTCATTTCCCTTATACCTCTTTGTGTTACCTGCCTCTAGTTTGTCATTGCCTTGAAAGTCACAGTCTGGTCCTTTTATCCCACTTTTCATCAGCTCTCTGGCAGCTGGGCAGGCAGAACTATGGCTGGCCCTGGAACCTTCTGTGGATGCATGTTAGTGGCCAAGAAAGGTATGGAGAACTCTTTGCCCTTCCCTGTCTACCACGAGTTTTTCTCCAGCTTATACATGCTCTCCTGCTCTGATTACATTAATAACCCACTGGGGGAATCCAGGAGGGCTCATGACTGGACCCAGCTGACTGCAGTTTTTTGTCTGTTTCTCAAGGGATGCTCAGAGTTGGCAGCACAGCTCTGGAATGCCCAGACCAGGGGACAAGTCAGGCACATTTGTTCCTCAGATGGACACTGTGAGGCCGGTGCTCTGGGTGAGCATGACTTGCTGTGCTAGGGAACTTCTTTAAGATTTAACAAAGGAGCAGTCCTGTCACTGAGTATGGAAGTCAAGTGGGAGAAAGAAAACTCCAACACCCTGTGTGCCCAGGCACATGGGTAAAGTATTGCTGCACAGCTCTAGGGCAGGCATACTCACAGCTTTAGAAGAGTCTCTGTCTGTCCCCTCAAGCTTTGCTCAGTCTCTGGAAGCCAACACCAGCAAGGGGCATCTGTGTGTGCTCAGCAGCATGTCCATCCCCCCCTGCTGCCTTAGTGATGTGGCTCTTTTCGGAACCATAACTATTCTGTCAAGTGCCATGACAGAAGGAAAACAATCCCATACCTTGGTGGCTAGCAATGTAAACACAGCTTCAGAGGTGGACTGGCAGCAACTGATGGGCATTTCTTCTCAGTGCTGGAAAACTTTGGCAGAGTGGAATGCATTACCCTATCTTACCAAGTTCAGCAGACCTGCTTTCTTCTGTTCTTTAGAGAGGGCTTGTCTGCTTGCAAAACTTTTACCAACTAAACAGAAACGGAAGTTTAAATTGCCTGAATAAAATCAGCATGACAATCTTGGATGATTGTTTGGATTTACAGTTCCTGTTACCAGTTAGACCCATTTAGTTGGACCCATGCAAGCAGGTACAAGGGGAACTGGAGAGACAGATTTTTCAGACATAAAGATGCATCTGTTTGACAAAGCCAAATCCATGTAACAGCCATAACTGCACTGTTGAAAGATGAATATTTTGCAAACAACTGTGCTGGTGGAAGAGGAGATCAGCACTCTTGGTGTGCCCCCAGTGTCTCTCAGTGCCTCTTTCCCAGAGGCTTTCCACTCTTCAGACCCATCAGGATGTATAAACAAGGCTCCAGAGTATTTATAATCCCCTACATTTTAATTTGGTTGCTTAGCCTCGTCCATATTAAAGAACTGTCTGCCCATGCAATTAGCCTTACTGAGCATTTTAACTAGTGCTAACCTCACCACCACATTCACTGCATCATGTCTGATTTGCAGTGATGCAATGACATCAATTCACAGTAATTAAATTGGTCCAAATCTCCTAGCACAGGCAGAGAGGAAGTCTGGAAAGTGCCTGATGCTGTAGGAGAGTTACACTGCCATTCTGTGACCAAGGAGCTTAGGACACAAGTCAAGTATTCAGCATGAAAATGTGGTGTGCCGCAGTGACAGTCGAGGATGGTCCTGTCTGAAAGTAGAAGGGTGTTCTGGGATTAGCATCACTAGAGGAGGGCAGGTTTTAGTATCTGGGAAGTTTACTGAGAAGCCCTGAGTGCCAGTATGTTCACACAGTTAATTCTCTAATGAGACTGTAAATTGCAACAGGTCTTTCATTCAAAAGAGATGGAACCTGTGCCCTGGAGCTGGCAAATCCCCATGTGAACATGCTTGGGACACCATCTCACATTGCCAGGAGCTGCTGGGGCTTCGTTACTCCCCAGGAGACAGAGAGTGGGGCTGGGGAGGCACAGGAGGAGAGGATGCCTTGTGGATCCTGAACTCTGGGGTGATGCTGTACTGATCTGTGTTCTTGTTGGCAGCTGGAGGCTGGTGTTGGCTCCAATGTTATTTACAATTTAGTCTGTGGTGCTGTCTTTGCCAAGTGGAAGAGATATTGCAAGCCTGCGAGGGGAGTTCTTTTAAGGTTGTTTACATACAAAGAAATAAACAAAGTAGTAGCAGTGAGTGGAAGATCTCAAGAGAAATGGAGTGTTTCTGTAGCATAGTAAGTCTGCTTACAACAGGAAAGGAAGAGTGTAGTGATTCTGGCTTTTTTTCCTCTTGGAATAGGTGCACTCTGCCTCAGGGTGGTGAGGAGAGTTGATGTAAGGATCACCCTCTGGAGAGAAACGTGTGAGGCTGCATCACTCAGAGAATCTTCATCTTTTTGGGCTTCAGGCTGATGTACTTATCACAGAGAAAAACATGTTTTGTTGTTAAAAAGTATGGAGAAAGCTCCAGAGGGACCAGAAAAAGTATTGACAAAACTTCTAAAGTTGAACCTGTCCTATTACATGCCACACAGCTTTGAAGTCACAGTCAGAAAGCCTGTATGGAGATGCAGCCCTGCCAGACAGGCACTTGCAAAGTTTGATGTCTCAGGAATTTGATTCTCAGAACTACCTGTAAAGCAAATGTCTTAGGCTGACAAATTTATATGACTGATTTACCTTTTTTCTCCTGTGTATGTCAGGCTTGTCCAATTGTTCACATTCTTTCACATGCTTGACTGGAACAGTTTCCTTTGATTTCAAAAGGAAGGTTGTAACCTTTTAAGAAAGTGTTTTAGGAAGCTGCTCAGGTGCTAAATAATCGGGAAGTGAGGTGTCCATCTGTGTTGAAGAGGTTTTGTTGAATGAGTTTCTGACAAACCAGGAAAAAAAAATTGCTACATATAATCCAGGTCAATCTGGAAAAGAATGGGCAGCTAGGGCTATATGGCCACTACAGAATTACTAATTGCCATGTAAATAACAGTAACACGAAGGCTACAAGTTTGTAGATTTCTTCAGGGGAAGATCCCAATTACATTCAGGAGTCTGGCAAAGAGTGTGTGTGTGTTTCTTTGTGTGGCTCTGTGTTTACCATTTTCTGCTTCAAAGAAAACCACATATGTCTCCCCTAGGATGAGCTGTTTACTGTAAAAGCTACCTACCTGCCTAGTCACATGTTGCTGGTTTTGTTTACAGCATACTAAAGAAATGAAACTGGGGTTATTTAGGCATTAGAGTTGCATTCATACTTACTAAGGAGTTATTAAAACTCTAAGAAGTGAAACAAAAATCATTGTAAATACTCATGGTCATTATTTTACACGTGTCTTAATTAGAAGCATTACTGGTAGTGGTTCTGTAAACCAGTCTTGAACAGAAATCCACATTCCCTTGAGCAAACAGGCCAAGGAAGTGTTTTTAATGTATTACTTTAATGAAGTTACTTTGCCAACTAAACCCAACATCCTCTGAATTCAAGATTGCTCTCCAAGCTTCAGCCACACGAAATAGTGACAACAATAATCCTTAAAACTCAAGAACCTTACAGCTCTTGTCTTCATAAATGAGGATAACTTGCATATATCGACAGCCTTTTTTCTCATGGGGCACAAGACTAATCCTTAAATTTTTCTGCAAACCTTCTTTAAACAGGTAAGAAGTTCCTTACTTTTAAACACTGTCTACATTTTTTTATTCAAAATATCTGCCAAGTGGTTGGTGCCAGAATGAGGCAACTTAATGAGACTTCTTTGCTGCTGCACTTTGACATCACCTTTGTTGCCAGAAAGGGCCCAGGCTACTTCTCTCCCTTCTCAGGCCCAGCTTGGGCCTTAAAGATGTCAATAAGAGGAATATATAAGAAGAACCTCTTAAAGAACTCTGCTAACATGGAAATCACTTCCTTTGACCCACAGACTAACTTGGCAAGCACAGACTGTGCAGGTAAGTAGAACACAGAGCCCAAATTAATGAGTAATTGCAAAAATGGAAACCATTTCTAGTCTGCAGATGTAGCAGTGCATGGCAGATCTATAGATTCGTGGAATTAGCAGGCATCCCAAGTATGCTGTTGACACCACCAGAAGCCCTGCAGAATAAGGCATTCTCTGCAGGAGGAAGGTGGCAGCCAAAGTTATGTTCTTGCATGTGAGCTCTTGGCCCATCCAAGTGCTGCTGGGTAAGGCAGAGCTTTGCTGAACTGTCAGTGTAGGAAATGATGACATCCTTTGGACACACAGCTGTGAGGACAAGCAGGAGAAGATGAGAGAACAGTCTGGCATTGTTGGTTCCCTGATGTATGGCACATCCCAGAAACCAAGATGGACAGCAACAATTTAAAAGAAGTACTAAGTTTTGTAGTTTTTAGAAGTGTGAGATACCTACACAACACCATGAAATTGGGCAAGTTAACCATATTCTCCTAGTTTGCCTTTAGTACAGTTTTTGTTTCCAGTAGACTGCTCTAGCAAAGCACAGACTTCATAACAACCCATCAGATTAGACTTCAAGTTAACACCTTGTGGTTCCCTTAATTTGTGCTTGTGCACAATTAGAGGTACAAATTAGAGATACAACAACCAAAATGGGGTGGGTACCACAAGGTACAGGTCTCTTCAGCAGTACAGGTATGAATGGGCCAGAAAGCACTCACTTGCACAAATCCTGCTCAGTATGTGTAGCTCAGCTATGCACAGTTTTCAAAGAGACACATTTCTTCTCAACATGACTGCTGGGGAGGTCACTAAATGGGGACATAACCATTCAGATGACTTCAGATTTATATGAAAACAGAGTCTGTGATGGGAACACAGAAGATACAGAGCTTGTTGAATATGATCTTGCTGATCATGTTGATTGTGAGCCCCTCTGACAAAGACCTAGAAGATGAGAATTTTGAGGCCCTTCCCTAGCAGCCTCAGAGGCACCTCTGTGTAGCTGTTTGCAGTACATCCCTCCAGTATGAGAGTCAAGGTTGGTGAAAAACACTGCACTGTCTCTGTGAGATGGACACAATAAAAGCTGGCACTTTACAGAGTGCTGTAGATTAATGACCTTATTGGTAACATGAAGACAGTAATGAATGTGGAGAGCTTATCTTATTTTTACAACACTGAGTGACTGAGTGTGACTTTCTGCAACCTGGCCTGTTATTAATGGTTTTTTATGTATACTTCATGTTTCTATTGTCAGTGAAGCAGCAGTGGAAGCATGAAAGCTGAAGACTGCTTTCACCTCTGGCAATCTGCTGGGGTATCTGCAGTGGGGTTGTGAGGGGGACAGAGCAAGGCATTCCCTTTAGGCATAGATTTCTTAATGCCTTATCCCAAGGCATAGATTTATTTAATCAACCTACTACCTAAAAATGCCCTGCAAACAGAACCTTATCTGCTATTCTTAAACAAATATTGTAACACTCAAAGATTTCATCAGTAGAGCAGAAAATTTAGTGCAAGAGTTTTGCCTCAGTTTGTTACTGGTTCAGAGCATAACAAAAGGAAAGTGAACTTGCTGGACTCAGCTGGGTGCACATGAGTGCTGGACAAACACTGGGTAATTCCAGTAGAGGAAGGGCAAGAATGTTCCTCTGTTGCCCTTTTTATTATCCTTGTTATAAATTTTCATTGCTGAAAGGTAAGTTACAAAGTTAAATTTTAGCAGTGATGACTGCCTTGTTTCTTCTCTTGCTTCTTGAGATACATTCATTAGCTGATGACCAGATCTGGTTCCCAGCCAGCTGTCTGAAAGGCCAGGCAAGCTTTCTGTGTGCATCTGAGCAAGCTCTTCCCTTTTTCCCACTACTATTTACTTGCAGTTTCTGATGGTGTCCCATATAGACCTCACTGATCACAGAAGAATCATATTTGTACAGCATTAATCAGAACTTAACTTCCAACAAAGGACAGTACAACACACATTAAATACAAGTCAGACAGGCATGTTGTAGTCTTCCACTTAATTTCTGGTTATTTTTATTATTTTTGAGGCTCTTGCTGGAAGGCAGATTATTTTCTATTTCTTTTTTAAATGAAAACTGAGAGTGAGTTTGACCATAAGCTTCTAAAACCAGGGCCTTCACAAATGCAGGCAACTCTGTAAGAGGTATTATAAAATCTTTGTGCCAAGTAGCTTCCCATAGGTGTCAGTGAGAACATATTTTAAAATAAAAGCCATAGCACAAGCATCTCTGGAGAAAGGAATATGTGTATTTTTGCCTCTGAATGCTTCACTGGCTATAATTTTTCCTCTCCTGAATTTCCTTGTAGATTCATTCCTTTTACTGAGGCTTCTATAGCTATTGATCTCCTGAAGTCAGCCCAGGCAGCCACCATTTCTCTGCGTATTTCAGTTTCTGAATGCAGGTGTTTGTTCTTCTCATTTTGTAGGGACCCTATTTGCCAGGTCTTTGCCACTGAATTGAACTCCACTTGCCATCTTGATATGAGCATGAAGAAACTGTTCTCTTACTTTAAATGTTTTTTCTGAGCTCACCTTTTTGTAAGCATGCAGCAGTACAGAGCATGAGCAGCACAGGCTATCTTAGATGAGGACTTTGCATGTAAAAGGTGCATGGGTTCAACACACTTAACTGTAGATATTTTTTTTCTAATTTCTATGATCATCCCACTTGCCTGCAGTTCGTTCATTCATCATTTCTCCTCATGACTGTATCACTGTGAAGCCTTTGCTTCCCCAGAAAGAATGGGCAGGGAGTAGGCAACAATGTCCAACTTCTGTGTTGTCCTGAGAAAGCAGAAGTCTTCCTCTCCACTTTGTGGTTGTACTCTTCCAGCTGACATTGCCTCCTATGGAAACAATTGTTTCTGGCTATCAAAGGCCAGCTAGCATGGCTTCCAAAGAGCTTAAGTTCTTCCACAACCAGAGACTAATTTCTGTGGGTATAGACCATGCTCCAAACATTTAACTGGTCCTTCCTTCCCAACACCAAGTGGAAATGTTCTGCACAACCCCTGTTAAAACTGTTTTCTCATCCAAAAGATGAGCTAACATTACTCCCCTCTACCTGCTGGATCTCTTATTTTTTTCTTTTTTTCCTAGGAATGGATTGAGCCAGGGGTCCTATATTCAGTCTGGTCTTCTTCCCACTCCGAGTCATACAGCTTCCACAGGAAGTTCTCCCCTACTGATCTCAACAGCTCATAGGAAAGCATCATCTTTAACAAACTATCTCTAAAACTTTGATGAAGCCCAAAGAACTAGAGAGAGGTTCTCAGTTCTCCATCAAACTGGAGTTGAACTCAAATGCACCTCTGTGTTTGGGGGAGCCTCAAAGAATGACATTTCTTCTCAAGGCAACAACTTAATAACATATGAAAACTGGTTACTGTGCAACTTCATCATATAAACAGGTATTTCAACAAAGATGTCCTTAGAGTTGAATTACTGTTTTTTTCTTGACTGATGCTTCTGTTTTTGCAACTAGTTTCCATATGGACTGTACCACATCTTTAGTATTCCATCACTGCAAAACCTAACTACTGTAATGCATAATACCTGGACAACTTGCATGCATGGAAGACCTGAGATAGTTTCAAATTCTCACATTATCAGCTCAAAAATCACACCTCTAGAAAACCCAAAAACTCCACTCTGGTTATTTTAATGACTAAGCTGGTGCCTAGGGGAATACACAGCAGAATACCCCAACATAAAGCTTAGGACCTATTCTGCACTGAAAGATGCTGTTATCTTGGCAGAAAAGAGATGACTTTTGGCAGGAAACAGACAAAGGCTTTCCTCTGCATGAAACATCTTATTGTTTCCTATTATCCTATCATTTAAGCAACTATTTGGAAGAGGAACATCTGTTCTAAAAGGGCTTCTAAAAAGAATAGTTCAAGTCCAGGATAAAAGGAATAGGTTTAGTACAGACAAACACAGAAGCAATGTGTTTTTTTAAGGCTGCTGTGTTTCCAGGAAAATGGCAGGAAGAGGTAATTTTAAGCCTTGGTGCAATAGCAGCCTAGATTTTACTTTTTATACTCTGAACAATATGGCAAAGTTTTGTCTGCTGACTCTTGTTAAATCATGTTTGCTTGCTTGCTTTACTGTAGACAAGAGTTAACTCCCTATTCCCATGGTTTTACATTTTCTGTCATTTGACACAACTTGCATGCAGGTTGTACATCTCTGTTGCGTCTTCCACAGCTGAGGCTTTGCTTAATGAGACTAAAAGGTTTTTACAGTGCCTTGTGAGCCACTGCACTACTGGTCCTGAAGCTCTTCTGCAGACAGAACTCTCTTTGAAATCAATGGGAATTCTGTCTGAATAAGGACTTCAGGATTTGGGCCTCAGGATATAAGTTCTGTTTTCAGTCTTCTGAGCATAATGAATAGCATTTTCTTGGTTTTCAGAACTGTACTAATCTAAATAGTAGCCCCAAGGATTCAAGATGAGTTAAACAGGAGAATCTGCTTTGTTTCAACCTACATCTTCATTAGCTTCTAAACCAGCACAGTCCTTGTGCCAAGTACTGACATGCCAAAAAAAATACCTCCAATAATAAGATCAGATGTTCAATAGTTGGGTTTATAATCAAACCTATCATGGCACGAGTCACTGGGAAACAGAGTTGTGTTAAACGAAAAACAAACATATTTGCTATGGACCGAGATACTTAGAAGTTGCCACTTGAATGTACAGCCCAAAACAAAAGACATGAAGACTGAGAACTTTATTAATTATAGAACAGGAAGGCACTGATTTTGGTCAGAACATCAGTACCAGACGCTGTGCAGATGTCAGAGTTAGTGATACAAAAAAGCTATAGTTCAGGTAAGCAAGACACATACTCCCTGTTTCCTATTCCTTATGATTACTCTGACTTTATAGATAGAAATGTCAGCTTGTGAGAAATTATATGGCCTACCCAATACCTCCCAAAGTCTAGAATGAAACCTGTCTGCCAAGCTGGTGCCTTACCATCAAGGCTACACTCCCCCTTTTACATAGCAGTAACTGGATATTACGAGACTTCAGAAAAAAAAAAAAAAAAAAAAATCACAGCTTCCTGCTCCTGTCCCAGCCTTGGCTGGACTCCAGCATCACCCAAGAACTTCCCCCTGAAACAGAAGGCCTCGGTTCTTCCTCTTACCTGTGATGAGAATTTTGCCACTGCTGATTTCAGTGGCAACAAGTGTAGATCTGCTGATAAATGACACCCTGCTATGACCAGATGGTACTGGCTTAGTAAGTGCTGTCAGAGCAAGCAGCAGGGTGTCAGTAGCATGGGGCAGAGCAAAACTACTCAGGGCTTTCAACCCTCACAGGTTATCATGCAGCTGGTTTAACCAAACAAGGTATAAGACAATCAATAGAGTGAAATAAAAGAAAGAAGGAAAAATATTTCAATTTCTTGTTGCCTGAGAAAGGTCCTGAGCAGTGTTAGACCCCTTTTCTCTCCTGTGTGATACAGGTTTTTAGTCCAGCCAAGCAGGCAGAATAAATTCCTCATTCATAGGATGGTGAAATGGGCAACAGATGGGGAGGACCTTTGGTCCTGGGATGCTGTGATTAATGGAAACTGTCTTGATGGTGGCACCAGTATTTTATGGTGTAGGAACAGAAATTATAGGAGGCATTAGTTAGGCATTTTAATCAGGGAAAAATAATAGGAATCACTCTGCCAGAGAGAAGTGATGATTTTTCCTTAATAACTGCCTGAAAAAGAGAAAGAAAAAAAAACCCCAGCATAAATAGAGTTCTTCAAAATGTGTTGTCTCTCAACTGTGCTGGATGAACCCTCCTCACTGTGACTGGGAGGCTGCTGTTAGGTACCCCAAGGCTTTTGGCACCCTTCTCCAGGCTGACTGAGCCCAGCTCCTTCAGCCTCTCCTTGCAGGGTGAGTGCTGCAGCCCTGACCATCTGGGTGCTCCCCACTGAAGTCCCTCCAGCTTGCCTGGGCCTCTTGCACTGGGAGGCCCCAAGCTGGCCATGGTGACCAGACACAGTCTAACAAGACGTGAGACAAGAGGGATAAATAATCACTTCCCTTGACCTTCAGCTCTGCTCCTGTCAGTACAGCCCAGGATGCTGATGCCCGCCCTCCCTCCCTCCTACAGGACCTCAGGTCCTCTTCTGCAGAGCTGCTCCCCAGGCAGCCAGGGCCCAGCCTGCTGTGACACAAGGGTTCCATTCTGCCCAGGGGCAGGGCTCTGCATCTGCCCTTTATGCATTGTGTTAGGTTCTTGCTGGGGCATTCCTCCAGCCTGGATAAGCCTCTCCAGATGGCAGCCCTGCCCTTGGGTGAATCACTGAAACTGCTGGGGAATAGGACTTCTCCATAAACTGTCCCCATTATGCAGCATCAAAGGCACCTAGGAAGGTCAGGGTTACACTGGAAGGGCAGGGTTACATTGGTTGTGCCCACATTGAGCAGGGAACTGCAAAGCTACAAGACCTGGACTAGTTGAGTTTCTTAACACAGCAGTAACTTGGGGAACAATTCACAGGCTCTTACCTCTGTGAAAACATTGGTGAGTGAGGGTGCACAGGTGAAGAGCCCACTTCCTTCTCCAAGTCCCAGTCCTGATGCTGCCTCTTCTGTGTTTTTGTGGAGGAAGTCCTGCATCTTCTGCTCACAGTCAGTGGAGAATCTAAAACAGCTGTAGCTACCACACAATGGGAAAATATTAAAGCCTTCAGGTGTGAATATATATGGGACTGCCACTACCAGACAGAAAAGTGTTTTCAAGTAGCAGCTCTAAACATGATGAAGGAAACATAAAAGCAACATATTACCTGGAATATAATCACCAGCACTTCCAAAGGCAAGTTCAGCAGTTAGAAGAATTTCTCATAGCATCAGTAAGACTGATGAGAAGGTCTTCACCATATACCAGATACACCCTGACACAGCTGAGCCTACTTAAAGCCTTCAACAAGTAAAATCTTGCTCAGCCTACAACTTGCAGCAGTGATGTAAACAGCCTGCTGATTCAGTTGTATTTGCAGATGGTTTCCAGGGTTTGCTTTGATTTCTTTTTTCTTTTTGTTTTCTTTTTTATGTCTGGGTATTGAGTTCCCTTCCCTCTCCCTCCTTCAACTAGTCAAAAACCCTTTGACTTCTTCGAAGTCTTGGCTCTGCTTTCCTGTCTGGATTTAGTCCAGGTGCTAGGCTTTTTCCTCTAGATGCTTCCCAGTGTGATCCACTCTCTTATCTTGGTTCCTGATGTTGAGGGAAGAAGCAAAAGAGCCATCAAGGAGAGGCATGTAGAATAAAAACAGATAAAGAATACTGAGCAGAACAAAATTCAATTTGCCCACCTCAAAGATAAGGGCAAACTAATGTATTTTTCCCTTCAAAATTAGAAACAAAGAGAGGTTTTAGTCACAGCAAGATGGTTTCCCAAGTCTCCTCTCCTCCCCCAAGGATGTAGAACTATACTCCCCAGGGAGCACAGAGATGCAAGGTGCTAAAAAAGCCCATCCTTGGGAACTTTGAAGAGACCCCTTATGTGGCCCATCACCCTGGGGAGCTGGGAAATGCAATGGTTGCATGCTGCACTTCTGGCTGCTACCTGGAGGACCCATGAGGCAGCTCCTTCACAAGCTGGTCAGATCACTGCTACATGATCCAAGCTTCTAGGACCCTCATCTCTTAGGATCTTACAGAGTCTGAGGTTGGTTCTTGACAATTCCTTCACCCCTAATTTTTAAGCTCTCTAGGCAATGTAATTTGGTTGTTTATGCCCAAAGTGCAGACTGGAACTTGCTTTTATCTGTCCTATTTGCACATATCTTTCATGGTGATAGGAATAAGAAGAGGATGGAGGACTTGCTGTGTGATAAATTCAAACACAATCCCACTTTTTTTACTTGCCAGAATATACTTTTCCCTTGTATTTGAGGACTGCAGATAAACAATTACATATACCATAGGAGGATGTATGTTAAGATCCTATCTGCACTAAGAATTTTAACTGTGTTACATACGGGTGGCCTGCTTTGATACAGCAGTAGCTGGTGTCACACCACTAGAAACAAATTACGTTCTCTCTGGAGCACTGTGAGCTATGAAATGATTTCCTGAAATAAGCATATTCCTGCTGATACCCAAGATGAGGCTGACAGTGGCTCCCAGACTGCAGAATATGAATGAAACTTGTATTTCCACCAGCTGTGTTGGAGATTCAATACAACACGTTGCATATATAGAAGAAGGATTCATTTAGGGAAAATAATTTCAGTTGCCAAAGAGAGACTAAAGAAGACTAATAAAAATATATTTTTTCTTAATAGGTATTTGTTGTTCTTGCTTTAATCATCAAAAACTTGTATCTTCACACATTATAAAACTAATGATTACTTTTTGCTTTCATTCTTACTGATGAAGAAATTAAATACACAATCAATGTGTTAACAAGAGTGTATTGCAGCCTTAGGACCAGTGCACCAGAGGTTTACAGATGGAAACCCAGCATAGAACTAGGCAAATGCTGTTTAACAGCATTAATTCTTTGCTTATTATTAACATTTAAGAAAATGATGATGTAAGACAACTTGCTTTAGAGAAATAAAAAGAGAATTAAAAAATGTTTTCTTTCACTTTGCTTCCATCACCACATTTAGATCGTGCCAATCTTTTCTTTGTGAAGCAGACCAGCTACTTGAAGCTGTGTAGGAAAACAGCTCCTCTGAGCTGCCAGCTCAAGTGCAACAAATGGGCAGAGCAACAGACCTGAGAGGAGGAGCCCTGCTCTCTCTTTGCAGCTCTGCCACTACAAAGGCACAACAGGGTATAAAGCATTCAATGCCTCTGTGTGTCAGTCGTCCTCAGACTCCATCATCAGATGGAGCCTGTTGATGACCCACAGCTGGGATACACAGTTAATATATAGGGCTGGTAGGACACTGCACAGGAGGGAAGTAAAATTTGTACAGAGTAGAAAAGCAGAAATGGGTTCAAAGGTGAGGAGCACAAGTGCAAGATGGTGCCCCTGGTGACTAGAACAAAAATCTCCTACAAGATGAGACCTCCGCAGCTGAGGGCAACTGCTGGTCACTTGTTAGATCACAATGACACGGGGCACAAGGCAAGAACTTGAGGGGAAAGAGCTTGAACTCAAGCTAAAGGACAACAGTACTGTAACAGTCCAGGAAATGATCAGGCTAGCAATGAGCAGTGAGGTCTGCAGTGGTTTTCTAGCAGAGGTTGAGACATAGTCTACACTAACATCTTGCAATAAATGGTATTTCATCAGTTTATGAAAATCAAATTCCCCTCTTATGATGAGTTCCAGCTCCTGAGTTTCGAACTGGTTACGAAAAGGGAACTGTTTATCACTCATAGTAACAGAAACATTGTCAAGGATTAGGTTGCAATTTTGACAAGGACAAGCTTACACTTTATTGTTTGAGTGTTACCTGCACGTTTAAAATAGAAGCAAAATACCATGTGCTGATGGATGAGTAACATAAAATGGAACTAACTGGTCCAGTTTAGTTGCCCATGGTACTTAATGCATGAATATTTGACAAAAACTATTAATTGCAGAAAGTTTATTTGATCTATTGTGTTATTTGAGCCACAGTAACCTATCTGGTGCATTGTTAGTTGAACACAAAGAGGGATAACACTAAAATACAAAAGCTTTCTCTTAGCAGCATGTCTCCACAACTTTAGTCATCATGACATACTCAGTTACCTACCTACTGCCCACTTTCATGGTCTCATTTTCTGTTAGTTTTTCAGAAGCAATTGCAAAGTCATTTCTTGACTCCTTAAATATTATTTTTCTTGTTAATTTTGAAACCAAATTCTGCAATTTCTTTTCCAGACCTCACACAATATTTCTGTCAAGAGTTCTTTTTTCAGGTGTTACTATATTTCAATAGGTATCCAGAACTCAAGGAAATATAGTTACACTCATTTTATTTTAATTATAAGCAAGAGGTCATGAGCTGAGCTTTGTTATACTTTAAAATACATATTTCAAGTAACTGCCAAGCTACACTGCTGTTACCAAAAGACATTTCAAACACCAAAGGGGAAGATGTTAACTTTCATCTACTATCATCTTTGAAGCGTGGTCTCTGTAGTGAACAGTGCTTGTGTCTGGATCTAGAGAAGTGGAGAGAATGTTCTCCATTTCTTCCTGAGTAAAGGGCTCACCTGAAAGACAAGCAGAGAATAACACTTTGTCTTAGTAAGTATTCTTCTTGGGGCTGGCAAATTACACCACTTTTCCCTTGCAAGGATTTTCTTCTGGTCCTCACACAAAGGAGAAAAGGACCAATCATAAAGAACAAATTCCTTCACTTTTCCCTGCACACCAAGTGAGATGGTCTAAGGGAAAGGAGAAAGAGGGCCTGGATCTTCTGATCTCTTTCTAGTTTACAGACTCCAAAACTGTCTGCTCCTCTATGCCACAGCAATTTCAGAATAACCATTTTTGTCCGAATTAATTCTTCTAACACATACATTAAAATTACTGTATTTTATTTGGCTATCCTTTCACTTGTATTTACATCATTAAAAGCTTCTGTTTTTTCTCTTTTGGGAATTTCAAAGCTGCTGATGGCCTTACTGCATCCCTCTTGGAGAACAGGGTCTCCATCCAACAGGTCTTTCACAAGGCCTGCCCATCATTGAGGCAGGCAGGAACGAGTCAACCATGCAGGAAAAGCAGGCTCTTCAAGGGATATTGAAGATTACATGATGCACAACTTAACTCTGGTCTTTGAATCTCTTTGTTTGCATATGGCAATAGAACTGAGATCAAGATAATGTAGGAATGAATCAGTACTGAAAGTACCTGAAACAATTGGAAATCTTCACTACAGTTTTACAGGAGAAAAAAACAAAGAAAAAAACAAAGACTTATCCTTTGGAGGTGCAGAGATATGCACAGAATCATAATATATTCACACAAAACTGAATTGACTCTTAGTAATAATAATCTCTATCTTATAATGCCTGCAACAAGGCAGATGAATGTTCTTTCCCTGCATTATTCACCAGTGAAATGTTCCAGTCTGCAGCCACTCACCATGGAAGCAGGATTGTTTAAAGACAATGTAACTAATCCTGCAAGTTTTGGCATGCAGAATGAGGACCTCAAGGTGCCACATAAACATAATATTTATTTACTTAAATACCGGTACTACACAAGTCATATTACCTTCTTCAGTCAAATATTTGACCAGGTCCTCTTTAGTAATATATCCACATTTATTCTTATCCAAAGCCTTTAAAGAAAAAGAATAAAACTTGTGGTTTTGGCAGTACTTAATCAAGAATCAGCAACTCCTTTCCAGCCACTAGGTCCTTGAATATTTAGTTACAGACCTCAAATGCATGTAGAAGAACATCTATCTAACAACATATATCTTCTGGAATAGGCTGGTAGCTGAAACCATTGAATCAGAAAAGTTAAATCACTGCCAGGTTGCTGTACTATTCTGAAAGGATAAAATAAGAGTACTAAAGGAAAGGGGAAAATTATTTTCTATGAGACTTTACTAAGTTTGTCTATCAAACAGCTAATTCCAGCTTATGACTTTTTGAAACTGTTTTTACCTCCTGTGTCTTTTATTGTACTCCTGCTTAATTTTCCTTGTGCTAAGGAGCAAGATGAATGGCTTCTGTATGTTTAGGCTGGCTGAGTGGGTTAGTAGGAATCAATAGCAGCTGATTCATTCCATGTACCAATGCACTGAACAGAACATGACCAAACCAAGAAAGCAAAGTTTTGTCCAGGTACACTGGTAGCTAGGCAACAGATCATCTAGTGGGCCTTTGAGGGCCTATTGAACTGATGAGCAAAGGAGGCTGGTAGCTATGAAAGAAAAGGTTTGTCACTACCAATTTCAGAGACAGGAGAACGGGGGGGATGAATGTGTGCATATGTGTGCCTGATTTCAGAGCTGGAAAGGAAATGCTGGGCAGCAATGGGGACCTTCCATATCCCAGAAGACTCTTACCAACCCCCAAGAATACTAAAGAGAAGATGTCAAAACCAAGGAAGTTTTAACTCCTTGATTGTTTCATCCAGATCTGCCTTGCTCTTCTACTATCTAAAAATCAAATTTGCAAAGAAGAGACCTCATTTTTTGTGATCCAGATCTCATGTGT